>NC_083358.1:121617003-121945932 GCF_030254825.1 Meriones unguiculatus
AACAAGCCTAGACTTATGAATCAGATCTAGGGATAGGTGGTATGAGCAAGATCCTCTCACGTCTATAACATCAGGGCAGCCCAATACCACTGATTCCAAGAAAATAATGTTAAATGACTCAGGTTCTGGGATGACTCATTTTCCCAAGCCTAGAGCTTCTCAGATACATGGTTGATGCTTAGTTAAGGATAAACAAGATGCTGTGACCTCCAGGAAGAAGGCCACACCCAAAGCCTTGATCTGGCTTCAGGAAACAATATTCAACAGCATCATCATTGCAACTAGTCCAGCATTGTACGAAGAATAAGTGTCTGTGAAGACACTCTAAATGATCCTCTGAAATATGATTCTCTAGGCCCTAGATCTAAGGACAGTCACGCCATGCAATGTGCCATTATCTCCAGGCCATGTTCAGAAAGCATTGCTTGTTGTTTTGCTATGGCATACCATAGTTTTTTGCCAGCAAACTCATCTGCTTTGCCTGATAGATCCAACACAGAATCCCATAGTCTCTACCATCCAGTTCCTTCTGTTCACCAACTCACAATTCTGGTTCAACAAGTTCTTAGATATATATTTATTTCCACCTACCTGTTATATCTTTATTCTCATCTGATCCTGTACTTCTCTCACTCTAACTATATAAATGTTATCCATATTTTTGAATGAGAAAATGGCTTATCTTAAGTCTTAAGAAAAAATACATATAAATATACCTGTCCTTAAGGATTTTGAATAATACATTCTGATTAATGCCACATGTCACTAACCTCAAATTATTTGTTTAAGAAAATATATCCTATTTAAAGTTTAAATTATACAGAAGTCTGTCATTCAAATTCCATAATACAGTTTTTGCCCATCATTAATCTTGCATGCCTGTCATTTTTTTCCCATGTCAAACACCTAGAGTCTGAGTTTGGTCAAGTTTTCTTGACCTAATATGTTGCTCAGACACTTTGGTAACAGAAATAACATTGTTATCTACAAAAAATGTGATCCCTGAAAGCATAGTTGTGAGTGAAAAAACTGCATCTTATGGTTATAGAAATAATTTCTGCTGGAATAGAAGTTAGGTTAACTAATTTTACATATTTCATTTGTCTTATTTTGCCTTTAATTTTTAAGGATTGCTTTTCAAATTTTAACTGTAATTACCAAGATGTAAGTATGTTTTGCAAACACAAACTGATAAAAAGAAGTGTTCAGAAAAACATCACTTCTGTCTTAACCTTTCAATTCAATTCTCTCTTCTTATAAGATATCTTTTCTTTAATGTCATGGTTCTCCATCCTAATAATAACCTATGAGAAAACAGACTTTCATCTATCACGATCTGTCCACTCTATGCTGGTACCTCTAACTATGAATTAAATTAAACACTCAAACTCCGTTGCCCCAATCTTTCTTCTCTCCCAAAATGCTGTTGCTAGAAAACACCACACTTGCTACAATGAAATCCAGCTGTAGCCCTTTGATGTGGTCATCACAGAAGAAAGAAGGCCATTAATCTCAGCCACTTGGTGATATTGTGCTTAGAACCAACTTCTTCCATTCTAGAAAAACAAAACTCACCCTGACCAACATAAACAGCTACATTAATCTTGGTTTTATCAATGTGACAAAGCACCAGAAAAGCGCACATTTGTTATCACATGTTAAGAGGGAACAGGAAGGCTTAAAGTCTGGTGTGGCTCTGTCATGACTGCAGTAAATGATGATGTAGATTGTTATCTTATTATTGTATTAGAATATTGATGTATTGATATATCACTATTGTTACAACAGTGATACTGTTGAGAATCATTGCCTCAAGCCGGATCACTGTGTGCTGAGCATGGCCTTCTTCCTGGAGGTCATAGTGCCTCCTTTAGCCTTATCCAAGCATCAGCCATGCATATGAGAAGCTCTAGCCTTTGGAAAATGGGTCATCCTACAACATGTGACATATAAGTTCTTTTCTTGGTATCAGTGGTATTGGGCTGCCCTGACGTTATAGATGTGAGGAGATCTTGCTCATACCACCTAGGCTCATTTACCTCCTTTCCATAGCTCATTCCATGCTTCTACCTGTGGCTTACAGCTCTCAAGAGGATCAAGGATGCTGACAGATGTCCCTTCCCTCTACAGATCTGTGATTGGTACAGGTGGATCAGAAAGTAGAGGACTCAGATCAGAACCAGAAGCATTCATGGCTGTAAAGGATCTCCCCTCCTGCCTGCCTCACCTTTACACAAATTCTGAAGCCATCTTAAACCATATAACTAACTAGGGTCCAATATGTGGGAAACACAGTGTAGGCAAAACATACAAATAGATGACAATACTGGGTTTAGCCTTTCCTCCAAATAGTTGTGAGGTGCTGGAAGATACACTTTCAGAGATACTGAGATGAGAACCTGCTACACAGGAAAAATTGGACATCCTTTTCGTCCAATGATGGGTAGTCACAGAAAAGCACAGTATACATTGTAGTATTCCACACACTACACTGTACAAAACTATCATTTATCTTCCCTGATGGTTTGGTTGATTGGGTTTTTGAAAGTCTAGCCGAGATAGCATGCTAAGTATGAGACACTATAAAGAAGAAAGCAATCCTTTAGGATGAGGATCATCTAAAATTAATGCCATATCTGGCAGCTTATCTTCAATGTTTGGAATGTATGACAGGTAGAAATGAAATAAAAAATATTCCCAATAACACATGTGACTCACTTGTGGATTTACACCTTACAAATGCTCTTTGAATCTTGAATTTCTGGTTGCAAAACACAGACTACTTCTGTCAGGAGTAGGACTGATATTCTTGTGTGTGTGTGTGTGTGTGTGTGTGTATGTGTATGTTGTGCATGTTCATATATGTGTGATATGGCATGTGTGTGCCACATAGGGCATCATCCCTCACTTTCCTCTGTATTTGAGGAAGGGCCTCTTGTTCACCATGACATACACCACAATAACTGGCCTGAGACCCTTTAAGGATTGTCTTTTTTATTTTTATTTTTTTAATATTAATCACAGGTTATTTACTTTGTATCCCAGCCGTAGCTCCCTCTCTCATTCCCTCCCAATCCCACCCTCCCTTTCTCATCTCCTTCCTGTCCCTTTCCAAGTCCACTGCTAGGGGATGTCCTTCTCCCCTTCCATCTGACCCAGCTTATCAGGTATCTTCAGGACGGCTGCAAAGTACTCCTCTGTGGCCTAGCAAGACTGTTCCTCCCTCGGGTGTGGGGGGGGAGTGGGGAGTAAAGGAGCCAGCCACTGAGTTCATGTCAGAAATAGTTCCTGTTCCCCTTACTTAGATACTGAGCTACCATGGGCTATATCCGGGCAGGGGTTCTAGGTTATATCCATACATGGTCCTTGGTTGGAGAAACAGTCTCAAAGAGTACTCCCATGCCCTGATATGTTTTGTCCTTGTGGGGCTCCTGTCCCCTCCCGGTCATACTAACTCCCCCTTCTTTCATATGATTCCCTGCACTCTACTGAAGATATGGTTATGAGTCTCAACATCTGCTTTGATAAGCTGCTAGGTAGAGTCTTTCAGAGTCCCTCTGTGGTAGGCTCCTGTCCTGTTTCTTGCTTTCTCCTACTTCCCATGTCCATCTCATTTGTCTTTCTAAGTGAGGATTGATCATCTTACCCTGGGGTCTTCTTTCTTGTTTATCTTATTTAGTGCACATATTTTAGTATATTTATCCTATTTTATAGGACTATATAGGAGTATATACCATGTGTGTCTTTCTGCTCCTGGGATACCTCACTCAGGATGATCTTTTCTAGATCCCACCATTTGTCTTATCTCAACCTCTCACCTCACTGTAGCAGGACTGTAATTACAGATGCATGCTGTAACACCCAGCTTTATGTAGGTTCTGGGGACCTGAACTCAGGCTTTCACAGTTGGGGGACAAGTGTTATACTTTTGAGTCATCTCCCACTATTCTTAAAGCTATCGCCATTGCCTAACCACACTGGGAACCTCCTGTCAGGAAGGTATCCTGTCAAATGAAGTATCATTGTAATGACAGTGCCAAGTAATTATGACCATCAAAGGGCTATTGAGTTACTTATGGATAAAAGGGAAGAGATAATGAATCTTAGGAAAAGAAAAAAAAGAAGTCAAGGCCTTTTAGCCATCATTTTATAATGACCTTCTATTGTTGTAACCCTCACAAGCCAAAAGAATTCTAAGATCAAGGCTGTCTTGAGCTATTTATTGAGACTCTGACTTAAGAACAAATTTGAAGTCTGTCTACTTCTAAGCCAATATTCTACCATTGACGTAAAACTTTCACCAATGGGAATCTTTCTATATCTAAAACATCATCCACACAGTTAAGGTGGGAAGATGTTTTCATCTTAGAGTTAAATGTTCTTCTAAAAGATGCATATTAGGAGCCTGAACTTCCCCAGGACCATTATGGGAGACTTGCTTTTGTCATCTTTGCTATCATTGCTACTTGCTGAGTTCTCATCCCAACCTTTAGGTGTTTTAAAAATATTTTTCTTGCTATTTCCTAGACATTTAGGGTTTCCTGTAGCAAACCCTACAGGAAACCTGTTTGTCATGATTTCTATTTCTTACAATGAGGAAGTGCATGAGGCCATGCCCACATTTCTTTGTGGCTCTATAGAGAAAGAAAAAGATGCTGCTAAAAAAAAAAGAGAAGGTGGTTGTCATCACAACTTGGCCATGAAACTCTTTACCATGGAGCCACTTCCAGACTATTCCAGAGACAGCTGCAAGTACAAAAGGCTGGGGTGAAGCACTGAGCTAGGGATGACTCATCAGGACCCCAGAACACAGTCTCTGGATAGCCTGAGTAAGATGGCAGTGGTGATGGGAAGCTGAATTTGTAGAGATTCTAGTCCTGCTAAGGCAAAACCATTTCAGCAATCAGTGGGCAAAAGGCCCTTCACCTCATGCGTGAAATTAAATGAGCTAATAACAAATAAAATGTGTTAGGCAAATCATAAATAATTTATCACAGAAAAGATAGTAAGACAATAGCTTTCCTTAGTACACCACACTGTTTTCTATGGAGAAGACCACCATCAAGCAAAAGCTTATTAAATGAAGAGTACAATTATTAGTTTTAAAATGAATGTGAGAAGAAAAGTCATCAAAGCAAGTAGATTAAGTCAAGAATACTTATGAGTTCTATTGAGGTGTTTAAATTCTTTATTCTGGGGCTTTCCAATGCTCTTTTCTTATATGTGAAATGGTACAGAATAGTGGATCTCCAAAGGTTGCTATGGGAGTCAAATTCTGTAGCACGTGGCGCAGAAGTCACTGTTGTCACCAGGCATCTCCCGTCTGCTGAAGTGAGAAAGCAGGAACACAGAGACATGGCTCATGAAGCCCAGATGTCTGCTGTGTGGCTCTCTGTGAAACTTCTGACTCTTGTTCTAAATCAGTAAAACCAAAAACTTGAACTTCAGGGACTTGCCTAGCATCTAAAATACAAAGCCGCCTCCTCTTTTGCTCAATCAGGAACATTATGCTGAAAGCAGAATAAAAACTTAATTAGAAAAATTGAGGGACTATACCATCTCAGAATAAACAGTCATTATTTGAAATTAGTTGCAATAGGAGTGGACCACTCCTCAGGGCCTCTGTGTTTAATTACATAAGCAGCTAGAAGGCAGAATGCATATCCCTTGACCAGCCAGGCTGCATTTTTACATTGTGAGTCCTTACCAAGCTGAAAGTAAATGGTGGAGGGTCATCACACAATGAGCAAGTTTTTGTTGCTTCCATTTCTTCAGAAAACAAAAACTGGTAGAACATAAATACTTACAGCAAGGTTTACCATAAGTTTTAACTCACAGGATTTTAAGGGGTTGAGAAATCAGACAACTTGAGTTCTAAAGTTTGAAAAACCAAGAGTTTCGATGCTGGGTCATGACATGGATATTGAAATGGATTCTCCATTGAAATAGAATGAAAAGAAAGCAAAACTCACCCTTCTCCAGGGTTTTGTTCTTTTCAGACCCTTACTTAGCAACACCCTCTCTCTTGGTGACAACCAACCCACAGATTCAAAGCCCAGTCTTTTGAAACTTCACCACAGAAACATCTAGAAACAATGTCTACCCAGTCTGGCTGCCCCTCAGCCCAAGAAGGTTGATATGGAACCATTGCCATATCTTACACAGACTCCTGCTAAAGTGCATGCCTGTTCTGATATTAACTATTCTATGCAAATATATATTCTGAGAATTTTATTAACTTCAACTGCTTGTGGCTATTTGACATTAATTCCTTAAAAACATAGTTTGTGATTCTGTTTTTCATAAGGTAGTGTCATGTGCAAACATAGAGAATGTACTTTCTTGAGTTAAATTCTCATACTTTCATTCTGAGTGTCATGAGGATTGTGATGTTTTTGGCTTTTCCCTGCTTGTTTCAGAAGTATAATGAGACAGGAAGATGAATGACCTACATGCAGTGAGCTGGATCACTTGGAAGCTTCACCCCAATCATTCATCAAAAAGTCAAGATAAATGCCCAAAGTATCTGATGCTAGCTTCGTACTGATGTTTCATAGAGAAGAACAGTGTTCTTCTCATGAAGAGAGAGAAGAAAGGCAATAACAAGTAAAATTACTACTCACTGGGAATAAAATGTCCATAAAGCTCCTCACACTAACACCATGTGACCATCAGCAGCACTGTTTCTAAGCTCCAAGGTGGCAACTGACCCTTCCATTCCTGAGTTATAACCAGAACCCAGCTTTACCGCATTTTCTTTGAGCTATTTTCCTATGAAATTCAGAGATAAATCTGGTGGCAAAATGCCTTAGAATTTATATTTTAAATTTATGATGTTGAAGGTGAAGAGATATTGGCACACAGCATGTATGCAGAGATCAGAGGATGTCTTGAGGGAATTAGTTCTTCTCTTCTATCATGTGGGTTTTCTGGGGTTGAAACTCAGGTAATCAGGTTTGGTGGCAAGTCAGGGTACTTCTACTTTACATTTTCTCCACTTGGCCCAAAATAATTCACTTAATTGATTTCAAATATCTTCCCTTACACAAATAATTTCTGCTGAATAATAATTACCACTGATTCATTAATAATACAAATTTAAATGAGACAGTGAGAATCTCAGTAGAAAAATACATGTTTGTTGTGCCAAATATAATATAATTGACAATAATTTAGAAAAAGACAACATAGAAATAAAGAAAAGTAAATTAAAAATTATTTTGCAACAATGATTTGTCTACCAAAGCCTTTAATGGCAAAAAAGAGAGTTCTTAAGGTAGTGAGATCTCTCAGCTGCTAAGTGTACTTGCTCCCAAACCTGACAGCCTGAGACTGATCCTCAGAACCCACATAATGGAAGGAGAGAACATTTCCCCCATTCTGTCTCTGAGCTCCACCTGTGTGCTCTGACATTGTTCCTCCTTCATCTCTATCTGAAATAAATAAATAAACATTTAGAAAACATTTAAATACAGGAGACTACCATATGTAAGTTTCTAGATGCCACCCTAAGGCATGTGGCAAAGATTCTTTGAAATTCTGGAAAGTTTACAGTTGAAGGGGCTTAATTCAACGTTCCTATGTTTTTCTTGTGAATGTTTGAAGTTTTATAACACATCCATGAAGAATGCTTTTGTTTCATTGCCCATTTTAATATGAGTCTTCCATACCAACAGAATCCAAAATGTTCTGTAATTGGTTCCAACATCCCTCCAGTCAATTCCTTCAGCCAATAGGAAATACCAACTCCTAAACTTGCAATGTTTCTTGTGCTTACATCAGAGCCCAAGAAAGGAAATGGCAAGCACTCATTACGTGTAAAGACCCAGACAGTAGATGTCAGCTTTTATAGACATGTGGTACACACTGTAGATTTTCAGTGTGGAAGCCACAGACATTGTACAAATGACTATATTCTCAGGAAACTTTAATTGTGACATTGACAATTGATCTTACATGATTTAATTGAATCACAAAATACTAGTCTTTAATTCTTTCAGACACCTAAAATGTTAAAACATTCTTATCTTGTGGGCCATATGAAAGCAAGATGTTTGGTTCCATGGGCACTGTGTAGACTCTTGGACTGGATCGTCTAGTTGAAATTTGCAGCTTATAAAGTCACTGTAAAGGGATGGGAGGCGTTCTGAAAACAGAGTTAATACAAGAACTGCAAATGAAGTACTGCCTCTTGGCTAAATAAGCTATCTCATGAATAAGCTATTATTCAAATGTGTGTTTGCACAAGTGAAATTAGCAAAACAAGAAGGAATAAAATCTTCAATAGATTTAATAAGGTGAGACAAGTTCATTAAATCAAATTTAATCACCAGTTTCTGAAGTGTTGTTTGACACTGTGTTTGTTCATTAATAGTATAGTAATTCTAAACTTTAGAACAAGATGAATAAATAAAAAGGAAAGGAGATAAAGGAAAGGTAGGAAGAAACAAAGAAGGGCATCAGGTATGAATAAGCAAGGTGTCACAGTGGAGAATATAACCAAACAAAACATTATATGATTGTTGAAATGTGCCACCACATAAAGGTAGACATATCACCAGATAGAATAAAACAGAGAGACCAGAAGGAATTCCACATATATTTGATCACTAGGTAGTCAACAAGGATGCCAAAAATATAGCACCAAAAAAAAATATTTCTTCATCAATAATACTAAGAAAACTGGATATTGTACAAAGAATTAATTTGGACCCATTTTTCCATCAATACAAGAAATAAATTCGAATGGATCAAAAATTTAACCATGGTATATACTCACTATAAGATATGATAAACCTATAAGATATGATAAACATAATGAAATCTATACACCTGAAGAAGATAAACAAGAAAGACAACCCGGAGTAAGATGATCAATCCTCACTTAGAAAGACAAATGGGATGGGCATTGGATGTAGGAAAAAACAAGTAACAGGACAGGAGCCTACCACAGAGGTCCTCTGAAAGACTCTACCTAGCAGTGTATCAAAGCAGATACCAAGACTCATAACCAAACATTCGGCAGAGTGCAGGGAATCAAATGAAAGAAGAAGAAGTTAATATGACATGGAGAGGATAAGAGCTCCACAAGGACCAAATATATCTGGGAGCAGGGGTCTTATATGAGACTGTTTCTCCAACCAAGGACCACGTATGGATATAACCTAGAACCTCTGCTCTGATGTAGCCCGTGGTAGCTCAGTAACCAAGTGGGTTACCCTAGTAAGGGGAACAGAGACTATTTCTGACATGAACTCAATGGCAGGCCTTTTGACCTCCCCATCCCCCAAGGGAGGAGCAGCCCTGCTAGGCCACAGAGGAGTACTTTGCAGCCAGTCCTGAAGATAAACAGGGTCAGATGAAAGGGGAGGAGGTCCTCTCCTATCAGTGGACTTGGAAAGGGGCAGGGAGGAGATGAGGGAGGGAGGGTGAGATTGGGAGGGAATGAGGGAGTGGGATACAGAGTTAATAAAATGTAACTAATAATAAAAATAAAAATAAATAAAACACACAAAAAATTTAACCAAGGTCAGCAAGGGTTGTCTCTGACATAGACTTGGTGGCCAACTCTTTGATCGCCTCCCCCTGGTGAGGTAATCTTATTAGGCTACAAAGAAAGAGGATCCAGACAGTCCTGTGAGACCTGTTAGGCTAGGGTCAGATAGAAGGAAAGGAGGTCCTCCCCTATCAGTGGACTAGGGGAGGGACATAGGGGGAAAAGAGGGAGAGAGGGTGTGACCAAGGTGAGATGAGGAAGGGGGTTATAGCAGGGATACAAAGTGAATAAATTGTAATAAATAATAATAATAAAGAAAAAATTAAAAATCTTGAGACTATAAAAATCATAGAAGCAAACAGTGTAAATGTTTTATGACATTGGTTTTAGGTGTGATTTCCCAGATACAACATCCAAAGCATGGGCCAAATAAGCCAATCAGACAGGAGAGACTACAGGGCAGGAAGAAAAAGCCTACAAAACAAAGGAAATAATCAGTAGAATAAAAAGGCAGCCATTGGGTAGGAGATTTTTTAAGTACTTTTCCTGCTACCCAAGTTCATTTCTAAGACATGTTGATGGCTCTTACATATCAACATCAAAAATTATGATAACTGTGGAAAAAATGATCTAGGTTCTGAACAAACACCTCTTTAAAGAGTGACACGAACAACACGTACATGAGAATTTCTGAGCATAAGTAATCTCCAGGAAAAGGCAAACTAAAACAAGCATGAGATAAACTTCTACCTGGCAAGGCAGTTTTTTTTCCATAAAACTTAAAAAGCAAGGGTTGACTAGGATGTAAAGAAATAGGATACTTTATAACCTGTTGGTGAGAATGTTGAAATGATGTAGCCATTATGAAACAAAAAACAATATGAAGGTTCATAAAAATGAAATAGAACTATAGTATTATTCAGCCCATTGCTAAACATTCTTTCTAAAAAAAATATATTTTTTTGAAGTCACAATCTCAGCAATGGGCTGTTGTTCATACAAAGAGAAGGAGCTCCTGCACTACGTTATACCCCAACCTGCAGGGCTTCAACGGGGTTCCTAAGGTGGAGAGATTAGAAGGAATGGGGGGGGGGGCAAGAGACACAGGAATGAAAGCCAAGTCTGTTCATCTGATCAAGGCTTCCATTTATTAGAAATTTTTACCAACTTATATAGGGAGAAGACAGGAAAGGGGGAAGGTTAATCTGCTGCTGCAGGAAATAGGAAGAGGGCTTTCATGGGTTAAATATTGTACCTGCAAGATGCCATAAGGATGTTTTCTAAAGATATCTTACAGATGCTCTAACAAATGGATGTCCTCACAATCTATCGCCCATGATTTAGGGTCTTAGATAACTCTTTCACTACAAAGCTTTAGGTCTCCACTATATGACCTTTGCTCTCTACTTGGCTTTGGCTTCAGTAAATACCTTTGTCTCCACTAGAGAGCTTTGGCTCACTAATTGTCTTTGGCTTCTGTAGATACCTTTGTCTCCACTAGATAGCTTTGGCTTTGGCTTCCATAGATAGCTTTGGCTCCCAGCACTATGTGGCTTATCATGCTGAAATATGCAAGGCATAAGAGAACGAATGCTGCAGGACAGCACACATGTGAAGTTTCTAAATTAATTAACTCAGAGATGAAAAATATTGGTGTTTTTCAGGAGCTAGAGAAAAATATAATAAATGTGAGTGAAATTTCAAGTGTGTGCGATAAATGCTAGAGATCTTACTATGTACAGCATTGTACCCTTTAAGAACAAAACAACAAAATTACATAATAAGTTTAAAATTAACTAATAGGGCAGATTCCATAATAAAAATTTTCAAAAAAAATAAAGTAAAACAAGATTTAGGCATTTTACTGAAAAAAAAGTCAGATTGTTAGAACTAATTTTGTCTTTTTGTAACAAATGAAACCACTGACAGCAAAGCATCTAGATAATAGAGTTATAGATACTGTTGATTTCCTATATGACTTCTCCAAATATTAATTATTGATTTATTTCACAATCAGATATAGAGCATTCCTTTGGTTTTTTTTTTTTCTTTAGTAATTACACTTTATTCACTTTGTATCCCCTGTGTGGTTGCCTCCCTCCTCCTGTCCCAATCTCTCCCTTCCTCCACCCTCTGCATGCATGCCCCTCCCCAAGTCCACTGATAGGGGAGGTCTTTTCCTTCCTTCTGATCCTACTCAATCAGGTCTCATCAGGAGTGGCTGCATTGTCTTCTTCTGTGGCTTGGTAAGGCTGCTTCCCCTTCAAGGGGAGGTAATTAAAGAGCAGGCCAATCAGTTCATGTCAGAGACAGTCCCTGTTCCTATTACAGTGGAACCCACTTGGATACTGAACTGCCATGGGCTATATCTGTGCAGGAGTCTTAGGTTATCTCCATGCATGGTCCTTGGTTGAAGTATCAGTCTCAGGAAAGACCCCTGTGCTCAGATATTTTAGTTCTGTTGCTCTCCTTGTGGAGTTCCTGTCCTCTCCAGATCTTACTGTTTCCCACTTCTTTCATAAGATTCCCTGCACTATGCCCAAAGGTTGCCCATAAGTCTTAGCATCTGCATTGATAGTCTGCAGGGCAGAACTTTTCAGAGGTCCTCTGTGTCAGGCTGCTGACTTGTTCCCTCTTTTCTCCTTCTGATGTCCAGCCTCTTTGCCTTTCTGGATAGGGATTGAACTTTTTAGCAAGAGTCCTCTCTCTTGATTAGTTTCTTTAGGGGTACAGATTTTAGTACGTTTATCCTATATTATATGTCTGTATGAGTAAGTATATACCATGTGCATCTTTCTGCTTCTGGGATAGCTCACTCAGGATGATCTTTTCCAGATCCCACCATTTACCTGCAAATTTCATGATTTCCTTGTTTTTTATTGCTGAGTAATATTCCATTGTGTAGATATACCACAATTTGTGCATCCATTCCTCCACTAAAGGGCATCTGGGCTGTTTCCAGCTTCTGGCTATTACAAATAAGTTTGCTACAAACATGGTTGAGCAAATGTCCTTATTGTGTACTTGAGACTCTTTTGAATATATGCCTAGGAGTGGTATAGCTGGATCTTGAGGAAGCACTATTCTTAGTTGTCTGAGAAAGCACCAGATTGATTTCCAGAGTGGTTGTACCAGTTTACATTCCCACCAGCAGTGGAGGAGGGTTCCCCTTTCTCCACAACCTCTCCAGCATGTGTTGTCTCTTGAGTTTTTGATCTTAGCCATTCTGATGGGTGTAAGATGAAATCTTTGGGTCGTTTTGATTTGCATTTCCCTGATGGCTAATGAGGTTGAGCATTTCTTTAAGTGTTTCTCTGCCATTCGATATTCCTCTGCATAGAATTCTCTGTTTAGCTCTGTACTCCATTTTTTAATTGGATTACTTGATTTTTTGCTGTTTACTGGATATTAGCCCTCTGTCAGATATAAGGTTGGTGAAGCTTCATATGGAACAACAAGAAACCCGGAATTGCTAAAACAATTCTCTACAGTAAAAGATATTCAGGAGGTATCTCCATCCCTGATCTCAAGCTGTACTATAGAGCAACAGTTATAAAAACTGCATGGTACTGGCATAGAAACTGACTGGTGGATCAATGGAATTGAATAAAAGTACCTGAAATAAATCCACACACTTGTGGACAGCTGATTTTGACAGAGATACCAAAACCATACAATGAAAAAAAGAAAGCATCTCAAACAAATGGTGCTGGTCTAACTGGATGTCTACATGTAGAAAAATGCAAATAGATCCATACTTATCACCCTGCACAAAACTAAAGTCCAAGTGGATCCAAGACCTCAACATAAAACCAGACACTAAACTGCTTAGAAGAAAAAGTGAGGAAGAGCCTTGAACTCATTGGCACAGGAGACAACTTCCTGAACAGAACACCAACAGCACAGGCTCTAAGAGTAACAATCAATAAATGGGACCTCATGAAACTGAAAAGCTTTTGTAAAACAAAGGACACTGTCCTCAGAACAAAACAACAGCCTACAGATTGGGAAAGGAGCATTCCTTTCTTTATAAACAAAACCTCTAAAAATGTTAGGAATGTCTACCATAATAGCAATCACAAACTTCTAAGACATGAAGGAGAAGTGGGAGAGATGTTTTTACATCATAGAGAGAGTACAAGTAGTCTGGGCTATAACTTCAGAGTTGATTTAGATTTCTGTATAAACACACTCCTCTGACATGACTACTCTTTAGTTTCCCCTTCTAAATTTTTGTTATGTGAAAGTAACAAACAAGGGATAGGGAGATGGCTCAGCGGGTATATTGCTTGCTATGCTTGTATGAGGACCTGAGTTAGAATTTACAATGTCCACATTGAAGCCTGGTGTCATGGCACATTTGTGCAATGCCTGAGCTGGGAGAGCAGAGAAAACCAGATCCTGGTGGCTCACTCTTCAACTTGCTGAGTGAAACAGTGCACTATCTGAAAACCTAAAATGGAGAGCCAAGAGAGGACGATACTAAAAGTTAACTTCCAGCATGCAAACACAAGGCACAGATGCTCCTCCTCTTCCCAACACAAACACACACACACACACGCATGTACGTACGCACACATGCACACACGCACGTACATGCACACGTACACACATGAAAAAGCATGAAGATAAAAGAATGAAATTGACACAAGCCAGTCAAACAATGCTTGTGTGTCCCTGCCAATCAAGGCCCACAGGAGAAAGCAGACTAGATTTGTGTACAAGCAGACCCCTTCATCATGCTTGGGTTTTCTTCTTTGCTTACTCAGACAGAGAAAGACATTCTGACTTTGGGAGTTGACAAGAGGAACTTGAAATCTTTAATAAGCACTGTAAATAACACATTTTCTCCAGTGCATTCATGGCTAGTTTAGAGGTCTGAATTTTGGTTAGAGGCCTTAATATAGAAGTTAGATCCTGCTGGGATCAGGACCTTCTTATTGTGTACATGTAGGCAGAGGAAATTACTAATACAACACAGGACGTTTTATAGACTAGGCCACATAGTGGGAATTCTTCTAAAGAGGGAAGAAAGAACAAGTAAGCTAGGGTGGCTGGATAAAAGGACCTGGAGAAAGAGACAGCAGGGAGGCAGGTAAATGCCCTAAGGAGCACAGGGCAACTGGAGAAAAGGTAGATATGCCCTTTAAGGGTGGCTGTGTTGTGAGCAGAGTCTAAGAGAAAAAGATGGAAAAATCCCAGCATACCAGTGTTAGAGTAACCCTGATACAGACAGCCGCCACTGTGTGGATGGGGAAATGGCCACATTCTTAGTTCTTATCAGCCCAACCTTCCTGTCTGGCCTTACCCAAGGTTTCAGAGAAATTAATATTTCTATGCATAAGATTTACATTTTAAAATTAGAAAATGTTCAAACACAATGAAAGACAAGCATCAAAACATGTGCTATCTAGAAAATCCAAAGCAAAATGAGCAGATGAAGTTAAGCTTCCTGTGAACATATCCTCTGTTGCTGCTTTACAGCAGAAAGCTGCAAAACCAGGCAACCAGAGATGTCCAAAATCTATCATCTCAATTTCTTTAAATCTATGGTTTTTAAAAGATTGGCATGAAGCCTAGTTGTGTGCTTTTTAATTCACACCAGACTTACAAAAGGATAGTTCAGCATGCAGCATAAGCAACATTTATGAATAGCAGCTACTAATGACAAACTGGGTCATTGGACAGTGATTTATTAAATATGTAGCTCCAAAAGTCTCATAACCAATGATCATGGGCTTATAAATAAAATTCTCAGTTTCTCAGTTTTACCAGAAGGTTTGACCAAGTATCAACACAGCTCCTGGGAAGGATTTTTGCTTACAATTGAATCTAACTACCTTCTGCAGAGCACCACAGAGGGAAAACAGCAGCGATGTGATGTGTACTTGTGTGAGAGTGAGTGCATGTGTGTGTGTGTGTGTGTGTGTGTGTGTGTAACTGCCTCAAACTACTTAAAATACTCCTAGAAGTGACTAATTTTGCTTCTAAACTATCACAATAGACATTCCTTTGAAAGAGCATTTATATTTTAGCTAATTTTAGTCCACAAAGTGGGCAGGTTGTAGAGGAACTTAAAATACTGAGCCTACAACTGCTTACAACCTTTTTACCTTTAATCTACTCAAAGACTACAAGGCCAGGCAAGGTGTATTGGCACTATTCAAATTCCACAGCTTTGGCAAAGGCTTTCTTCCCAATTCACACTTCACACTTTATTAGAGCCTGTTCCTCCTGCACTACTTCCTCCTGCACTTAAGAAAAGTGGCTAATATTTAGTAAGCAACTGTTACATGGCTGACACTGTCCTGAGTCTTAACATAAATTAGCTTATTTGAGCCTCACAGTCTTTATCATCAGTCCTTTAGAAAATAAGTTCACAGCTATAAAAATTAAGACATCTTCTTAAGACAGTCTGACTCCAGAGATCCCTCTTGTACTGGGTAACACTCTCTTACCTATACTTAAGATAATTGATCAACACTTACGAATTAGGGCATGCTATCTGTGGTTGCAACCTTCCTGTTCAACTTCATCCTTTGTTTTATGGCCAACAGCCATCTGTTCCACCTGTCTGACCAACTGACTGGGGTTCTTAAAATATGTCATCTAGTCTCTGCTGTTTTAAATCAGACAACAAAATGGATAGAATAATGTCAATTTTCCCCAATGAGCTATATAATAAAAACAAAAACTATAATCATTTTATGTAATTGTAATCATTGTATAATATAATATATAATACGATATGATTTACATATATTTGCATATGTTATAATCATTTGTGTATATTGTGTGTGTGTATAATAGTCATCTTTCTGCAATTTTGGCAGTTTTTCTAAGTTTTTCTAATTGCATGCAAGAGTCATTTTATTAGGTATATTTCTCTCCAAACATGTCTTTCATGGATGAGAAACTAATTCTCTATAGACTCTGTTCTTTTGCCTTGTTCATATCAGTCTCTCTAATGAACCCAAGGTGGCAGAAGAAAGATAACTAAGATCACTAAAGAGAGGAAGGAAATAAATAACTCGAGAGAGAAGCAACTGTTGTGAAACAAAGGGAGTTATAAGCCAGAACCTTTAAAGGAAATGGGTTTTGCTTATCAGGGCTGTTAAAGTACGTGTAATTTATTTCTTCATGTTTCTTAAAGAATACAGTATGGGAAATCAGAGACCCTTTAAAGTGGCCTCTGTCACTATCTAAATTTGTTACCCTGTGACTCATATTAATCATTAATGATGTATACCTTAGCAGGTTGTTATAACTGGTTATGGTGGCAAATCTTCACAATCCTGGCACTTGGATATGGAGGCATGAGGATTTAGATTTGGGGGCCAGCCAAGATTAAGATCTTATCTCAGAACAACAGAAAGTTAATTAATTAGTTTAAAAGGCTATCATAAAGAGTAAATGAAATTCCTTATAAGAAGAATGTATGCTAGACTAGAGGCTACTACCTATATGAGTGATTGGAAACATAAATTGCTTAATATACATAAATGATAATTCTTCCCATTTGTCAAGTATACTTAATCCTTAATGCACACTTGTAACTATGATAAAATATTATCTAAATCTGGTTGTCCAGGAGATAAAATGTTTCTAGCAACAGGCAGAAAGAAATAAACATTAATAATTATAAAGCAATAGGTGGAAAGCAATAACTTGAAGGGTTAATTCATCTCTTGTTTAATAATTAAAAAATAAAAAAGCAAGCCTGGATGGGCCAACTTCACAATGAGAACTTTCAATATTATTCCAAAAGAATCTCATTAAGTTTTAATAATTAATAAATACAAATTAATGTACATGAATATAAAATATAATCCTAGGCATAAGCCCTAATAAAGTTTTAACATCTGAACTTGTTTTCCAGTGAAACTTACTTTTAGAGAACACATCGTTTAATTTTCTCAACATTCTTCACTGCTATTTCCATTTGTTATGAAGTTGTTTAGGAAATACTGCTCTAGAATACTGGTGCATTGTTTTCTTAAGACGGAAGTCCCACCATCCACGTGGCTGCTTTCCTGTATTTTTCTGATTGTACTTTGATGGTTGCTCTACTTAACATGTCTTTTCAAGTTACTTTAAATATATGAGGGCTGAGCATAGATTAATTTCACAATGAATTCATTTTCTAAGCCTTATATAAGTGTTGAAATTATCCTTTTGTTCCCATTTTCAATGCAGGCAAGATGATGTAGAACACCTAGGCATAAGTTCTATGGTAGACCAATGGAATGTCCACAGAAACCCTGATGAAGAAAGCTGCCTCCTGCAGAACTCTGAAGGCTTTCTTGCCAACACCATACAGTACAGGTAGGCAGTTCCTTGTTTGTTTTCCCCTCCCCATCTTAATAGTGCTCTTTGTTGCTCTACTGTTTTTTGTTTGTTTGTTTGTTTGTTTTGTTCTCTTCTTTATTTCTATTTCATTCTTCTAGAAAGAATTTGCAGCTAGTTCTACAAATTCTGGTTCTCTGATCTAGAACCAGAAAGCTGGAATAATGTTTCTGGAAGTTTCTGATGCTTTTTCTCAAGTCCATAGAACCTCTTGGGCTAATCAAACTTTAGGACAACTCTTTAAAAAATAACACATTCCAGCATAAGGCACCCTATAGTTACAAGCTGAAATTGCTCAGAGCTGTTTATCATTCAGCAGTGTATTGTCTAACCTCCTGGGTTTCTGTAATTTGTTGCTGTTAACTTTGAGGTTTGTTGCATTGTGGTTCGATAGAATACAAGGAGTTATTATTTTCTTTATTATTTACTTTAAGCCTGATTGCAGCCCCACCCCTCCCTCTTCTCCTCCCAGTTCTACCCTAAAACACCCCTCCAAAATCCCCCATATCCTCAGAGAAGCAGACGCCCTCCTGCTGGTACCAACACACCCTGGTACTTCAAGTTCCAACAGGACTAGGTGCATCCTCTCCTAACGAGGTCAAACAAGGCAGCCCAGCTATTTGAAAAGGATCCAGAGGCAGGTAATAGAGTAAAAAGGATCCAGAGGCAGGTAATAGAGTAACAGGTAATAGGGCCCCACTCCATTGTTAGGGGAGCCACATGATGACCAAGCTACATATCTGCTACATGTGAGGGGAGCCTAGGTCCAGCCCATGCATGCACTTTGGTTGGCAGGTCTTCTTGTGGTGTCCCTGATCCCTCCAGCTCCCTCAATCCTTCCCCTGACTCTTCTACAAGACTTCCCAAGTTCCGCCTGTTGTTTGGCTGTGGGTCTCTGCATCATTTTCCATCAGCTGCTGGAGAAGCCTCTGAGAAGACAGTTATGCTGGGCTCCTGTCTGCAAGCATAGCAGAGTTTCATTAATAGGTCAAGGGTGGGCTCTCTCCCATGGGACAAATCTAAAGTTAGGCTAGTCATTGGTTGGCCCTTTCCTCAATCTCAGCTCCATCTTCAATTTTCTGTATCTGTTGTTATTTGTTCTGTGTCCTAATACTGTATCTACTCCAGAGAAACATCTTCATTAGTGTTTGCATAGAATACTTTGTAGATATCCATTAGGTTTGTTTGGTGTATGATGTCATTGAACTCTTGTAGTTAATTAGTTTTGGTTCAGATGACCCGTCTATCAGTGAAAATGGAGTCCTGAAATAATTTTATTACCAATTTCAAATTAATCTGTATCTTAAAGCTCATTAACATATTGCTTATGGAATGAAGTTATCCAGTCTAGACCTAGGTGCTGGCTCATATATGTGTGAGTATGTGTGTGTATGTGTATACACATATATATGTGTGTATGTGTGTGTGATATAATGTCTTCCTTGCTATTTGTTTACTTCACTAAAATAAAGAATCCTTCTTAACTTTTCTGATTAAATTTGGTTTAAAGTCTATTTTTTCAACTATTAGGATAGTGACACCTGCTTGTTTCCTGGACCCATTTGATGGGTTTTCCATCCCTTCCTTCTATGGATATACCTACCCTTGAAGGTCAGATGCTCTTTTTGTAGACATCAAAATGATTTCATTAGTTTCTCAGAGTAAAGGGAGACTAATATGAGCTAGAGAAAGAGAAAACAACAACAAAAAATACAGGTTAAAAAAGTGAGGGTTTTGTGAGGAGTAGACTAGTTTACCTAAAGGGGTTGAGATACAGGTCTGGCTGAGTAGATAATTTTTTCCCAGCACCAAGAAGCATGGCAGGCAGGATTAAATAGTTAGAGAATGAAGGTCCTGAGAAAATGCTGGTGAATAGTCAGAAATATCCAGAAATTAGAAAATGTAGGAAACAGGGTCTCTTTGAGTTTTTTTTTTTTAAACTTTAGTTTCATTTTATTTTGTTGCTATTGATCTTATTCACTTTCACCACAATGGCCAATTAACACAATGGCCAATTAATTCAGCAAAATGAGAAAATAATGCAAAGAATACTTTAAACAGAGGAACTTTTTCTTCTTCTGATTTGACAGTTTATACTAAAGTATAGAATCACTGAATATTCTAGAATGATGTATCCCAGGCTGGTCTTAAGCTTGTGGTCCCTTTCTTACTGCCTCCACCCACGCTATAAATACACGTGTGAACCAACACGCTAGCTCAAACGTATTTAGTCTTATTTTGTTAACTAGTTGTTATTCATGTGGGATGTAAGACAGTATAAGAAGTTGTAAAATGTTTAAAATATATTGTTACTTAGAGCCAAGTCATTTAATCCATGTATTACCCTAAATTTTGCTATCTTAACACAATAATACAATGCTAAGGATATCACTCAGGGGGGAAGAGTGCTTATTGTTTAAGCAAAAGGAAAGGAATTTGAATCCCTAGGACTTATATAAAAGCTGGACACAACCATACATGTTTGTAACTTCAGCACTGCAGGACAAAGACAAGGGGATCTCACAAACTTGTTGACAAGACAGGATAGCTGAAATGAAATACAGGATGACCATCACTATCTTCCTTTAGCTCAATGAAACCCACATTGGAATTATGATTTCTAGAGATGCCTGATTGATTGCCTGATCAAAGCTAGCAACCAATAAAGACTTTAATAAGTAATTAAGAACTGCATGGTATCTAGGAAAAATGAGAGTGACTTCAGGTAAACAAAAGTATTGTCTGTGTGTCACTAAATTACAACGAATGTCAAACTTTTGTTATCATAGCTGGTCTCTTGTTCAAGCTTGTACATTGACTGGTGTGCTAGTTGGATTTTCATTGCTGTGACAAAAAAGAGTGATCAAACATCATCAGGAAAAAATGCATTTATTTTGGCTTCTGGTTTCAGAGACTTCAATCAATAATGCCAAGGAGAGAAGGACAGAGTAAAGCATCTTACATTGATCAGAAAGCAGAGAGAGGTAGAGAGACAGACAGACATTTGTGTTAATGGACTCTCTCTTTCTGTTTTCTTCTCTTATTCCATCCAAGACCATAACTCACATTCAGTTAATATTCTCTGAAAATACCTCACAGACACATACAGTGATGAGCCTTAGAAATCTCTGGGAGTGTTTCAATCTAATGAAGTTGATAATGAAGATTAACCATTACAACTGGGTATGGAAAGGACAGTGAATATCCTTATGGTAATAGATGAGATAACTGCAATGAAATTTGCAAATTTTGAGCCTTGACACCTGAAATTTTATTGAGCCTCCTTTGAGTACAGAAGTAGCCTTTCCTTCCTAGACGATAATAGTCTCTTCTTGTCTGAAGGAACAATGTCCTTTCCTCTTCCCTAAAAATGCTTATCCTACTCAAAACTTACTCTCATCACTTCTGGCTTCTGAAGCTACATTTCAGCAAGCCCCCCCAAAATAAAATTTAAAGCATGACTTACAGAAGTCAATACATATTTAAAAAATGTTTGACTTTGTCAATTTCTATTGGCAAAAGCCTGTGGAATGTGCATGGAGTAATGTGTCATGAGAATGCAGGCTCAAAGGTAAAGGCTTATGAAGATGGATGAGGCTGCATTGATTAATGTAAACCCACTAAGAAAAGACTCCACTTGCTCAACCTGCACAGAAGACAGATGGATCTTAGTCAATGACTGGGTTATCCTAAACATTATTAAGTAATTGCTGCTCCTGCTTCCATGAAGTTTCATTGCAAGACCGAACCAGCTTGTTCTCTGGAACCTGCTGTGCAACTATTGATCTGGCAAAGCTGTTTGTTTTTCTACACGTGTTAATACAGGCCATCAAAAGGCATTTGTTTTCAGCCTTCATGACGAGCAATACTGTCTAGCCTACCTCTGGGTTGTATCAACACTCAGCACTATGTCGTCATCCATTCTTCAGGGACCCTGCTTACTGAACATTCCAAGGGAATCATCTGATCCATTACATTAATGAAATTTTCACTGATTGGATCTGATAAGCAGGAGATAACAACTAAATCTATAGGCATTTCTAAAGTGCTTGAATGCCAGAGGGTAGGCAATAAATTACAAAAGAACTCAGGAGTATGCCACTTCAGAGAAATCTCTTCCACAGTGGAGAATCAATTGCTTCATATGGCTTCTCTTAACATAAGATAATTATATAATATCTATATATATTTATAATATCTATATATATTTATAATATCTATATATTTATAATATTTATAATATCTATATGTAATATATAATATTGCAACTAGTTAAAGTTAAGAAGCCACATGTACCTTCTTTATGCACACTATCCAACCATCCCCAGCGCCCAGTGAGTTATATGGTAAACATATTCAGCAATACTTGAAACATTAGTGGCAGGTAAGGCTTCCATTCAGAGCCCTTGGATAACTCCTCAGAGTAAAGCATAACACAGATTTTTAGGGTTTATATTATCTGTCATGTTCCATGGAAAATAATTCTCCTATTAAGCAATAAAGATTAATTTGTGAGCAGATTTTACTCAAACCCCTTGACACAAGTCACAATATAATCTTAACTGATAATCACAAACTCGGTCATTCTCTGACCAATCAAGACACACAGACTGAGTCTAAAACTTCACCAGAAAATAAAAATGTGATGAACGTGGAACTGTGTTCCAGTATGTCCAGGAGGAACGAGTAAGTTATATATGGTCTATTCCTACATTCCATGATTATTTCCACTAAGATGGAGTCTACACCCATGACACATATGGACTTCTTATGCCTGACTGAATTTAAAAGCTCAATTTTTGTTCATCAGTAGTTTCATGTGGTATCCTGGCATTACCAAACCAGGACTATTGCAGCCCTGTGGCCTCCGGATCAGTTCCACAGGAACTGAGAAGAAGGTGAAGCTGCCTGTGTAGGCAGAACTTTGAGCACTGGAGGCGGTCATTTCCTGTGAAAACACAAGCCCACAGACTGTTTGACTAATAGTTTAGCTGAAAATTCAAAGCTTTACAAAGATGCTGGAAAACTGAACAGCAGATTATGTATGTGGGAAGGTCTGAAAGGGCAAAGGTAGCTCAAGACGTGTGATGCTCACAAGAAAATGGCCTCCTCCAGAGACATGTGCCACAACTTAGGTGGTTTGATGCTCCCTTTCTAGAACATCAGTGGTTTTCCTTCCTTGGTCCCTCTGTCTTTCTCCAGTGGGGCTCATGAATAGTTATGAGCTGTGACATCAGGATGGAGGTTATACAGCCTCAGGTACTTCCTTCCCCTCAAGGCAGAAATTGGTTATAGTGCAAACTTAACATTTACAGATTGAGATTTGGTAACTAATTTCTGGAAACCTGCTTTCGGCAAGTACACTTAGCACAGTCCCACAGCTGATCATGAGTGGTTCACAAAATATCATATGACATCATGACCTTCTGGCTATAATCATTGACTATATTTGACTTAAGAACCTTACAAACTATGAGCAATGCACACTGTTGTTCTTGTAAGAACAAAAATGAGAGTGTGGGATGTCCCTTGAAATATTTTACTCATTATAGATACCAGAGGATTACTGAAGTTTTACTGTATGAATTTAAAGCTTTGTTTCAATACCCAAACAAGGAAGTTATGAAAAAAAAAAAAACACAACTGATGCCTGCTGCTGGGAGCTGAGGGGCCACCACTGCCGGGCAGCCGGGGACAATCCACCCCCATCGCAGCCCTTGCCGCGGGGCCCACAGCGTCGAAGGCTGGGGCTGGGGCGGCACCGCGTGGCGGCCACAGGGTCCCGTTAGAGCACCCCTGGCCCAGAGTGGCCTGAGGACCAGGAGGGAGGGAGGAAGTAGACCTTCCTGCGAGTGCGAGCCAACCGGCAAACCCAACTGAATGCTCAGATTGGGAAAGTAAAAGGGAGGAAGCAAGATGAAGGGCAGGTATGTCCGCTGTGCAACCACCCCGTGGCAGGGTCAGAGCAGGAGATGAGTAGGCATGTGGAGCATTGCCTTTCTAGGAGGGAAGGCTCCTGCATGGCTGAGGATGATACCGTGGACATCGAGCATGAGAACAGCAACCGCTTCGAGGACAATGAACGGTATGGGCAGAAGCTATCTGCCACCACACTACTGGAAGGTGGCTTCCTCCGAGGCTCCAGCTTCGTCATGTGCAATGGCAAAGAGAACCCAGAAAATGATGCTGACCTGGATGTGGATGGGGATGACACTCTGAAGTATGGGAAACCACAATACACAGAGGCCGATGTCATCCCTTGCACAGGAGAAGAGCCTGGTGAAGCCAACGAGAGAGAGGCACTCCGGGGCACAGTCCTAAATGGCGCCTTTTCCCCCGCCCCAGCACCCGCATCACACTTGAGTTCTCCAAATGGGCCAGTGATGAGATGTCATCCACTAGCAATGGTGGAAGCAGCAAGCAGGAGGCCATGCAGAAGACCTGCAAGAACAGCGACATTGATAAAATCACTGAAAATTCAGCTATAACTACATTTGAGGCCCTGAAGGCTCTGGTCAGGGAGTTTGAACGGCAGCAGTCTTGGGGGGTTGCAGGGGAGGGACCGATACAAATGCCTCATCTGCATGGACTCCTACTCGATGCCCCTGACCTCGATCCAGTGTTGGCATGTGCACTGTGAAGAGTACTGGCTGCGGACTCTGGGTGCCAAGAAGCTCTGCCCTCAGTGCAACACTATCACAGCGCCTGGAGACCTGTGGAGGATCTACTTATGAGCTAGCCACCCAGGCAGGCCTTGCCTCGAGCAACCCCACCTGCCCTGGCCTCTGTGACAGTGACTCCCCTCCTTTTGTACATACTTGCACACAGGTTCCCCATGTACATACATGCACATCCACACCCAAACACACATAGAGGACTTGAGAGCCAGAGTGGAACAACCCTGCCTGCTTGTCCCTTCTGAACTTGGGGACCCTGCCTCTTTTGGCTGTTTCCAGGGAGGGGCAGGGAGGTGGGTTAGGGAGTAGCAGGGCAAGGTTACTGAGATCTAGTCCCTACACAGACAGACATGCAAACACCAGACTGAACCACATGTAATATAGACTGTGTATGTTTACAATGTTGTGTATAAATGGGACACTTTACCCTCTACCACCTCCCCTTCCGTTGTATGATTTTCTTCTTTTTTTGTTTTAATGATTCCTGGAAGCAGTGTCCCCTTCAGGGCTGGATGGGGGCTCTGCCCAACCACCTCTTTTTTAAAAAAAATTATTAATTACACTTTATTCACTTTGTATCCCCCTTGTAGCTTCCTTCCTCCTCCCCTCCCAACCCCTCCCTCACTCCCCTGCTGTATGCATGCCCCTCCCCAAGTCCACGGATAGGGGAGGTATTCCTTTCCTTCCTTCTGATCCTAGTCTATTAGGTCTCATCAGGAGTGGCTGCATTGTCTTCCTCTGTGGCCTGGTAAGGTTTCCTCCCCCCTCAGGAGGAGGTGATCAAAGAGCAGGCCAATCAGTTCATGTCAGAGACAGCCCCTGTTCCCATTACTATGGGACCCACTTGAACACTGAACTGCCATGGGCTACATCTGTGCAGGGGTTCTAGGTTATCTCCATGCATGGTCCTTGGTTGGAGTATCAGTCTTAGAAAAGCCCCCTTTGCCCAGATGTTTTGGTTTTGTTACTCTCCTTGTGGAGCTCCTGTCCTCTCCAGGTCTTACTATTTCCCACTTCTTTCATGAGATTTCCTGTACTCTGCCCAAAGGCTGGCCATAAGTCTCAGCATCTGCTTTGATACCCTGCAAGGTAGAGCCTTTCAAAGGCCCTCTATGGCAGGCTCCTGACTTGTTCCCTCTTTTCTCTTCTTAAGGTGCCTGCCTTTCCCTCTTCCCTTGGCATCCCTTCCCTTTCCCATGTGCTCAGTGTTCAGTGGTGTATATTTCTTCTCCCAGACATGAGCCTTCTGCCCGAAGGGATATGTTCCTCTCCTTAGTCTTAGCTGATGGGGCTCATTATGAGGAGCTGGGGTAGGGTGGAAGATGGGACTGACCAAGCAGGAGCAGGCAGGCAGGCTACAGTTGGGCTGGCTGAGGGTGCCTGGCTGCCAGGCCTGCTGTTGAGAACTCCTGGGAGTGGCAGTGCTGCTCCCATGGGCAATGCTGCCTCCCTGCTCCTCCCGTGGGTCCTGTGATGTGATGCTGTGTCTGTATATTCTATACAAAGGTACTTGTCCTTTCCTTTTGTAAACTACATGAATTTGACATGAATTAAACCAGTATAAACAAAACAAACAAAAAAAGAACCTTACAACTGAAACCCAACGTTTGCTAAAGAAAAACCATAAGAACTTAACCAAAGCAGTAAGACACCTAGAATTTGAGACTGTTTTGGATACTTAAAATTTGGGGTTGGAACTAGTCCCAATTTTCTGAGAATGCACCAGATTGATTTCCAGACAGGTTGTATAAGTTTATGCTTTCCCTAACAATGGAGGAGTGTTCCCCTTTCTTCACATCCTCACCAGCATATGTTGTCACTTGAGTTTTTAATCTTAGGCACCATTTCTGGGCATATACCCAAAAGATGCTCCACAATACAACAAGAACATTTGCTCAGCTATGTTCATAGCAGCTTTATTTGTAACAGCCAGAATCTAGAAACAACCTAGATGTCAAAGAATGAATAAAGAAATTGTGGTACATTTACACAATGGAATACTATTCAGGTATTAAAAATAAGAAAATCATGAAATTTGCAAGTGAATGGATGAAACTAGAAAAGATCATCCTGAGTGAGGTAACACAGACCCAGAAAGACACACATGGTATGTAATCACTTATAAGCAGATATTAGACCTATAATACAGGATAACCATACTACAAGCCACAGACACAAAGAAGCTAAATAACAAGGAGGGGCCAAAGGAGGGTGCCAGAATGTCATGAAGAAGGGGAAACAGAATAGACAACAGAAGTGGATAAAGAGAGGGAATTGTGCAGAAGATGGAATGGGAAGGGAAACAAGGGTGAGAATGAGATATGGGGAGAACAGGTGTGGGAGGTGAGAGGACTAGGAACAAGATGCCAAACTGAGAGGGGTCATCTCTTTGACAAGCTGGAGGCCTTCAACAAGATAGGTGTGGAGGAAATAGGTGTGACTCTAGCTGAGACTCCTAAGAGGGAGTACTGGCTGCGAACTCTGGGTGCCAAGAAGCTCTGCCCTTAGTGCAACACTGTCACAGCGCCTGGAGACCTGTGGAGGATCTGTAGGAAATGGAGACTGAAGTGCCCACTTCCTAGCTAAGCAGGACTAGTGAAGGGAGGGGAACAACAAGCCACCCATAAAACCTTTGACCCCAAAATTACCCTGCCTACAAGAAGTGCAGGGGTAAAGAAGAAACAGAGATTGAGGAAATATCCAACCAATGATTGACCCAATCTGAGACCCACCCCACAGTAGAGAGCCAACTCCTGAACTATTAATGACCCTGTTTTATGCTTGCAGATAGGAGCCTAATTTGACTGTCTGGAAGGCTCAACCCAGCAGCTGATTGAGACAGATGCTGGGATTTGCAGCCAAGTGTAAGGCAGAGCTCCAAGGGTCCTGTGGTAGTGTTGGGAGAAAAGATGGAAGGACCTGAAGGGGACAGGAACCCCATAAGAACACCAACAGAGACAACTAACCCAGGGGCTTACAGAGACTGAGACACCAACTAAGGATCATTCATGGTCTGGACTTAGGCCCCCTGCACATATGAGGCTGATGGGTGACTTGGTTTTCATGTGGGTTGCCTGGAGTGGAAGGGGGGCTCTATTGCCTGTTTTTGGATCACTTCCCCCTGGTAAGGATGCCTTGCTTGGCCTCAGTGGATGAGGATATGCTCAGTCCTGATGTGATTTGATGTGATGGGGAGGGTTATTACAAGGGGAGAAGGCTCCCCTTTTCTGGGGTGAAAGGGAGAAGGGAAGAGGGAAGGAGTGGGAGGAGGCACTGAGAGAAGAGAAAGGGGGCACTTCTGTGATGTAAAGAAAATAAACTTAAATAAAAATTAAAAAATTAGGACTAGAACATTTCTGATTTGAGGTAAGGAAAACTCCCACTTTGCTGTTGTTCATTCTTTATTTGGCTTTACATGGATACATGGAAAGAAACACACTGGCATCCGCAGGATAAGGTTACTGTATAATTCAAAGGCTGATTTCTGTACCCTCCACATCTGATTGCAATTCTTGTTCTGAGAATCTCCTGTGAACACTGCTCCCAAATTGTCCCCTGATGTGCAAATAAAGCACCTTACATCCAATCGCTGACCAGGGGGAAGGCTAAGGCTGGACTTCTTGCCAGCCTGGGAGGAGGTAGAGGACGAAGAAAAGGATTCAGCCATGGGCAGATGTCCAGGAGGGACCATGAGAGAGAGAGCTCAGCAAGAAAAGCTACAAAGTGCAAGAATCTCTGGAATGCATGCTGGGAGGAAGCCAAATTAGCTTAGAGGGTTAGGAATAGAGTTAAAACTGTTTAGTTCTTGTGTTGTGAAGCTTGTTAAAATACTATAGAAGATCTCAATCATTTGGTTGATAGCCAGGTTAAAAGAGAAAATGAGAAACAGTTTTATTAAATTAACTTTAACAAGTATCTCAAACTTTCCTGACATCCAGTGGAAACTTTCTACTTTTATTGCATATAGAGAAATATCTTTTATTCATAAAAACTGACAGTAAGGAAGGGTACTACATGAGGGAATTTAAGCTTGCAATGTCCCATCCTGTGGAGAGGAAGAAAAAAAAAAATTATGTCCCTGTCAAAGGTTTTAAACTGAGCCTCAGTTTTCCTAGACAAGATAATAAAACAAAAATAATTCATACAGAGGGACCCAATACTAGTCAAGAATATTGTGAGGGAAAAGAAGCATGAGGCATTGCAAAAAGGTGTTCAGCCCTGAAACCAATAAACAAATTCTGAGGTAAAGTCTAGAGCAAAATCCCAGTTGTTTCCATGTAGTGTAGCATCTCTCTTCTGACAGTATCTCATCTGCTGGAGAGAGTTTCCTCTGTCTTTCCTCCAATGGTGTATGTCATTGTTTTGCGTTTAAGAAACTGGCTAGTTCTAGATTGTATGTGTGAGTGTGTGTGATACAGAGAGTATGTAGTATGTGTTTGAGTGTGTGTGTGTGTGTGTGTGTGTGATAGAGTATGTGTGACAACATATGTATGTGTGAGAGAAAGAGAGTGGGGGTGACAGAGAGTGTGTATGTGTGTGTGTGTGTGTGTGTGTGTGTTGAAAATTCACATCTCTAATGAGTATCATCCTTGTGATTAAAAGGATGATAGAACAGAGTACAATTTGTTTTTGGATATCTGTATAATAGTCAGTTAAGTAACACTCCATATCTCACAAATTGTTTTCAAATCACCTTTACAATTAATTAGCATAAGCTAAGTATGATAAGGCACTGTATAAGCAGAGCAGAAAGCAGAAGGCCCACAGAGGAGGAGGATCATGAGTTTGGGACATGTAGGGTTCCATAAGCATACTATGTCTTAAAATTCAAAAAGGAAATTTAAGAAGCCTGAGTAATGACTGGTAATTCTTTTCTTTTTTTTTTTTTTCCTTTGAGACAGGGTCTCTCTGTATAGCCTTGGCTGTCCTGGACTCACTTTGTAGACTAGGATGGCCTTGAACTCGAAGCAATCAGCCTGCCTCTGCCTTTCTGAGTGCTGTCATTATAGGTGTGTGCCACTACACCTGGCTGACTGGTAGTTTTTCTGCTTAAAGCAAATGAGAATTTTTTACAGTTGACTAGCAAGACAGGGCTTCCTCAGATTGAGAGTTTAAGTTCAATAGTAATAAAATTTTTTGTGGCATATTACCAATTTCTTGTCTAGTCCTCCACACTGCTAAATACCACATACTTGTAAAAGGATTAAGTAGAATTACGCAAGTATGAAAGATATTTTGAAGTGATTTCAAGTTCTCCCCTTCTCACATCCATGATATTGTAGTGTGGATCCTTCATTAGGTGATGAACTTGTTAAATGATACTTCCAATTCTCTGTGTGGAGGTGGGTTTTCCCTCTACTCTGTGACTGGGATGGCCTTGTGACTAGCTTTGGTCAATGGGGCCTTAGTGAATATGAGTCAGAGACTCCAATGTGACCCTTGCTCCCAGGTTTCTCAAAGCACTTCTGCTGCACAGTGAATACCTCATCCCAGTCTTCGGAGGACAGCATAAATCCACTTAGGAGTACTGAGGTCTCTGACATATAATATAATCTAGCCAAGAATAGCTGAACCTGGCTCTGGTTATCAAGAATGCCAGCAAGCACATTCAAGTTCTCAAATATCAGAAACACAAAGTAAATTAAAAGTTTGTCTTTAATGTGTGTATGTGTGTGGTATTGTGTGTATATGGTGCATGAACATGTTTGTGTGAGTGTGTAGCTGTACATTCAAGTGTATATGCATGTGTGGAGAGAGGCCAGTGGTCTATGTCAGGTTCTTCTTCAATTGCATTCCACCTGTTTTGAGATGTGTTCTTTTACTGAGCTTAAAGTTCACCCATTCATCTAGTCTACTTGTCCAGGGCTCCAGGGATCTACATGCCCCCAGCTATCCATTGCTGGGATTTCAAACTCAAACTGCCACCCTGGCTTGATAACATCAGTAATGGCCCTTGTGTTTACACAGTAGACACTTTACCAATTGAACCATCCCCCCCCCCCAGTTTAAGCCCCAGTTTTGTTGTTTGTGAAGCAACAAAAACCTTAGAAAAAACTTACTGGTAATGCCAGCAATTGTTCCTCTCCAAGAAAATAAACCCAGTGACTACATTTCAGTCACTGTAAAAATGTAATGCCTTCAGGGTTAAATTCACAACACAGGGTACCCCAGTTGACTACTATCTCTATGAAGTTTTGTGTTTCTGTTAATCAACTTAACTTGTTATAACAAATACTTGATAGAATTGCCTTGTAAATAGAAGTGTTTATTTTAGCGCTCATATTTAGGGCTGTCAATTCATTGCCAGTTGCTCTTAAGCCTGTGGTAGGGCAGTACATCATGGTATGGAGAATAACACAAAGCAAGGCCTCTCAATTCACTGCTAAGAATTGGTGAAAATGGGACAAAACGGGTCGGGGACTCCATTATATCCTTCTGGAATAAAACAAGGTCAGGACTCTTATCTCCTGTGAGGACAGAACTCCAATAACTGAAGGATCTGCCACTGGACTCTGTCACTACCAAATAATATCACTGGATTACCAAGCTTTCACACATGCCCTCTCAAAGATATTTAAAATACAATCTTGAATTGCATTATTCACAGACCCAAAGAAGATAAGTAACAAGGAAGACCCAAGGAAGGATGCTTAAATCTCACTTAGAAGGGGCAATAGAATAGACAGCAGAAGTGGTTGAAGAGATGGAACAAGGTAGGAGAGGGATCAAGGAGAGAAATGAAGATGAAAATCAGACCTTGGGAGAGCAGGTGTGGGAATACAGAGGATCCACAGAGAGAACAGAAAGCATTGGCCTGGACATTTCAGTGACAGCTGCAGACCTACGACATGGCACACTTCTGGGAGGACATGTGGGTGACTCTAGCTGAGATTCCTGGTCATTGCTAGGGGTCATGGAAACTAAGGAAGATATCCCCTCAATTAGGCATCACTCCTAGTGGAGAGAGAAAAATACCAACCCACCCACAAAAACTTTGAAGCAAATTTTACGCTGTCTACAAGATGTGCAGGGATAAAGACAGAGCAGAAGTTGAGGGTATGTCCAACCAATGACTGGCCCAACCTGAGACCCACCCCATTAGAGACAGCCAACACTATTAACAACACATGGCTATGCTTGCAGTCAGGAGCTTAGCATATCTGTTCTCTGAGAGGCTTCACCAGCAGCAGACCAAAACAGATGCTGAGACTCACAGCTAAATATTGGGCAAAGCATAGGGAGTCTTGTGGAAAAGTGAGGGGGGAGGGGATAGAAAGACCTGGAGGGGACAGGACCTCCACAAGAAGACCATTGGATGGGATCTGGAAAAGATCATCCTGAGTGAGCTATCCCAGAAGCAGAAAGACACACACAGTATATATAGACATATAATATAGGATAAACCTACTAAAATCTATACACCTAAAGAAAATAATTAAGAGGGAGGAATCTTGCTAAAATGCTCAATTACTATCCAGAAAGGCAAAGAGGATGGACATCAGAAGAAGAAGAAAACAGGAGCCTGACACAGAAGACCTCTGAAAGGCTCTGCCCTGAAGACTATCAGTGCAGACGCTGAGACTTTTGGCCAACCTTTGGGCAGAGTGCAGGGAATCTTATGAAAGAAGTGGGAAACAGTAAGATCTGGAGAGGACAGGAACTGCACAAAGAGAGCAACAGAACCAAAAAATCTGAGCACAGGGGTCTTTCCTGAGACTGATACTCCAACGAAGGACCATGCATGGAGATAACCTAGAACCCCTGCACAGATGTAGCCCATGACAGTTCAGTATCCAAGTGGGTTCCATTGTAATAGGAACAGGTACTGTCTCTGACATGAACTGATTGGCCTGCTCTTTAATTACCTCCCCCTGAGGGGGAAGCATCCTTACCAGGCCACAGAAAAAGACAAGGCAGCCACTCCTGATGAGACCTAATTGAGTAGATCAGAAGGAAGGAAAGTAATACCTCCCCTATCCGTGGACTTGGGGAGGCACACGCATGTAGAGGGTGGAGGAAGGGAGGATTGGGACAGGAGGAGGGAAGGAACCAGAGGGGGGATACAAAGTGAATAAAGTGTAATTAATAATGAATTTTTAAAAGGGGGCTGAAAAAAAGAAGAGAAGACCATTAGAGTCAACTATCGAAGGCCCAGAAGGGCTTGTGGAGCTGAGGCACCAACCAAGGACTATGCATGAACTGGACCTAGGTCTCCTACACAGATATAGCCAATGGGCAGCTCAGACTTTATGCAGGTCCTCAAGTAGTGGAAAGGGGGAACATCTGTCTCTAACATGGAGTTTTTGCCTGTTTGGGGGGCATTTCCCTCTGGTGGGGCTGCCTGGCCACAAACATAACCAAACTGAGCAACCAGGGAAGATGTACTGTACATTCTATGGTTCCTTTATAAGGAACACAGCTGACATGTGTCCAAAAAGATTTTCTACCCTTTGGAGTAGATTATATTTCATTTGATGGTCATATCCAAGAGGTATTCTTTGAGCAAGCATGCAACATCTTTGACTCTTTGCTCTACTCTACTCTCTTCCTTTTTCTTCACAGATACTCAGTGACTTCATGTCACTCAGAGTGCCTTTTCAGACACTTAGCAAGGCCAAGTTACAACCCTGTAGCCAAATGTCCTTGCTCTACTCTGCCCTGTGAGCCTACCGATTCTTTCTTTTAAAAAAATGTGTTTTTATTCACAATTTATTCATATATATCCTGATTGAAGTCCCCTTCCTCAATTCTTCCCAGTTCCACTCTTCCTCCCTCTTCTCCCCCTATCTCTTTTCCCTAGTCCACTGAAAGAGGGAGTTCTTCTTTACCATCTGCCCATAAGTTATCAAGTCTTCTCAGGATTGCCTGGATCCTCTTCCTCTGTGGCTTGGTAAGGCTGCATCACCAGGGGCAAATGATCAGAGAGCAAGCAACTGAGTTCATGACAGAGGTATCCCCTGCTCCCCTTACTCAGTAATCCACATGGAAACTGAGCTGCCAGTCAGCTACATCTGAGCAGAGGGTGTAGGTCCTCTCCATGTATGGTCCTTGATTGGTGCATTAGTCTCTGTAGGACCCTCTGGGCTCAGATATCTTAGCTTTGTTGCTCTCCTTGAGGGGCTCCTCCATGTACCTTCCATGTCCTTTTATCCCCACCACCCTCTTCTTCCATAAGACTCCCAGATCTTCACCAAACCTATGTCCGATAGAGGTCTAATATACAGAATATATAAAGAACTCAAGAAATTAGACACCAAAGAACCAAATAATCCAATCAAAGCAGAGAATTCTCAATAAGAAGAATATAGAATGGGAGAGAAATACTTATGAAATGCTCAACATCATTAGTCATCAGGGAAATGCAAATCAAAACTACTCTGAGGTTCCATCTTTCACCAATCAAAATGGCTAAGATAAAAAACCTCAAGTGACAACACATGCTGGAGAGGATGTGGAGAAAGTAGAGCCCTCCTCTATTGCTGGTGATAGTGCAAACTTGTACAACCACTTTGGAAATCAATCTGGTGCTTTCTCAGAAAATTGGGAATAACCCAACCTCAAGATCTAGCTATACCACTCCTAGGCATATACCTAAAAGATGCCCCACCATTCAATATGGACATTTGCTCAACTATGTTCATAGCAGCTTTATTTGTAATAGCCAGAATCTGGAAACAACCTAGATGTCCTTCAATGAAGGAATGGATACATAAATTGTGGTACATTTACACAATGGTATACTCCTTAGCAATTAAAAACAAGAAAATCCTGAAATTTGCTGCAAAATGGATGGAACTAGAAAAGATCATCCTGAGTGAGGTAACCCGGAAACAGAAGGACATGCATGGTATACACTCACTTATAAGCAGATATTAGCCATATATTATAGGATAGCCATACTATAACTATAGACCTAAAGAAGCTAAACACTAAGAAGGACATTAGGTAGACTACTTAAATCTCATTCAAAATGGCAAATAGAATAGACACCAAAATAATTGGAAGAGAGGGAACAGGGTGAGAGCCTACTATAGAGGGTTACCTGAAAGGCTCCACCCAAAACAGGAGATTGAAGCAGAAGCTGAGATTCAGAGCATACCATTCTTGTCTCCATTACAAATGTTGAGTCCATTACCTGAAAGGGAGAGAGTTTGTCTATTCTGAAACCTTCTGGCATAGCCCAGATTATGCCACCTTTGGTCATATATTTAAAGTGTTCTAAAGTCTGCCTTCAGTCTCAGCTGCTAGAGGTCTGCTCTGAAGGGAAAGTTTGCCTCTGTCTGCAGATCTCTCTCCCTTTTTAATGAGATCACTTGACTTCAGTCTCTGTGCCCCTGTGTACTAAGATTTAAGACAGAAAAATAAGAAAGCAAAAGAGTTGCACTATAGAATGACCCATAACTGTTTTTGTTGTTGTTGTTTTAAATAAAAAGAGATCTGGAGAGATGTCTCACAACCAAAAAATTGAAAAGAAGGGTGTTTTTTAGTTTTGGGGTTTGGTTTTGTGTGGTTTTTTACTTCATTATAACAAATACATTTTATAAAGGAATTCTCCACTGAATTTAGAGTTTGTTCTATCAATTTCTTTTGTGAAAAACACATAGGCAAAAATAACTTGCTTATGATATTCTCACTTTTTAAAATATATTGGACACATACAACTATTTAAATAAAGGCAACAGAATATGCACATATACACAATAAATCCTTAACTGTCAAAGTAATCCTGATCTCTTTTCTTGTCGAGAATTGCTATTACTTATAATACAGAACATAGACCTGCATTTCATCAAGAGAAAGGCTGACGAAGAAAGAGGAAACACACACAAAAAAAAAAGCAGAGCGGAGCAAAAGGGTACCAAAGCAGAGGCATGAAATGTTCTCCACCACCCTGAGGAATTTCATATTGGCATCTGCATGACTATCTAGTTGGAAACATCACTGAGGAAAGCTAGGCACAGATCCTTGTCAATTCTTCTGTCACAAGACAGATATTTACAAGGCTGTTGTTTCATTTTGTTGAGTCAGTTCTGCAGCCAACTTAGCTAGACTTTTCCATAGTACATCATGAACCAAAGTGACAGTCTAGATCTCATGCTCCTGCAGTTCTCAGGCTGGCCACAAAGTGTGCTGCTTCAAAAGCCAGTCCAAACCTATGACTGAAATGTGGAACCTCAACAGAGGTCCTATGAACATGATCATTTTTGTGGAAGCAGAAGCTCACTGGAACATATTACAAGGCATTAAATGAGTACACAAGGGTCTCTGTGCACATTAGTTTTGAGTGCAGAGTTAAAGCCCTAAGGCAATGAAAGAGATTTTCAAAATTTGCAGCAGCACACTTAAAAGTATGAACAGATAAAAGGATAGTCAGCATATTCCAGGGAGGTAATAGTCCAGAGAACAGGCAAAGACTAAAAGGATATGGTTTATAATTCTATTAACTGCATGCTTTAGCTGGGATCTGCATTGTCCTCTAAAGGCTCATATACTGAAGGCTTGGTCCCCAGTCTGTGGCCCTGTGGGAAGAATGTGGAACATAGAGAGTTGGATCACTGGTAAAACTCTTGAAGGGGTGGGAAGTATTGGGACCATAGCTTCCTTCTCTCCCAGTTTTTCTCCTAGCTGCAGCTTCTCTCGGTTACACATTTCTACCACAATTTACTGCCTTGACACAGGCACCAAAGCACCAGAGCCTACTGGCTAGGAGCTAAAATAAACAAACTGTGAGCCAATATACACTTCTTCAGTATAAGCTGTTTGTCTTGGGCACTTTGTCACAATGACATGTAGTCTTAATTAACATACATGTGATGATAGGTATCCTGATACACGGGTGTTTTGCTGATGTCTTAAGACACTGTTATGATAAGCCTCTTTCAGCAGAAAGGTAAAAGCAAGCATGTCTGTTCCTAGGGCCTAATGGAGACCCATTTGGATACCTATCTCCGTAATGGCTTCTGCACTCAATAGCTCCTGTCACAGAGGCTGGGAAAAGATGAAGAATGACATAAAAAGGACATAAGCCCATATCAAGAACATCTTAGTCAGTTGTTTTGATGCCTCATTATAATTTCAGCTACTTGGGAGGCTGGGGCACAAAAACGGATAAGTTCAAAAATGGTTAGTAAGTTCAAGGCTAGCTTGAGCAAGTTAGTGTTCAGTCCCAATTCCCCCAAAATGGCAGCACTGCTTTTGACAATGTCATGGATGACAGTCTGGGCTCAGCTCAGGCTGGACTCTGACTCAGTAAAGGATAAGCATTCTTCAGAAATCCTTTAAATTGGGGTTCTAACTGGCAGGAAAAAGAAGCCATTATTTTCATATCTGCCCATACAACCACCTACCTCCTACTAATGCAAACAAACCTCCAACAGATCAGAGCCCCATACTAGTTCTCAGGCTGTTATGTTCCAGCTAATTTTCCATTCTCCTGCCCATAACATAAACCCTTAAAACTGGCAAGATTCTCCTACTTGCTACAGGCACCCTGGAAGTTTTGAACTCCCTAAAATAAGCATTTCTTTTCCCACATAGAGGGGTCTGGCTTGGTGATTTAACTACATTCTTGCTTCCAGTTAGCAAGACCCTTTTCTCAACTTCAAAATGGCCAGGGGATGTTGCTTAGCTGTAGAATGCCTGCTGGAAGTGCGCAAGACCTGGGCTTGCTACTCAGTATCACTCACACAAAATAACTAGACCACTTGCCAACTCAAGAGTTTAGAGAATGTGAGGGGTAGAGAGGGTGACTGGCAAGGAATGTGAAAGCAGGATGAGTAGGACATCATACCAGGCTACTGAAAGTCAGATGTGAACAAACTATGAATGGGCAGTACAAACAAGACACTGCAAATAGACTGACTCCACCCTATGGAGGTGAGTCATACAAGGGTGAGGTGTACATTGACAGGGTGAAAAATGAATCTTGGTGCAGAGGCAAGCCAGTAGGTGGTGAAAGGGGCATCTACAGCATCAGCAGGCAGTGCTCAGTTTCAAACCCTCAACAGGAAGAGAGCAGCTGGCTCTCAGAGAGGGAAAATTAAATTACATACTTGGAGACGAATTATAAAATCAGTATATTAAGGATAATTGGAGTCATCTTTCTTAATATTAGACAAATGCATCACAAATACGAAAGGGAAGAAATCCCTATTGAATTCTGTGATATGAAGATGGAATTGGGAGTGCTGTTGTAAGTTCTGATATAACACAGGTATATAAGAAACAGCTGTGGCTAGAGCTCGGCGATAGAGGACTTGCCTGGTTGTGCTTCTTAGAATGCCTACTGAAGTACTTGAGATTAACAGACCACTGCCAAACATCTCTGAGGCTTAGGAGCTGAGAACCACTGGACTAAAGGACCTGGGACAGGCATTACCTGAGTTTCACTTGACTATCTCCAACCTTGTACTGTGGCTCTGTGAAGAAAACTAACAGATAACTAATGTCAATTTAGTTAATTAATTACCATGTTAATTTAATCTTTTTGACATGAAACCTATTTGACTTGGGGAAAAGATTATCTAACGTCTCCATTTTACAAATAAACAAGAATCAACTTCTTATCTTCAAAAAGTGTTTAAAGGTTTTTTTTTTACTTTATAATTTTTGTGTTTAAAGTTTTAATTGAGACATAGTGTTTGTACAGAGTCTACAGTGTGATAGTTTAATATGTGGATACATGATGTTATGATCTCAGTACTATAAAACTAGAATGAGCTCAAGCCAAGAGAATCCAACCCATAGAGACTTCCTAGGACAGCAGGGGCTTTGCCCTAGCAGGCTTGTATGGTATCAACAGATTGGTTTCATCCTTTCATTGGATACCCTTCAATATAACATATTTGTTATAACTCTGATCAATTTCTTCTCTTGGATGTTTTACCTATGCTCACCTAATCACTCCTTTTATTTTTATGGAGAATGCTTCATGAGATCATGAACTTAGAATGTAGAAACCTTTTCTTTGTGGCAACTAGGAAAATATGAATGCATAGAGTATGGTAAATGATGGTTAAAACTTATTTTTTAGATAAAAGGTAGTATCTATGTTCCCCTTATTTGCTTTATATAATAAACCTTTATTCCTTTTGATTGTTCACTATTATTTAATTGTTAAAAATTAAAAGAAAATCATTGGGACTAGAGGTGGCTCAGTCAATGCAATCATGAGGATTTCCTGCACCCATGTAAGAAGCCAGATGCAGTGGCACCCATCATGCCTCATCTTAGTGGGGGAGGGGATAATAGAGGACCCTGAAGGCTTGCTTGCTGACCAGCTAGTCTACCAGAATCAGTGAGTTCCCAGTTCAGTGAGAGACCCTGCCTCGAAAACTAATGAGGAGAACAACGAGGAGGGTGACAAACAGCAACCTCGGGGCTCCACGTGTACATTCATGTGCACATGCACTTGCATACACATGTCCACACACATGTGCACACACACACACACACACACACACACACACACACACTTACAGATACATATCCCACACACATAATAAAGTACAAAAACCTTAGAAGCCAGTGGTCTATGAAATTCTCACCACTGTCCCTGTTTCCCTAGTCTTGTTAACTAAGACAGAATTATCATAAGTAAGACAATTTCCAAAAGTTGAATACTTCCTCTGTTAAAAGCAATTAAAATTATTTTCTTGTGGAAGCTGAGCATTTTGCCCAATAATACATCTGATCAGACGCAGGAATTAAAAATGGCTTTCATCACACAGTTTATAAGTAGTGAGTGGAGCCCTCTGTGCCCATGCACCCACAGGTATCATATTACATTCCCAGAGGCACTCTAATGCTCTCTAGCACAATAAGGTGGCCATAGTTTACAATTTATTACACATTTCACTAAAATCAGAAGAGACTAATTTAAACCTTCCTGACACAAAAAGATGATACATTTATAAGGAGAGGAAAAGGCTAATTACCCTACTTTAATCATTTAATCACATTTTGAACAAGAAAGTAATTATCACACTGTACCCCATAAATATGAACAATTACTGTTAATTAATAAATCTCTTAATTAAAAAATGAAATTAATTCAAAAATATCTCCACATCCTATCTCTCATACAAACTATCAGCGTCGTAGATGTGTTATACCCAAGATTCTATTCTTAACCCTCAGCCAGAAGAATCCTTTTAAAATGTGAGATAAAAATTATTAACAGTCCTATGACCAGCAACAGAAAAAAAAATAAAACTAATCATAACATTTTGATACAGGAAAATGCTCCTCTACAACAGAAAAGAAACCACTTTTGACAAGAGTTTGGGTGTGTGGATATCTAAAAGTATTCTACTGAGCAAAAGCAGCTTAGAGAGGACTGTATCCTGTGTGGCTCCTATTTTATCAGTCATAGAGCAGACAAACAGTGGTGCCTAAAGACAGAGCAAGGGATGAAGGCTTGGGATGCAGAGATGTGTGAATTTATCAAAAATCTAAAGAATGGCACATTTAAGAGTTGTAAGTTTTCTTGCACATAAATTTGAACTAGCAAGCAAATATTTGACCTCTAGTTGGTGATAATATGTGCTGGAGAGGTCGGGAATGAGGTCACTGATGGCTGTCATTTATTTTAAATGATGATAGCATTGTCAACTTGATAGACTCTAGCATTGCCTAGATGACAGACATATTGGCACACTGTAAGTGTTGATTATCTAGGTTAGGCTATCCTTTATGCAAGCCTATGAAAGAGTATCTTTATCTCCCCTAGAATTTTATTTATTTATTTCTAGAATTTTTTTATTGATTCTTTGTGAATTTCACATCATGCACAGCAGTCCCACTCATCTTCCTGTCTCCCCATAACTGCCCTCTTCCCTTGCAAACCCCCAAATAAAACACACATATAAACAAACAAAAATAAAACAAAACAAAGCATAGAAAACATCTCACTGTGGTATGTCACAGTGTGTCCCTCAGTATACCCCTATGTCTACACATCTTGACTTGACAAATGTTCATTGCAATGAGTCACTGGTCTTGTCCCTGGTCTCTGGCTTTTGTGTCACCATCAGTATTGGATCCTTACTCTCGGACTCCTCCCAGTTATTCTGTTGCCCTGTGTCATGGAGATCTTATAGCTTTGACTCAGCAAGACCAGCCCTTTCACGTGTCTCAACAGTTCACAGATAATGTAGATATTAAGGTAGGCAAAAGCAAAGCCCTGTATCTGGGCCTGGTGGCAGCTGAGCTGGTCAGCCCACTGACTCTCCCTTATCTGCACCATCAGAGCAAGTTCTCCAGCACTGCTCCAGCTAAGACACCTCAGCAGGAAGCAGGGGTAGAACTTCTGCTCTTCCTCTCAGGGCCAGCTCACCCACACCCACACACCCCAGGCCACTCCACTGTGCTGTCCAGTCAAGGTTTGGGGTTCACTCCCCCAAGTGCTGCAGCCAGGGAGGAACCTGTCCAACCCTTCCACTCTCACACCCTCGAGACTGGCTCATCTGTGCCTTCCACATCAGGACTAGCTCTACTATGTTGCCCAAGCAGAACACAGAGCCCATTTTACAGCCAGTCTCTCATGACTTTGGGGCCAGCTCTGCCGACCCCCACACCCACATGGAGGAGTATCTTGATCACAATAATTGACATCAGAAGACATGTGGGCAGGTCCATTTACCAGCAGAGGACCCTGAGCTGTATAATGTGAAGAAAATGAGCTGAGCACATGCATGCATGCATTGTTGTCTGCCTGGGGTCATCATGTGACCAGCTGCCTCAAGCTCCAGCTGCTGACACTTGCCTGAAGTGATGGGCCATAAAGGGAAGTCAATCGAAATGAATCTTTTGCCCCTTAAGTTGTTTTTCTCAGGGTATTTTGTCAAAGGAATGGGGAAAGAAACAAGCATGCCCTCAAATGCAACAAAACTCTGGATTGAAAAAATTTCAAACCTCTCTTTTTTGAATCAGGTCATGTATCTCTTACAGGCAAGCCGCATAATGAAAATAATTATCAGGACTGATATCTAACTGAACTACATCCTCAATGGGGGTCGGTTGCTGAGGTTCCTAGAATCTGGGCTTTCCTCCTGTGCCCTGGGAAAGGTTATGTGAGCCCCTCTACTCATATAATGATGTTGTGGGGTTTAATTTAATGGAGCCTGTCTTTGAATCACAATGTAGAGGACTCCTGGTCCACAAAACTGTCAGGCCTCTGTTCACAGAGCTGATGAAGTTAACATTGGTCTCTTAATCTTATTTGCCTTTTCATTTTCTCCACATTAAGGAAAAGAAAATTAGAACAAAATTAATGTTTAGGCTCTAGAGATGTTGGACTTCATGCCTACTCTTTTTATTACTCCAAATGTAATTAAGTATGTTGACTTCAATAGATGTACCGTCTGCTATGCACGTGTTGATTTCAACAGTAATGAGTTCACATCCATTATAATTTATTTTATTCAGATAATTAATTCCACTTTTGTTTATTTCTTTGATCGTGAAAAAGAATGAGTGTTTGCTTATTCGCTTGTTTGATCGTGGTGATGATTCAGTGGTATTTTGTATGCTGCTAAATTGCAGTGTAAAATAAGGCACAGGCCTAACAAGAGCATCAAATCATGCCTCATTGATCCACTGCTTAGGCCTAAGAGCAGAAAACATTCCTGAAAATGTTTCAGGCACATTTATCTCTATTCTAAGCAGTATAATGTGATTCTGAAAAATCACTAAGCCATCAGGCAAGCATCTTAAGAACAGTTCATCATGTGATTAGATACCTAATATTCATTCCCATAATTTTATTTGGGAACCCAGGTTTCATCACACATAGTTTATCATATGACTTCCATTCAGTATTTTTCTGCTGCTTATTCCCCCTGTTAGATTGTTTCAGATGTCTTCTGCCCCTCTCACTTTGCTTTGGCTTGCAGGTAAGCACTTTTCTTGATGACTGAATTATTTTCTTGCTGACTTTTGGTAAAGTGAGATGTTAGAAAAAGAAAATATAAAGAACAGATTTTATTTTCCCATTTTTTAGCAAACACTTTTCACCTTATTTCATTGATGCTTTAATGCTCTTCAAAGGAAAAAAAATCAACCAATCCAGTGTATGTGTGCACAATATTCCATTTATAAGTATGTATAGATATGCAGTGGTGTATATATTACTATATATGTATGCATACTATATATGCATACATACAGACATGCATGAGTACATACATATAAGGACACAAGAAACTGGATTACATGATTTGAAGGAGCTCAAAAGCTGAGAAGTCCTGAGAACTGGAGAACTTCAGGCTACAATCAGGAGCCTCAGGCTGTTCGCTCCAGTGTTGACACCAGCAGCTCTCCTTGGAGACCCAATGAGAACTGATGATGATTTGGTTCAAGCTGTAAAGTCTGAAAAGAGTGATGCTCAAGCCTCCAGGCAGGAGTACCTTTCTTTCAAGTCTGTCCAGGTCCATTATTGTTTGAATGAGGACACCCACGTGAACAAGGCAGTCTGCTTTGGTCTACCAACTTCAAGTATTGACCTCATCCAGAAACATACTTACAGACACAACTAGAATCAGTTATTGCAAAGTTTGGGCAATCCTGGGTCCAATCAATTGATATTTTAAAAAAATCATCTGTCACTTATTTTCTACATAGCAGCATCGTATTTATAGAGTTCTAATAAACGTTTTAAAAGCTCATACAAACAATGAAAACATTCATCCTATGATTAAATTTCAGTCACATGTGCAACAAGTGTCTTGTTATGTACCAGCAATGTTATTCAGTAGACATTTTTGCAATGAGAAAAACACTCTCTTTTTTGCTAAATCCAATGCAGCATCTTCTGGTCACATGCATCTATTGAGCCCTTGCAAAATAGCAAGCACAATGGAGAATCTGAGTATTTTATCGGATTTTAATCAAACTTAATTTAAATAGACATTTGTGACTATTACTACCATGTCAGATATCATAACACCAGTAACACATCTAATAAAAAGAAAATTAACTTCTTAAGAAAAATGTGCTGCTGCACCCAATAATTAAACCTTTAGAGCAACAGCTGCTACTCACTAAATTCAGAGCAAGAAACCCAGCAGCAGGGCAGCCATCACCAGGACCTCTCCTGATGAGAGGAGAGCCTTCCTGAACACCACAGTTACCACACAGGTCCATACACGAGAAGTGAACTGTGACAATTCCTCAGAAGCACCACCATTCAGTTGGCCATACCCAAAAAGCAGAGGAGAACTTCAGAACCCCGCCAAGTGGATTCTCCACACCCCAGGACCCAGCAGGCAACAGAAATTAACAGACAACACCTGAGACAGAGAGATGGGTAGAAGCCAGTGAAAAAGCACAACCAACAAAAGGCAAAGCAATATGGCATCCCCAGAACCCAGTTATCCAGGGACAGGTAGCCCTGGACACCCTAACATAAGTGAAATTCAAGAAGATGACCTTACATCTATGCTTATGAAGAGGTTAATGGAGGAAGCAAATGAAATGCGTAAAGATTTAGGGGAAGATATAGTAAAACAGATTATGGTCATCCGTAAAGAAATACAGGAAGATGCAGCCAAACAGCTTGTGGCATTCAGAGAGGAAATGATTAAATCTCTGAAAGAAAGAAAAGAAACGGAGGAATGTTCAAAAAACAGCTGAAGAAAATGAAGGAAAAACAGGAAAATACAGTCAGACAGGTGAAGAAAATCAACAAAACGGTTCAAGACCTGAATATAGAATTGGAAGAATTAAAGAAAACACAAATGGAGGAAATCGTGGAGAGGGAGAAACTAGGAAAGAAAACAGGAACTACAGAGGTAAGCATAACCAACAGACTATAAGAGATGGAAGAAAGAATCTCAGGTGTGGAAGATGAAATAGAAGAAATCGATGTATCCCTCAAAGAAAATAATAAATCTAAAAAATTCCTGACACAAACCATCTAAGAAATCCAAGACAACATAAAGAGACAAAATGTAAGAATAATAGGAATAGAGGAAAAAGAAGATTCCCTCCTCCAAGGCCAAGAAAATATTTTCAACAAAATCATTGAAAAAATTTCCCCAAGTTAAAGGGAGGCCTATAAGAATACAAGAGGCCTACAGAACACCTAATAAATTAGACCAGAAAATAAAATCCTCCTGTCACAAAATAATCAAAACAAAGAAAGTCTACAAAACAAAGAAAAAATACTAAAAGCAGCAAGGGAAAAAGGCCAAGTACATATAATGGCAAACCCATCAGAATCACACCTGACTTCTCAACAGAAACTATGAAAGCCAGAAAAGCCTGGAAGGATATCATGCAGACCCGAAGAGAACACAGATGTCAGCCTAGGCTACTGTACAAAGCAAAATTCTCAGTCCTCATAGATGGAGAAAACAAGATATTCAATGACAAAAACAAATTTCAACAATAGCTACACACAAATTAAGTATTACAGAAGATACAAGAAGGAAAAAGACAACCCAAGAAAACTAACTAATTTCAAGAAAATACAGGAAATAAGTAACCTCACTACAGCAAAACAAGAAGTAGCCATACACACAAACACACTACCGTAGCCACCATCAATATCAAAGCATCAAACAGCCACTGGTCATTAATCTCCCTCAACATCAATGAACTCAATTCTCCAATAAAAAGATACAGACTAACAGGATAGATGCATAAACAAGACCCAAAAATCCGTTGCATACAAAAAAACACACCTAAATCACAAAGATAGACATTACCTGAGAGTAAAGGTCTGGAAGACAGTTTTCCACGCAAATGGACCTAAGAAGCAAGCAGGAGTAGCCATTCTAATGTCTAATAAAATAGATTTTAAACCAAAATTAATCAAAAGAGATAGAGAAGGATACTTCATACTCATCAAGGGAAAAATCCACCAGGAAGCTCTCACAATCCTGAACATCTATGCCTCAAATGCAAGGGCACACACATTTGTAAAAGAAACTTTAATAAAACTTAAACCACACATAGACCCCCACACATTAATAGTGGGAGACTTCAACACCCCACTCTGAACAAAGGACAGGTCAACCAAACAGAAATTAAACAAAGAAACAATAACTATGACAGAGGTCATGAATCAAATGGACCTCACGGATATCTACAGAACCTTTCACCCAAACACAGAAGAATTTACCTTCTTCTCAGCACCTCACAGAACCTTCTCCAAAATAATAAACCATATAGTTGGTCACAAAGCAAGACTCAACAGATACAAGAAGATTGAAATAATCCCTTGTATCCTATCTGATCACCATGGTATAAACCTGGACCACAAAGACAAAAATAGCAAAAGGCCTACACACACATGGAAACTGAACAACTTGCTACTAAATGACACCTGAGTCAGAGAAGAAATAAAGAAAGAAATTAAGACTTCCTAGAATTCAATGATAATGAAGGCACAACATACCCAAACTTATGGGATACAATAAAAGCAGTGCTAAGAGGAAAGTTCATAGCACTAAGGGCCCTCAAGAAGAAATTGGAAACATCTCATGCAAGCAACTTAATGGCTCACTTAAAAGCCCTAGAAAAAAAAGAAGCAGACACACCAAAGAGGAGTAGACAGCTGGAAATAATCAAACTCAGGGCTGAATCAATAAATTAGAAACAAATAAAACAATTCAAAGAATCAATGAAACCAAAAGCTGGTTCTTTGAGAAAATCAACAAGATAAACAAACCCTTAGCCAAACTAAATAAAACTATCCAAAGAGAAACTATCCAAATCAACAAAATCAGAAATGAAAAGGGGGACATAACCACAAACAATGAAGAAATCGAAACAATAATTAGGTCTTACTTCCAAAGTCTATATGCCACAAAATTTGAAAATCTAAATGAAATGGACAATTTTCTTGACTGATTCTAAATGCCAAACCTGAATCAAGATGAGGTAAACCAATTAAATAGTCCTATATCCCCTAAGAAAATAGAAGCAGTCATCAAAAGTCTACCATTCAAAAAAAGCCCAGGGCCAGATGGTTTCAACGCAGAATTCTACGAAACCTTCAAAGAAGAGCTAACACCAATACTCTTCAAACTATTCCACAAAATAGAAACAAAAGGAACACTACCAAACTCATTCTATGAAGCCACAATCACCTTGGTACCTAAACCTCACAAAGACCCAACAAAAAAAGAGAATTTCAGGCCAATCTCCCTCACGAACATCATGAACATCGATGCAAAAATATTCAACAAAATACTTGCAAACCAAATACAAGAACACATGAAAGATATCATCCACTACGACCAAGTAGGCTTCATCCCAGGCATGCAGGGGTGGTTCAATATATGGAAATCCATCAATGTGATCTACCACATGAACAAACTGAGGGGGAAAAACCACATGATCATCTCCTTAGATGCTAAAAAGGCATTTGAAAAAATCCAACATCCACTCATGTTTAAAGTCTTGGAGAGATCAGGGATACATGGCTCATAACTGAACATAGTAAAGGCAATATACAGCAAACCTATAGCCAATATAAAATTCAATGGAGAGAAACTTAAAACATTCCCACTGAAAACAGGGACAAGACAAGGCTGCCCACTCTCTCCATATCTCTTCAACATTGTTCTTGAAGTCCTTGCTAGAGCAATAAGACAATTGAAGGAAATCAAGGTGATAAAAATTAGAAAGGAAGAAGTCAAAGTATCACTATTTGCAGATGATATGATAGTATACCTGAGTGACCCAAAAAATTCTATCAGGGAACTCCTACAGCTGATTAACACCTTCAGCAAAGTGGCTGTATATAAAATTAACTAGAAAAAATCAGTAGCCTTCCTGTATACAAAAGACAAAAGAACTGAGAAAGAAATTAGGGAAACAACACCCTTCACAATAGCCACAAAGGACATAAAGTACCTTGGTGTAACCGTAACCAAGCAAGTCAAAGACTTGTATGAAAAAAAAATTTCCAGTCTCTGAAGAAAGAATTAGAAGAAGATATAAGAAGATGGAAAGATCTCCCATGTTTATGTCTTGGCAGGATTAATATAGTGAAAATGGCCATCTTACCAAAATCAATCTACAGATTCAATGCAATTCCCATCAAATTACCAACACAATTCTTTAGAGACCTGGAAAGAAAAATTCTCACCTTCATATGGAGCAACAAGAAACCCAGAATTGCTAAAACAGTTCTCTACAGTAAAAGATCTTCAGGAGGCATCTCCACCCCTGATCTCAAGCTGTACTATAGAGCAACAATACTAAAAACTGCATGGTACTGGCATTGATACAGACTGGTAGGTAAATGGAACCATATAGAAGACCCTGACATGAATCCACATACTTATGGACACCTGATTTTTGACAAAGATGCCAAATCCATTCAATGGAAAAAAGACAGCATCTTCAAAAAATGGTGCTGGTCTAACTGGATGTCTACATGTAGAAAAATGCAAATAGATCCATACTTATCACCTTGCACAAAACTAAAGTCAAGTGGATCAAAGACCTCAACATAAAAGCAGACACACTAAACCACTTAGAAGAAAAAGTGGGGAAGATCTTTGAACTCATTGGCACGGGAGACAACTTCCTGAAGACAATACCAACAGCACAGGCTCTAAGAGCAACAATCAATAAATGGGATCTCATGAAACTGAAAATCTTCTATAAAACAAAGGACACTGTCCTCAAAACAAAACGACAGCCTACAGATTGGGAAAGGATCTTCACCAACCCTATATCTGACAGAGGACTAGTATCCAGTATATATAAAGAACTAAAGAAGTTAAACAGCAAAAAATCAAGTAATCCAATTAAAAAGTGGAGTACAGAGCTAAACAGAGAATTCTCAATAGAGCAATATTAAATGGCACTTAAAGAAATGCTCAACCAATGAGTTCTAGGGTTTTCCCAACTTTTTCTTCTAACGGATTTGATGTGTCTGGTTTTATGTTGAGGTCTTTGATCCACTTGACTTTAGTTTTGTGCAGGGTGATAAGTATGGATCTATTTGCATTTTTCTACATGTAGACATCCAGTTAGACTAGCACTATTTGTTGAAGAGGCTGTCTTTTTTCCATTGTATGGTTTTGGCATTTTTGTCAAAAATCAGGTGACCATAAGTGTGTGGGTTTATTTCTGGGTCTTCTGTTCGGTTCCATTGATCCACCATTCTGTTTCTATGCCAGTAACATGCAGTTTTTAGTATTGTTGCTCTATAGTACAGCTTAAGATCAGGGATGGAGATACCTGCAGAAGATCTTTTATTGTAGAGGATTGTTTTAGCAATTCTGGGTTTCTTGTTATTCCATATGAAGTTGAGAATTTTTCTTTCCAGGTCTCTAAAGAATTGTGTTGGTAATTTGATGGGAATTGCATTGCATCTGTAGATTGCTTTTTGGTAAGATGGCCATTTTTACTATGTTCATCCCGCCAAGACATAAACATGGGAGATCTTTCCATCTTCTGATATCTTCTTCTAATTCTTTCTTCAGAGACTGGAAATTTTTTTTCATACAAGTCTTTGACTTGCTTGGTTAGGGTTACACCAAGGTACTTTATGTCCTTTGTGGCTATTGTGAAGGGTGTTGTTTCCCTAATTTCTTTCTCATCCCTTTTGTCTTTTGTATACAGGAGGACTACTGATTTTTTTTTTTAGTTAATTTTATATACAGCCACTTTGCTGAAGGTGTTTATCAGCTGAATGAGTTCCCTGGTAGAGTTTTGGGGCCACTCACGTATACTATCATATCATCTGCAAATAGTGATACTTTGACTTCTTCCTTTCCAATTTGTATTCCCCATGATCTCCTTCAATTGTCTTATTGCTCTATAAAGGACTTCAAGAACAATGTTGAAGAGATATGGAGAGAGTGGGAAGTCTTGTCTTGTCCCTGATTTCAGTGGATTGCTTTAAGTTTCTCTCCATTCAATTTGATGTTGGCTATAGGCTTGCTGCTCATTGGTACAGTAGACAACTTCCTGAACAGAACACCAACAGCACAGGCTCTAAGAGCAACAATCAACAAATGGGACCTCATGAAACTGAAAAGCTTCTGTAAATCAAAGGACACCGTCATCAAAACAAAACGACTGCCTACAGATTGGGAAAGAATCTTTACCAACCCTTTATCTGACATAGCGCTAATATCCAGTATACATAAAGAACTAAAGAATCTTAAAAGCAGCAAACCAAGTAATCCAATTAAAAAATGGGGAACAGAGCTAAACAGAGAACTCTCTGCAGAGGAATATAGAATTGCTGAGAAACAATTAAAGAAATGCCCAACATCATTAGCCATTAGGGAAATGCAAATCAAAACGACCCTGAGATTTCACCTTACACCCATCAGAATGGCCAATATGAAAAACTAAAGTGACAACACATGCTGGAGAGGTTGTGGAGAAAGGGGAACCCTCCTCCACTGCTGGTGGGAATGTAAACTTGTACAACCACTCTGGAAAACAATCTGGCGCTTTCTCAGACAACTAGGAATAGCGCTTCCTCAAGATCCAGCTATACCACTCCTAGGCATATACCCAAAAGAGTCTCAAGTACACAATAAGGACATTTGCTCAACTATGTTCATAACAAACTTATTTGTAATAGCCAGAAGCTGGAAACAGCCCAGATGCCCTCCAGTGGAGGAATGGAAGCAAAAATTCTGGCATATCTACACAATGGCGTATTACTCAGCAATAAAAAAACAAGGAAATCATGAAATTTGCAGGTAAATGGTGGAATCTGGAAAAGATCATCCTGAGTAAGCTATCCCAGTAGTGGAAAGATATACACGGTATATACTCACTCATATAGACATATAATATAGAATAAACCTACTAACATCTGTACAGCTAAAGAAACTAATCAAGAGGGAGGACTCTTGCTAAAAAGTTCAATCCCTATCCAGAAAGGCAAAGAGGCTGGACATCAGAAGAAGGAGAAAAGAGGGAACAAGTCAGCAGCCTGACACAGAGGACCTCTGAAAGGCTCTGCCCTGCAGACTATCAATGCAGATGCTGAGACTTATGGGCATCCTTTGGGCAGAGTGCAGGGAATCTTATGAAAGAAGTGGGAAACAGTAAGATCTGGATAGGACAGGAAATCCACAAGGAGAGCAACAGAACCAAAACATCTGAGCACAGGAGTCTTTCCTGAGACTGATACTTCAACCAAGGACCATGCATGGAGATAACCTAAGACCCCTGCACAGATATAACCCATGGCGGTTCAGTATCCAAGTGGGTTCCATTGTAATAGAAACAGGGACTGTCTCTGACATGAACTGATTGGCCTGCTCTTTATTTACCTCCCCCTAAGGAGGAAGCAGCATTATCAGGCCACAGAAGAAGACAATGCAGCCACTCCTGAGGAGACCTGATTGAGTAGGATCAGAAGGAAGGAAAAGAAGACCTCCCCTATCAGTGGACTTGGGGAGGGGCATGCATGCAGAGGGTGGAGGAAGGGAGGGATTGGGACGGGAGAAGGGAGGGAACCACAGGGGGGGATACAAAGTGAATAAAATGCAATTAAGAAAGAATTAAAAAATTAAAAAGAAAAAAGAAAAATGTGCATGGAGAATAGCTTAATAATCTACATTCTGAATTTAGCTTTATGCTTTTACATAGTTCCCTTATTGACCTAGCAAAATATGGATCATAGTCATATACATATTTTCCCACTAAAGCACAGCTATCACCAAATACTTATTCCAATCAAAGAGGAACTAAAATGTGGGGTCTCCAATGTGAAGATGTTTTCCTTTTGGTTATAGTTCACTTACAAATACCGTTTGTGGCATGGAGAAGATAACTTAGTAACATGCTTGCCTCACAATCATGAGGACCAAGTTTGATTCCCAGTGTCAACCTAACAAGCTGCAAGAGCTGGTCCTCTGGCAATCTCCGCACTACAGGCATGGAGGTAGGACCAGGCCTTTCAGATACCTTCTCTCAATGGAAGTGGACAGCACTTCTGAGGACAGACTAGAAAGAAGGGTCCTTCTGTCTGGAGGAGCATCACTTTTTCCAGACTTTACAGCTTGGACCAAATCATCATCATCTCGTTGGATCTCCAAGGAGACCTGCTGGCCTCAGCACTGGAACATACAGCCTGAGGATGGTTTCCATATTCACATCAACACAGATGTACAAGTGAAAGCACACTTGTGCATACACACAGAATATAAACATTTGAATTCAAAGTAGAATGTAAAAAAAATAACTACAAAGTAATCCTCTTAGGCAAGTGAAGGGAATTTCTACAAAGAGAATCCATTTCTGCCACTGAAAGTATCAGAGCTTTCAGGGATTCTCACTATTCCTTAGGGCTCGGGGGTTCCCCAGTCATTATGAAAAGTTGCCATCTTCTATATCCAAGGCCATTCTTTAGAGACTGACTGGTAATGAACCAGAGCACAATGGGAAACTCTCTCAGAAAGTATACTAAAGAGAGTATACTAAAGACAAAGAGATCAGGAGACACAGTGATGATTGTGCCTATGTCCAACGTCACAAACCAAGAATCTATTGTAGCTAAGGCCAGTAATTGTACTGAAATCCAACAACTTCTTAGTAATAGTTGAAATATTCTAGATGCCACATAAATTACTTTTTCATTTGATATATAAATGTTAAACAGAAAAACATTGTATTTAGTTAGTCACTTTATATCTCAATTATAGCCTCCTCCACCATCTCCTCCCAGTCCCTCTCCCATCCCTTCTTCACCAACTATTCCCCCTCCCTTGACACTCAAAAAAGAGCTCCCACAAACCCATTCCTGCACATACATTTGCATCAGGACTGTGTACTTTCTATTTCACAGTGTCCTCACAAGGCATCCCTGCCAGGGAAAAATGATGGAAGAGCATGCAACAGATACCATGTCAGAGATCCCCTTTCTAAGACACCAAAATAGAGGCTAAATCTGTTGCCCATTGGGTATGTAAGTGTGACAGGCCTAGGTCTAGCCCATGCATGGTCACCATCTCTTTTGTCGACTTAAGTTTTCCCAAGGTCTAATTAATTTTGCTCTGAATATTATCAGGATGATAGCAATACTCCTATACATATTTAAATCATTAAAACAAATATTTGTAAGATTTCTCTCCCAGACATATCAAGAACATAAAATTATGCTTCCAAGATAAGCTAAATTCAAAGACTGAAGTGAAGCTTCACACAGAACAAACGACATCCAGATAAAATGTGTCTCCTTCCTGTAATTAATGTCCTCTTTCCTGGAATCCAGAGGCCTGCACTTCTCCTCAGTTACCACAGAAGCACATATGAGCACAACACTCTGAAATAAGCCATGAGAAGGCAAGTCAGTGTTTAGGCACTATAGTGAGCGTGCTTTTCTCTGTGACACTTCAATTTAATCTAACCTAGTTGATAAGTTCTATTCTTTTTTTAATTGTTTTATTTTTTAATATTAGTTACAGTTTATTAACTTTGTATCCAGCTGTATCCCCCTCCCTTATTCCCTCCCAAACCCACACTCCTTCCCTCATCTCCTCCCTGCCCCTTTCATCAGACCCTGGTTTATCAGGTATCTTCAGGACTGGCTGCAAAGTCCTCCTCTGTGGCCCAGCAGGACTGCTCCTCCCTCGGGGGGTGGGGAGGTGATCAAAGAGCCCACTATTGAGTTCATGTCAGAAATAGTTCCTGTTCCCCTTACTAGGGTACCCACTTGGATACTGAGCTACCATTGCCTCTAAATTTGGCTCTGGATTTGTTTTTTACCTTCCTCCAGAAATAAGCAAAGATGATCTGGGATAGTTAAAGTCACAGGATAAAGTTTATGGAAGATCAAAATTCAAATCAGCTCTGTACCCGTATGTTCTTCCTTCATATATGACTGTAATGTGGAGGCTGAGGCTAACATGATTCATAGGTTTTTAAAGTGTTTGAAAGAAATTGGGTACAGAGACGTGAAAGAATTAAGGCAGGAAGACACTGGTGGCCAGATGTGGATATTGGAAAAGAAATTGAGTCTTCAAATAGAAGACTTAATTCATTCAAGCCTTTTTATTTCACTACTACCCTCAGGACAAATTGCCCTTTAAGGTTGTAGCAAAACAACCTTAAAACAATGGAGTTGTTAGGGAGCCTAGAACATGTCTACAGAAAACTCGCCTCAAGTTGTCTTCCAGGTTGTCACTAGATCATAGTACTTCAGCAGAAAGCTTATCTTTAAAGCCTGTACATTGCCATGGAAGCAACAGTTATAATAGGCTAAAGTCCCAGCGTCCCAGCAGAGAAAGCATTCAAGTGCTGCTCACATGAGCCCTGAAAACACTCTTCACTGTCTTTACTAAGTAGCAGAACATGAAGGGAACAGACTATGCCATTTGCCCCAGGCTACCATCAGACACAAATGATGGAGGCAGGAGAATGACTCCCATTCTGATTAGTTCATTCCAGAACTGAAAGAAAAGGAAAAAAAAGGAGTTTTGGGAGGGCAGTGGCAAGAAAAATGTTTCTGTTAGGTATATGCAGTGCTCTCTCTCTCTCTCTCTCTCTCTCTCTATCTATCTATCTATCTATCTCTATCTATCTGTGCATGTGTGTGTGTGTGTCTGTGTGTCTGTGTGTGTGTTTTCCCAGAGTTGACAACGAGTCACATCTTCCCAAGCCTTGAAGCCTGGTGGTCTATGGTCTTAACTTTTTAAATCAGCGCTTAAAGCCCAACGGCCATCCTTATTTTCAAGTTGTCTTTTTGTTTGTTTGTTTGTTAATGTCTGCAGCTTTCCCAACATTGCTTTTTGGAAAAGCAGAACAATTTTTGGAGCTTCTAATCCCTGTTAGGGATTATCTGGTCAGAGACTTCTTGTTCTCAGCAACAAATTCAGGACATAATTGGCTTTGTCTCTTGAATTTGCCCTGCATGTTTGCATAACAAGCTCTGGACATCCAATGAAATGGTGTGTGGGACCAAAAAGTATAGCAACTGGGAGTACTTCTCAGTAGTAGACACTTAGCGTGCCTTCCTAACACAGGTAAGGCTCTGGATTCAGTCCTCAGTATTGGAAATATTTATTAAAGGGTGGTGACTTGGGTTGTTTAGATGCTTAGCTTTTATAAATCTCTAGATAAGGAATTGAGTATTCTAAAAATCATGGTACTTTGACTCCGTCAACTCAAGATAGTGCCTTCTCTTAAAAACAACCTTCAAGAATAAGCATAGACATTACCCTGTTCCATTCAGAGGTCAGAAAAACATTTATCTTCTAATCATCCTTCAATTTATATCTAATAGCTTCAGGAAGAGCATAAGCAAAGGAGTCGATAATGTTGATAGCATAGATTACTTGAATAGCAGACTTCTCTCTGCTCATCATGTAACACAGGGTGTAATGTTTCAAGGTCCTTTGTACATAGACTGTTATGATACAATCTCCAATGACAGGCATTTGTTACAGCAATCCTATTTCAAACTGTCTTCATGTTCCTCACTCAGGTAGGCAGATTGAACTGTAATAAGGATGGGAATGAGCAACTCATATCCTTTGTGTTTTCTTCATGAACTAGTTTTATCTGTATCATGATTTCCAAGTTTTCCATAGAACACTAGAGACCCCTCAAAACCCACTCCCCTCTGAGAAAATCATGCACATCCCAATCAGAAAAGTACCACATATACATTGGGTTTTTTTTAATTTTTCTTTATTAATTACACTTTACTCACTTTGTATCCCCTCCCCCCATGGTTCCCTCCCTCCTCCCATCCCAATCCTTCCCTTCCTGCACCCTCTGCATGCATGCCTCTCCCCAAGTCCACTGATAGGGGAGGACTTCTTTTTCTTCTTTCTGATCCTAATCAATTAAGTCTCATCAGGAGTTGTCGGGAGCCGCTCCCGCCATTACAAGATGGCGCCGGTTTCCTGCTTCCTGGTTCTTCTTGCCAAACGTTGTCTTGCGATGTACGCATGCGCCACTTTATGCTAATGTAGGTTTGGTTGTTCTCCCTATTGGAGAACACATGCTAATTGGGTTTTGTGTAGAGCACCAATCACAGACGAGCAAGTCACCCTGCTGGCTATTTAAGCAGAGCACGCACAGGGTTTGGGGTCCTTCTCCATCTACTTTCAAGAGCTTCGCAATAAAACTGCTGCTGGACAAATTCTCTGTTGCCGCGTCATCCTTATCGGCAAAGGCTGCGTGCGACAAGGAGTGGCTGCCTTGTCCTCTTCTGTGGCCTGGTAATGCTGCTTCCCCCTCAGGGAGAGGTAATTAAAGAGCAGGCCAATCAGCTCATGTCAGAGACAGTCCCTATCACAATGGAACCCACTTGGATACTGAAATGCCATGGGTTACATCTGTGCAGGGGTCTTAGGTTATCTCCATGCATAGTTTTTTATATTAATTTTTCTCCATGAGCTTTTATTTGAATTTTGGCTCTTTACAAGCCAAAATTCAATGGCTAAAGCCACTTTTTTAAACTATAGAAATCTACCCATCAGTTTGTGCCTCCTGAGCAGCATATATCAAGACATGACCTATAAATGTAAGAAGTTTGTTCACAGACATATCTATAGAGAACATACTGGGAAATATGAATCATAAGCAGGGAGAGTAGAAATCATTGCATGAGTAACCCCTAATGTAGAACATTTAGGTAGAAAAATCATGAACCATCTCTACAGCATCAATGGCGACTTGTCAAACTAAAAGAAACCATTGATGAAAACTTACGAGAGCAGAGATTTCTAGGTATGGCACCTCCATACTTCTTAATCATCACTTAGCCTGAGGAAAGTATTATTGGGACTTGACACTTCCTCCCTTGTCTCTGTTCACAAGGTCCTTCTTGGGGCTATAAGTGAGGTCAGTCAGTAGGTGTTTGCTTAGAATGCAGCAAGTCAGAGTGACTCCAAGATGGCGGCGAGCAGGGTTCACTGTTTTGGAGAGGCAGAAGACATGAATCTCCGTAATTGGTGAGTGGAGAGTCAATCAAAGCTAGAATTTGGACTGTGGGGCTTTCTAAAGGAGAGAGGCCACCACAGAAGCGTGGAGTGCTAGTAGATTTAGATCGGGCACGGACTTCTCCAGGAAGGAAATAGGGTGCTTCCCTTGTCCGGGCCTCCCGCGGGGAAACCCGCACACAGCACCAGGCAGCTGAGCACAAAACTCACATCCAGGAGATCAAGGCAGCAGAGACAGTGCTCCGGGCCCCTTACAGCAGTGGTCTGCTGTAACCACCCGTTGAACACCCAACCCCTCCTGGGACACGTCCCACTCCTGGCCCTCCAGTCCCGAGGATCGTCCCCTCCCCCATCCCGCTGACTTGATCCTGCAGCTTAAACCACAGCAGGAAGTGCAGCTGAGCTCACGCCCCAAGCGGCCAGAGCGCAATAACCCTAGAAACCTCCTCACAGGAGGAGCACAGGCCCAATCACAGAGCTCCAACCACTGAGCGCTAACCACAGAGACTCAGATCCACAATACAATTCTTCCTGGATACCAAAGCCACAAAGCTCAGTGCCTGGGACCCAAGACGGGTGGAGGCAGGGAGGCAGGGCTCCAGACCCCACAGCCGCAGCAGAGAGCAGTAACGACCTGCTGAACGCCACCACTCAGAGGAGAACACACCCGACCTAGAGCCCTCTCCCTGAGCTCTTGACCCGCGGAACACACTCCCCACTACCACCACCACCCAGCTCTGCAGGAGTGCACGCACCACCGAAACTCCACCCCGCCAGAGTGCACACCCAATACAGTGCTAGCCACAGAGACTCAGACCCACCATACAACCCTTCCCAGATCCCAAGCCTGCAAGTGGCAGCACGGACTACACAGGGCTGCCCAGCCAGTGACTGTATGGGCCATCCAACCCCTCAGTGGCAGAAAATCAGCTGAATAGACAGCAAAGACCAGCAGACCTGTAAAATCAATACGCACACGCATTCTTCAACAGTGCTTGCGATCCCTTAGCGCCTGCAAGAACTTCAGTGCCTGCAAAGCACCCCTCTCACACACTGAAGGCCTCTTCATTCACCAACACCCTGTCCCTTAGGACATACCCACAAGCACATGCTCAAACACACGCTACCCCGCATTTGCCCTTCTGCACCTGCGAACTTTCCTTCTACAGGTATAGCTGAATAACCAACGCACACACTGAAACCACTAGACCTCACTAGACCTTCCTTTTTCTGAAGAATTCTCCAGATACCAGAGAAAAACCAGTCTGACCTGCAGAATCCAGGAACAGACAGTGAACACGACAGATAACCAAATGGCCAGAGGTCGGCGAAAGAACACAACCAATGCAAATCAAGATATCGTGGCTTCACCGGCAACCTCCAAAATTATTGGACACTCCAACTCAGCAGAAACAGAAAAAGAAAATGATTTTAAAGCTATGATTATCCAGTTATTTAAGGCACATAAAGAGGAAACCAAAAAATCTCTCAGAGAAATAGTCATAGAGATTCAAACAGTTAAAGAGGATACAAAAAAATCCCTTAACGATTTGGCCTCCCAAATAGAAACAAAGACAAACAAGGTGAACGAAGAAGCTCTTAAAGAAACACATGCAAATATAGCCAAACAATTGGAGGCAGAAGCAGAGGCACTAAGAGAGGAAATAAACAAAAAAATACAGTCCATCTTGGAGACACAGGAATCCACACTCAAACAGATGAAGGAAATGTTGCAAGACATGAAAACAGAATTAGAATCAATAAAGAAAACACAAACTGAGAAAACCCTGGAACTGAAGAACTTAGAGAAAAGAGAAGGAATCTCAAAGGTAAGCATCACTAATAGAATACAAGAGATGGAAGAGAGAATCTCGGGTGCTGAAGATACACTCACAGAAATTGATACTTCTCTCAAAGCAAAAATAAAATCAGAAAAATCCCAAACACAAACCATCCAAGAAATCAAGGATGCCATGAAAAGGCAAAATATAAGAATAATAGGAATTGAAGAAGAAGAGGAGTCCAGGTTACAAGGTCCAGAAAATATTTTCAAGAAAATCATAGAAGAAAATTTTCCCAACCTAAAGAAAGAGATGTCCACAAACATACAAGAGGCCTACAGAACACCAAATAGACTAGACCAGAGAAGAAACTCCTCATGCCACATCATAGCCAAAACACTTAATCTACAGAACAAATAAAAGATACTAAAAGCAGCAAGGGAAACGGCCAAGTAACATATAAAGGCAAATCTATCAGAATCACACCGGACTTCTCATCAGAAACTATGAAAGCCAGAAGGGCCTGGGGAGATATCATGCAGGCCCTAAGGGACCACAGATGCCAACCTAGACTATTTTACCCAGCAAAGCTTTCAATCAACATAGATGGAGAAAATAAAATATTCCACAACAAAACTAAATTTAAGCAATATTTGAACAGCAACCCAGCCCTACAGAAGATACTAGAAGGAAAATTCCAATCCAATGAAAACAAAAACACCCAAGAAAACATAGGGTAAAGATAATTTCCAACAAAAGTCAAAAGCAAACAAGCAATGATTCACAGTAACATCACCAACTCTATAATAATAGGAAATAACATTCAATGGTCATTAATATCTATCAACATCAATGGACTCAACTCTCCAATAAAAAGACACAGACTAACAGAATGGGTACGGAAACAGGAACCAACATTCTGCTGCATCCAAGAAACACACCTAAGCAACAAAGATAAACATTACCTTAGAGTAAAAGGCTGGAAAACAGTTTTTCAAGCAAATGGACCCAAAAAACAAGCAGGAGTGGCTATCCTAATATCTAATAAAATAGATTTGCAACCAAAACTAATCAAAAAAGACATAGAGGGGCACTACATTTTCATCAAAGGAAAAGTTCACCAAGAAGACATCACAATTCTAAATATCTATGCCCCAAATAAAAGACCACCCACATTCATAAATGAAACATTATTAAAGCTTAAACCACACATTGATGGCAATACCCTAATAGTGGGTGACTTCAACACCCCACTCTCACCAAGGGACAGATCAACTAGACAGAAACCAAATAGGGAAATAAAAGCACTTACAGAGTCCCTGAAACAAATGGACCTAATAGACGTCTACAGATCTTTCCACCCAAACTCAAAAGAGTATACATTCTTTTCAGCACCTCATGGAACCTTCTCCAAAATAGACCATATAGTTGGTCACAAAGCAAGCCTCAACAGATATAAAAAGATTGAGATAATCCCTTGTATTCTATCAGACCACCATAGACTAAAGCTGGACATCAACAACAATGGAAAAAAAAAAGCCGACACGCACATGGAAACTGAACAACTTGTTACTCAATGACAGCTGGGTTAAGGAAGAAATAAAGAAAGAAATTAAAGACTTCTTAGAATTCAATGAAAATGAAGGCACAACATACCCAAATTTATGGGACACATTGAAAGCGGTGCTCAGAGGAAAATTTATAGCACTAAGTGCCTTCAAGAAGAAATTTATAACATCCCATACAAGTAACTTAATGGCCCAACTGAAAAGCCTAGAAAAAAAAAAAAGCAGATACACCCAAGAGGAGCAGAGGCTGGAAATAATCAAACTCAGGGCTAAAATCAATCAATTAGAAACAAATAAAACTATTCAAAGAATCAATGAAACAAAAAGCTGGTTCTTTGAGAAAATCAACAAGATAGACAAACCCTTAGCCAAACTAACTAAAAAGCAGAGAGAATCTATCCAAATCAGCAAAATCAGAAATGAAAAGGGGGACATAACTACAGACAATGAAGAAATCCAAACAAACATTAGGTCATACTACAAAAGCCTATACGCCACAAAATTTGAAAATTTAAACGAAATGGACAATTTTATTGATAGATTCCATCTACCAACATTAAGTCAAGATCAGGTAGAAAGACTGAATAGCCCTATATTCCCCAAGGAAATTGAAGCAGTCATTAACAGCCTCCCCTCCAAAAAAAGCCCTGGACAAGATGGTTTCAGCATAGAATTCTACCAGACCTTCAAAGAAGTGCTAATACCAATTCTCCTCAAACTATTCCTCAAAATAGAAACAGAAGGAACACTACCAAACTCATTCTATGAAGCAACAGTTACCTTGATACCCAAACCACACAAAGACCCAACAAAAAAAGAGAACTTCAGACCTATCTCTCTTATGAATATTTATGCAAAAATACTCAATAAAATACTTGCAAACCGAATCCAAGAACACATCAAAGATATCATCCACCATGACCAAGTAGACTTCATCCCAGGCATGCAACGGTGGTTCAACATATGGAAATCCATCAATGTAATCCACCACATAAACAAACTGAAGAAGAAAAACCACATGATCATCTCCTTGGACGCCGAAAAAGCATTTGACAAAGTCCAACACCCATTCATGTTTAAAGTATTGGAGCGATCAGGGATACAAGGCACATACTTAAACATAGTAAAGACAATATACAGCAAGCCTACAGCCAACATCAAACTCAATGGAGAGAAACTTAAATCAATCCCACTGAAATCAGGGACAAGACAAGGCTGCCCACTCTCTCCATATCTCTTCAACGTAGTACTTGAAGTCTTAGCCAGAGCAATAAGACAACTAAAGGAGATCAAGGGGATACAAATTGGAAAGGAAGAGGTCAAAGTGTTACTATTTGCAGATGATATGATAGTATACATGAGCGACCCCCAAAATTCAACCAGAGAACTCCTTCAGCTGATAAACACCTTCAGCAAAATGGCAGGATACAAAATCAACTCAAAAAAATCAGAAGCCCTCCTGTATACCAAAGACAAAAGGGCTCAGAAAGAAATTAGGGAAACAACACCCTTCACAATAGCCACTAATAACATAAAGTACCTTGGTGTGACTCTAACCAAGCAAGTGAAAGACCTGTTTGAGAAAAACTTCAAGTCTCTGAAGAAAGAAATCGAAGAAGATATCAGAAGATGGAAAGATCTCCCGTGCTCATGGATTGGTAGGATTAACATTGTGAAAATGGCCATACTGCCAAAAGCAATCTACAGATTCAATGCAATTCCCATCAAAATACCAACTCAATTCTTTACAGACCTTGAAAAAAAGATTGTCAGCTTCATATGGAGAAACAAAAAACCCAGAATCTCCAAAACGATCCTGTACAACAACAGATCATCTGGAGGTATCTCCATTCCTGATCTCAAGCTGTACTACAGGGCAACAGTAATAAAAACTGCATGGTATTGGCATAGAAACAGAAAGGAGGATCAATGGAACCGCATAGAAGACCCAGAAATAAATCCACACACCTATGAATACTCGATATTCGACAAAGAAGCCAATTCCATTCAATGGAAAAAAGACAGCATCTTCAACAAATGGTGCTGGACCAACTGGATGTCTACATGCAGAAAAATGAAAATAGATCCATATTTATCACCCTGCACAAAACTAAAGTCAAAGTGGATCAAGGACCTCAACATAAAACCAGATACCCTAAATCAATTGGAAAAAAAAGTGGGGAACAGCCTAGAACTCATTGGCACAGGAGACAACTTCCTGAACAGAACACCAACAGCACAGGCTCTAAGAGCAACAATCAATAAATGGGACCTCATGAAACTGAAAAGTTTCTGCAAAGCAAAGGATACTGTCATCAAAACAAAACAACTGCCTACAGATTGGGAAAGAATCTTCACTAACCCTTTATCTGACAGAGGACTAATATCCAGTATATACAAAGAACGAAAGAAGCTGAAAAGCAGCAATCCAAGTAATCCAATTAAAAAATGGGGAACAGAGCTAAACAGAGAATTCTCGACAGAGGAATATTGAATGACAGAAAAACACTTAAAGAAATGCTCATCCTCATTAGCCATCAGGGAAATGCAAATCAAAACGACCCTGAGATTTCACCTTACACCCATCAGAATGGCCAAGATGAAAAACTCAAGCGATAACACATGCTGGAGAGGTTGTGGAGAAAGGGGAACCCTCCTCCACTGCTGGTGGGAATGTAAACTGGTACAACCACTCTGGAAAGCTACCTGGCGCTTTCTAAGACAACTAGGAATAGTGCTTCCTACAGACCCAGCTATACCACTGCTAGGTATATACCCAAAGTTTGTTCAAGTACACAAAAAGGACACTTGCTCAACCATGTTTATAGCAGCTCTATTTGTAATAGCCAGAACCTGGAAACAACCCAGACGTCCATCAACGGTGGAATGGGTACAGAAATTGTGGTATTTTTATACAATGGAATACTACTCAGCAATCAAAAAGGAGGAAATCATGAAATTTGCAGGCAAATGGTGGGATCTAGAAAAGATCATTCTGAGTGAAATATCCCAGAAGGAGAAAGACAAACATGGTATATACTCACTTATATAGACCTATAAGATATAATAAACATAATGAAATCTATACACCTAAAAAAGATAATCAATTGAGCGGACATGGGGTAAGATGATCAATCCTCATTTAGAAAGACAGATGGGATGTGCATTGAACGTATGACAGGAGTCTACTGAGTGCATCTGAAAGACTCTAACTAGCAGTGTTTTTAAAGCAAAGACTCATGACCAAACCTTTGGCAGAGTACAGGGAATCATAAGAAAGAAGGGGAGTTAGTCTGATGGGGAAAGGATAGGAGCTCCACAAGGACCAAATATATCTGGGCACAGGGTCTTTTCTGAGACTGACATTCAACCAAGGACCATGTATGGATATAACCTAGAACCTCCACTCAGATGTAGCCTGTGGTAGCTCAGTAACCAATTGGTTTCCCAAAGTGAGGGGAACAGGGACTATTTCTAACAGGAACTCAATGGCTGGCTCTTTGGTCTCCCCACCCCCAAAGGGAGGAGCAGTCCTGTTAGGCCACAGAGGAGGGCTTTGCAGCCAGTCCTGAAGATACCTGATAAAACAGTATCAGATGAATGGGGAGGAGGTCCCCCCTATCAGTGGACTTGGAAAGGGGCACGGTGGAGATGAGGGAGGGAGGGAGGGACTGGGAGGGAATGAGGGATCGGGACACGGCTGGGATACAGAGTTTATAAAATGTAACTTATAAAAAAATAATAAAAAAAAATACCAACTCAATTCTTTTCAGACCTTGAAAAAAAGATTCTCAGCTTCATATGAAGAAACAAAAAACCTAGAATCTCCAAAACAACCCTATACAACAACAGATCATCTGGAGGTATCTCCATTCCCAATCTCAAGCTGTACTACAGAGCAATAGTAATAAAGACTGCATGGTATTGGCATAGAAACAGAAAGGAGGATCAATGGAACCGCATAGAAGACCCAGAAATAAACCCACGTACCTATGAATACTCAATTTTTGACAAAGCAGCCAAAACCATTCAATGGAAAAAAGATAGCATCTTCAACAGATGGTGCTGGTCTAATTGGATGTCTACATGCAGAAAAATGAAAATAGATCCACATTTATCACCCTGCACAAAACTAAAGTCCAAGTGGATCAAAGACCTCAACATAAAACTAGATACGCTAAATCTGTTAGAAGAAAAAGTAGGGAACAGCCTAGAACTCATTGGCACAGGAGACAACTTCCTGAACAGAACTCCAACAGCACAGGCTTTAAGAGCAACAATCAATAAATGGGACCTCATGAAACTGAAAAGCTTCTGTAAAGCAAAGGACACCGTCATCAAAACAAAATGACTGCCTACAGATTGGGAAAGAATCTTCACCAACCCTCTATCGAACAGAGGGCTAATATCCAGTATATATAAAGAACTAAAGAAGCTGAAAAGCAGCAAAACAAGTAATCCAATTAAAAAATGGGGAACAGAGCTAAACAGAGAATTCTCGACAGAGGAATATAGGATGGCAGAGAAACACTTAAAGAAATGCTCATCCTCATTAGCCATTAGGGAAATGCAAATCAAAACGACCCTAAGATTTCACCTTACACCCATCAGAATGGCCAAGATAAAAAACACAAATGACAACACATGTTGAAGAGGTTGTGGAGAAAGGGGAACCCTCCTCCACTGCTGGTGGGAATGTAATCTGGTACAACCACTTTGGAAGTCAATCTGGCGCTTTCTCAGACAATTAGGAATAGTGCTTCCTCAAGACCCAGCTATACCACTGCTAGGCATATACCCAAAATTTGCTCAAGTACACAATAAGGACATTTGCTCAACCATGTTTGTAGCAGCTTTATTTGTAATAGCCAGAACCTGGAAACAACCCAGACGTCCATCAACGGAGGAATGGATACAGAAATTGTGGTATTTTTACACAATGGAATACTACTCAGCAATCAAAAAGGAGGAAATCATGAAATTTGCAGGCAAATGGTGGGATCTAGAAACGATCATTCTGAGTGAAGTATCCCAGAAGGAGAAAGACAAACATGGAATATACTCACTTATATAGACCTAAAAGATAGGATAAACATAATGAAATCTATACACCTAAAGAAGATAATCAAGAAAGCGGACACGGGGTATGATGATCTATCCTCATTTAGAAAGACAAATGGGATATGCATTGAACTTATGACAGGAGTCTACCACAGAAAGCATCTGAAAGACTCTACCTAGCAGTGCTCCAAAATAGATACTAAGACTCACAACCAAACCTTCGGCAGAGTGCAGGGAATCATATAAAAGAAGGGGAGTTTGATGTGGAAAGGATAGGTGCTCCACAAGGACCAAATATATCTGGGCACAGGGTCTTTTCTGAGATGGACACTCAACCAAAGACCATGAGAGGATAAAACCTAGAACCTCTGCTCAGATGTGACCCCTGATAGCTCAGTAATCAATTGGTTTCCCATAGTAAGGGGAACAAGGACTATTTCTAACAGGAACTCAATGACTGGCTCTTTGACCTCCCTACCTCCCAAGGGAGGAGCAGTCCTGTTAGGCCACAGAGGAGGACTTTGCAGCCAGTCCTGAAAATACTTGACAAAAGGGAGTCATATGAAAGGGGAGGAGGTCCTCCCCTATTAGTGGACTTGGAAAGGGGCAGGGAGGAGATGAGGGAGGGAGGGTGGGACTGGGGAGGGAATGAGGGATACAGCTGGGATACAGAATTAACAAAATGTAACTAATGAGAGAAATAAAATTATGGAAAAAAAAAGAATGCAGCAAGTCTGGCATTTGATCCCCAGTGCTACATAAAACATGATGTGCTGGCACATGCCTGTAATCCTAACACAGGGGAGTTGGAGGCAGGAGAGTCAGAAGTTCAAGGTCATCCACAACTGCATAGTGAATTTGAGGATAGCCTGAGCTACATGATAGTCTATCAAAACATTCTTCTCTAGGTGCCAAAAGTGCTGTCTTTTTCTGCTGCTTTCTCTCTTGGACACCCATTCCATCTTTGGAAGATGTGTTTGCAAAAATGCCAAAGACCAATGAGGTATGTTCCATGCCATGGGTGTATTAAGATCTAAGTGAGATTCCCTCACAGCTGCTACACCCCAACATGAAAAAAGCTGGTGACATAGTTAAGATATTTGCAAAGAAATATCAGTCACTGCTGAAGAAGAGTTTCTATAGAACCCTGAGTAACATGTTCCAGGCTCCTGCGGCAAGGTTAGCCATGCACAAGTACCTAAAGGTTACCACCACCACTCAAGAAACTCTCTTGTTCTACTGAAGGAATTCCAAAATGACAGTGGACAGTCATGAAGCTGCTTGGTAAAAGAAGAGCCCTGAGGAGGGAGCTCAATGATTTTTCATCTTGTTTTCATCTCTCAAGATGAAGCCATAAAAAAAATAAATAAATGTATAAAGTATATCCTACAAATTAAAGGCTGAAAGTTAAGCTAACTGAGAGCCTGTGTACCCACTGTCTTTACACCTAATAGGTTTATGTTTCCTCCTAAGGAGAGCTGAGATTCCAGCAGGAACCCCAGAAAAGCCTTTCAATGCCAGGACTTAACCCAGATGAATACCAACAAAGTAGACTCCAGGAATCCATGAGAAGACACAAATTCAATATGACATCCAAGTGCAGATGCTGTGAATTCCTTCCTTTATGGGTAAACAAAACAAAACAACAAAATAAAACAAAACAAAACAAAACAAAACAAAAAAAGAACATCAAGACCTGGAGCCTTCCCAACAAAACCATCAGAGGTCCCTAAGTCTCCATTTAGCAGACCTAGTAAGGGGAGCAGGGGCTGTCTCTCACATGAACTTGGTTGCCTGCTCTTTGATCACTTCCCCCTGGTGGGGCGGCCTTGCCAGGCCACAGAGGAGGAGGACCCAGGCAGTCCTGATAAGACTTGATAAGCTAGGGTCAGATGGTAGGGAAGGAGAACTGCCCCTTTCAGTGGACTAGGGGAGAGGGATAAGAATGGGGGGAAGAGAGATTAGAGAGGGACAGGAAGGAGATGAGGGAGGGGGCTACAATTAGGATATAAAGTGAACAAATTGTAAGAAACAAAACAACAACAACAATAAAAGCATCAAGACCATTGGTGGCAAGTATTAAGCACCAAGCAGAGATATCTCAGAAGGAACTCCCAGTTTACTGCAAGAATGATTCAGGATGATATTTTGAAGTTCCTCATGTACCCACGAAAAGTCAAGAAGGGAGCCACAATGAGCAGGTAGCCTATGGGTGTTTCCAGATTGTGACAAGGAACCATAGAAATGTGCATTTTCATCTAATTTTGATGAGTATATGCTCGGTGAAGGAAAAGCGGACTTCCAATTAGTGAGTAAGACTACACAACAAAAAACAGAAACAAACAAAACTGGGCGTTTAAAAACAATTATAGCAACTTGATCTATTACATATAAATTCAGGTCTCAATTTCCTATGTGTGTCTGGATGTCTGGGTCCCTCTCTGTCTCTGTCTCTCTGTCTCTCTCTCTCTCTCTCTCTCTCATGTGTGTGGGGGTATGCATGTTAGAGTGCACAGCTGTACCTATATGCTTGCATGCAAAAGACAAAGGTCAATTTTGGGAATTTTCATTAATCTCTCTATATATCTTATTTTTTGAGACAGGGTCTCTCCAAAGCTGAAGCTTCCTGATTAGCTTAGCCTAAATGGCCAGCAAACTCAGATGTCTTCTGTCTCCACATTACACAATAAACACACCCAGTTACAATAACACACCCAGTGCCAGCATGACTCAATTTTTAATGAGGTATTTTCCCATCTGTAGTTTCAAGTTTGCATGCTGAGCTGTGTGTCATGTGAGTTGTACTGGGACTGATTATCCAAATGCTCTGGAAAGAGGGATAAGCCTACATCTCACTAGACACTGACTTCATCCTTCCATGGAAAGACTGAAACAGGCCCAGGAAGTCTGAACTGATGAGACAGTAACTGTCAAAGGCAGAAGTCTAGACAATGCATGTTCCATAACATAAAACACATCCAGCCACAGATGCTCAACACCTTCTTAGCCAAATATGCTTGAAATTGCTGAGAAAATACTGAAGTGACAGAGCTTTCAGAATCAACCCGATTAAGTTTTCTGATGCTAGGTATTATGATAACTATGATTATGCTCAATTATAAAAATACTTTTACGAAAGTAAGGCACTTATCGTACCAGGCTTTCTGTCCAGAGAAAATGGAATATGCAGGGTGTGCTAATGTTCCTGAATATAATGTTCCACTAGAAGCTTTCCTAATGGCCTGAGATAGCTATTTACATTTTAATGTATTGAAATATTGTTGAAGAACGACATAATTCTTGTGGCCTTGCTCATTCATACACAAAGGAAAGTGGGATTTTTTTTTATTTTTGCTAAAGCAAAATTGGAGAAATCTGAGGGAATATTTGATAAGAAACATATATTAGTTTTTCATTTTGCATTGAGAATACTGTATTTTAAATTGAAGAACAGAAGTCCCACCATCTTCAAGGACAAGAGGACACAGTAAAAGGGACCTATGAACAGAAACACACAGCAGTGACCCTCTGGACTGGAAAATAGCTCAGTCTCTTCTGTCTCTATGGCTGTCTGGCCTAAATGCTTGAGACCGTGTGTCTTTTCATCTCTCTGTATGTCCTGTCCATTATGCCTATGCATTTCTTCTGAATAGAGCTTTGCCATCCAACATGGCCACATGTCCCAGTTATACTTTAAGCCGTCAACCACTGCTAAAACTTATTCAATATGTAGACTAGAATATGGGATCAGCATGTTGTTTTTCCTTGTACTAGATGACACAAAGAACAACGCTCGGCCCTTGCTTGAGTCACTGTCCCTAAGTCTAGGCAATTTGTCAAGCCAGAATGCGGACCTGGGATAAAAATCATTCATTACAGGACTGAGGTCTATTTGAGATACAGACATACAGATCAATGGTCAAGAGAGTGTAGCTATGACTGCACACTTACTTACATGGCCCATAAGCGTGCTGTTCTAAAGCTTGGCACTTCCACCTGAAGGCAAGGATTTCTCCAAACAGCCAACTGTTTTCTCCCAGCCAAGAATCTGGAAAGACCAACAGCACAGAACAAAGGCATTGCTTCCTCCTTCACAGGATGTCTAGACTCTAGACATTTTCAAGTGTTTTCACAAATTTTACTCTGTTTCTGTCTCCATATTTAGAAGGACAGAAAGGGTGATTACAAACATTTGTTTACCCTTTTAATGGTGACTGCAGGTAGAGAATTCCATAACAGCCATTTGACTGCTTTATACACACAACTACATTATGGCATCTTACAAAACAACTGAGATCATAACATGATGAGAACTAAGACAGCTGAATGTCTTGGTTTTAACTTAGGTTTTATTGAGTGACAGACAGTTTGATAATGAACCCTTTACCCAAGTCAATATGTTAAATTCTTTGTTATCAAAGAAAATGTAATTATTTCATTTCTTTTTCTTTCATCTCTAAATAATTAACCCCACATAGCCACAATTTCCCTTGAGGGTCTGACAGTTCTTATCTTTTCTCTTCTCCTTTCATCAATATCAAGATTCCCTCCCATCTTCTATGAGGAAAAAAACAATTTTTCTTAGAAAAATGGCTTCCTCATTCTTCTCTCACTCCTCACAACTCACTGTGATTGGCATCAGCAGTTTCTTTCTCTTAGGACATAAATATGAGGTAAGGTGTAAGACGTTTTCAAGCCTAGAGGATAGCCCAAGATTCACAGAGAACCTTAGGTCAGTCTAGGCTACAAAATGAAATCCCATGTCAATACACAGAAACAAAACTAAACATGTTAGTGAAAGTACAAAGCTTTTAAATGATGTAATTTTGGAGTAAGCATAACTAAAGTGTATCTGTCTCATAAAGAGAAGGATTGATGATTTTCTGAGGAATTTAGAGATGACTTAATCTATTCTTTTTTAATTTAATGATGTAGACATTAAAGAAAAAAGTTGAACATCTCAAGCAAAGAACTGCAGTTCAGAAAACATTGAACCCAGCAACCTAATTTAAAATGTTGTTCCAACTCTGAACTGACACTAATTAGAGATTTGTACAGAAAGTATATCAATCCTTAGAAAACTATAATGAAAAGATACACTAACAAGTTTATGAATTTACCATGAAAACTAAATATTATATCAATATATGTAAAGGTATCTTTTAAAATATTAGTAAAGATATATTCATATCCAAATTAGAGTTATAATTTAAAAGCATAAGGAACTCAAATAGCTTATAATCTGTTTCAATTAAAATTCTTCAGGTTTTTTAGATTTCAAATGTATATATTTACAGATGAATATAATTTGTAAAAAGAAAATATACAGCAGGCAGTGTGCAAATGCCTTTAATCCCAGAACTAAGGAGGCAGAGGCAGGTGGAAAGGAAAAGGAAAAAGGAAAGGGAAAGGAAAGGGAAAGAAGGGAAGGAAGGGAAGGGAAGGGAAGGGAAGGAAAGGGAAGGGAAGGGAAGGGAAGGGAAGGGAAGGGAAGGGAAGGGAAGGGAAGGGAAGGGAAAAGGAAAGGAAAGGAAAAAGGAAAGGAAAGGAAAGGAAAGGTAAGGAAAGGAAAGGAAAGGAAAGGAAAGGAAAGGAAAGGAAAGGAAAGGAAAGGAAAGGAAAGGAAAGGAAAGGAGGAAGGAAAAGGGAGGGGAGAGGATGGGAGGGAATATACATCAGCAACAGAGAAGGAGAAGCAAGAGCTCAAGGATTTTCAGTTTGCTCCAATTTATCAATGAAAAAAGGTATAACATTGTATTGTCTAAGAAACTGGAATTAAAAATCATCACCCTTGTCAGTATAAAAACTTTACTTAGTTTTTAAACAAAAGGAAGTGTTACCATTACAGAATAACTATATAAGATACAGACAAACTGTGAGATTAGTGAAATTGGTGAGATATTACTCTAATTTTCATGTCATATTACAGTGCTGCAGAATAATAAATCTAATAAAATCTTTTCTACCTAGATGAGAAAAAGGCACAATGATTCTAGTTACGTATGTCATATATCCAAACCAAAGAAATGTAAGCTGCAAAACAGGGAATGCCAGGTTCACAAAAGAAATAGTCATAGGAAGCAAGAAATCACCAGGAAGGTGTCTCCACCCAGTTCTGTCCACTTGTTCTTTACATTCAGTCTTTCCCAGGTTAACTTCCTTTCAGACATTCCCCTGCAGAATTAGACTTGCATTATCCAAGGCTATCAGAAAGCAGACTTCTCACTTCCAGCAGAAGGTCACAGATCCCAGAATCTCTGTCTATAAGCAAGGAAAGCACAGGTATTAATTACCCCGGACCCATAAAGTCAATTATGACCACTTCTCTAGTGAGAAGACTCAGCTCCTAGAAGGGTGATTCCCATAAGAAAATTACCAGTGAACAAAAGGTGTTGGAAAGCAATTTCCTCTGGGGCTAAAGCCTTCTATTTTTCAGGGAGACTTCTCAAGAAAAGGCTTTCACAAAGCTCTCTCTCTCTCTGTGTGTGTCTCTCAGACATACACACACAGCTCATGTAAACTTGTTACAGATGCTAACAGAAAGGATATCTAAAGACAAAATTATGAAAGATTAAATAGGAAAATAAATAAAATAGTATTAACTTGTAATATTATGTATAAAATAAATATCCATGAATGCTGATATAATTGAGTAAATGAAACAGAAAAAATGAAGGACAAAAAAAGGTTCAAATAATTTTTGTAGTTACTCTTACTCTCAAAATACTTACTGTCAAGATAACTTCTTACATGTGGTATGTCCATTCTGTTTTCCTTCCAAAAAGTATAGTACGGAAAGAGCATGATAAAGAGGATAATCATGGCATAAAAACCTTCATCCAGATCATTATATCATCATGGTCAACATCATCAGTGGCATAGATAGATAGATAGATAGATAGATAGATAGATAGATAGAGATATAGATATATGAGTAAGACTTGATGAGAATAGTATTTTATGTCTGTGCCCCTCCTTTTATTAAAAGGAGATACTCCATTGCTCAATATGTTTAAAAGTATTTATATAAAGTATTGATTGAGGAATATTGTAGAAGGCATTTGTGAACTAATCAAAACTCTTAAGATCACCAAAAAGAAGAAAAATATAAAACTCTTACACACAAGAAAGGTATAATGAGATATGTAATTTAATAATTTGGAAGGGATAGCAGAAAAGTTAAACTATGAACAAAGAAACAAAGCTGAACAAAATAAAGAATTTAATGATAATATATTAATTAGTACTGTTGAATGAATTATAATGAGTATGCAAAAATAATTTACCATGTCACCAATAAATGAAACAAGATACCAAGGGTATAGGCATTACTATGATGTCTTTGCAATTTTCTGTAAATCTAAATGTATCTCAACCTTTTTTCTATTTTAAAATTGAACATACAAAAAGAACAAAGGCAAGGATAGCATGAAAGGAATATAAAGAGACAATATAAAAAACAAATTGACAAAAGCACAAAATCCAGTGTGAATCTCCACAGCTGCAGAATGGCTGTTCTAACAGTATGGAATATAAGCCACTTAAAATACATATAAATTATGCCACTTGAACTGACAATACTCCCAACAACATCCAAAAATGAACAAAACCCCCAGGACTAGGAATGAAAAATATCCTGTAGCATGGTTGGTTAGCCTAGTTCAAGCGACTCCCAAAAGCATATAAAGTATGACTTCCACCATAGGTAACTCTCAGGGGTTGAAAGTAAGTCCCTATTGCTGAAGACACTCCACACTCCACACTCCACCAAGTCCTAGAGCATAGGACTTGGATTATTTGATCAGTGTCTGACATGAAAGATTCCTTCCTGTGGTCTAGTTTCCACGGTACAAGAAAAAGCTCTGAAAGCTGCCAAGAGAAGGGAGCAATTAATAGTCCTACTCAGCATAGCAAGCTATTCATGAAGATGCAGTAAACGGCACCCAAATATCAGTGCTAACCAATGGCTATCCGGAATTATGGTCCACTCAACAAGAAGGAGGTCGTGCCTGATACTAGAAGCCTAGTCAATTTCCCATAAATAATGAGAATTTAGAAAAGATTTTGCCTCTACCACTTTTCTAGACTATCCTAATTCCTAACTATTGTAAACTTAAGCATCATAATGGTATATGCACTAGTCAGAAGCCTGTGCTTCAAATAAAGAATTGACCTGGAAAGCCAAATTGGACCCAAAAGGATGGCTCTAGTATTATTATGTGCTGTATTGTTGCTGTTAAAATTTACTATCAATTATCTTCTAGTAATGCCGCTGTTAGCCCTAAACAGCTGCACACCCAAATCACCACACAGAGACCAGGATTTATTTAATTGACCCAGAACACAATGCTGGGCAATAGTTGCTCCATCCTAAACCTCCAAGCCCTCATAGTTTCCTAACATTTAGATTTCCCACATTATACTTGCTTTTAGTGAAATCTTAGGTCCGGTTCATTCTCCACGTCATTCCAAGACCTCCCTCTCTCAGCTATCTCCTCTGCTGTTCTCCCACCTCTGCCTCCCACCTTCCTGTCCCTTATCTCCTCCCTCTCTTCCTGCTTCTTTTCCCTTGCTCAACATTGTGGCTAATTGCTTTATTTTGGCATGTTTACACAAAATTGAGACAGGTGATGCTTAGAATAAGTATCACAATGCAATGTCCAGAGAGTGGGGGGAGAGAAATCAGTATTTGAATGAACAAGGGTAAAGTGTATACATTCCAAAAGAACAAGAACATTATACCAACAATTATGACTGAATGTGTGAGAACAGAGTTAAGGATAAGAAATCTGTCTCAACCATTGTGCTGGTTATTTACTAAACTTGAATTGCATCTTCCTGATGTATGGATGAGATGTATTCTGTCCATGCTTTCAGTTCTAAAATGTCTTCTTCTTCTCTCTTTTTTTTTTTTTTTTTTTTTTTGGTGCTTTTATAACATTTTCATTTAAGATAAAATTTCAAATATTTTCATTCTCAGTGAGCATATTTTCACTTTTGCCTCACTGAGAATACATATAATAACTTTTAAAACACCTTCCCTGCTGGTTCCATAGTCAGCTCAGGAGTTCAGCCATTTGATTTTCTTTCTTTGTGAAGAGGTTCCATTCTTTTGTGAGTTGTTATTTTGTTCATTTTTATGCCCTACTTCATTTCAGCTTGTGTCCTGGATATTGTGAAGGTAAAATTGTGGAGATTCTCAATATGTTTTCCCCAGAAAACATTGTTTATTCTACTTTGACAGCCATTATTTGGGATAAGCTTACATGAGAAGCAGATCTGGGGAAGAATAGACCTGGGATGCCCTGATTCTCTTCAGAGTGTTTCCTTCTGCTTCACTGCTGCACACAGGTCCTGGAGGTCAGACAGCTATCCAGACAGCTGGAATGTTTGGATCCCTCCACAGGTTCTTTCCATTCTGGGCTTCCCCCACCCTATTAGCAGCCTCATGACTCTGGCTTCTGAAGGAAAGTAAAGGGAAAAAGAGACGTTGATAAAGCTGTCAGGCATGCCTGAGAATAACTAGGCAAGGAGAGTGGCTCGGATGCCTGGCAAAAATTAAGTCAGGAAGACCTTGTGACTGAGGCAGCCAAAGCAAGTCAAATCAAGCTTCCTTCATGCCAGAAATCCAGGCCGTACAATAAATCAACCTGATCCCAGCCTGTCACACTAAAGTCATCTTTCATATCAACCACTTGATGAAGTCACAGAGTTAAACCTGAGCTAGTTTAAAGCAGCAGGATTTTCTGTGAGTCTGAATTAATAGGGACAGAGGTCACCCTGAGCTGTGTTCCTGGATCATCTTAAAATTCTACACTATAAAGCTGAACTTTCTATCGTTTTGGCCCACATAAAAGAGTATTTCCCAGTAAATGTTCTTACTGAAGTCTCAGCCACATTGGCATAGAGTAGTTGTTCTCAACCTTCCTGATGCTGAGACACAATTTCTTACGTTGTGGTAACCCCAAACCATGAAATTATCTTTGTTGCTACTGCATAACTGTAATTTTGCTACTGTTATGCATTGTAATGTAAATACCTGTGTTTTCCAATGGTCTTAGGGTGATCCCTGTGGAAGGGTGCCCTAGGGGCTTGCAATCAAAACATTGAATACTGCTGATAGAGAGAATCCTTTCACCTTTTAAGGAAAGGTTTCCAAAATTTATATTTTCAAGAGTCTTATGCCAGAAATATGCAAAATTATTTTTGTATTATGAAGGACATAATTACGATATACCTCTAGAGAAAAACTAAGACAAGTATCTACAAATATCTCTGGCACATTAAAGACCATTGTTGGGGCTGAGGAGATGACTCAGTGGTTGTAAATCCTTGTAGCTTGTCTAGAGGACCTGAGTTCAGTTCCCAGGACCTGTTTTTAGGGGTCTCATAATTGCTTGTCACTCAAATTCCAGAAGATTTAATACTTTCTTCTGTCCCATACAGGCACCCACATACTCATGGCATACACATACATAAACAAAATAAATCTTATACTCGCTGAGCAATTTTTAGCAGCTTGGATCCCTAATAATGAATTATAGGTTGATCTAATACAGCATAATGAAGCTGTTTTTTAATTTATTTTATAATTTATTCACAGAAAAGTCAGAATTTTATTTTCCTCATTGCACAGGAAAAAAAGGTAAAAGGAAAAGAATCTCTGTGTTTACCTTAGCTTATACACATTTAGGTCCAATAATTTCAAACACTATGTGACTGAAAAAGGTGAATAACCTCAACACATCCAGAAAATATTATTTTCACTTTGATAAATAATGTAAGAGAAGGGAAAAAAAGTACTTTTAGAGCTAAACTTCACCTCCTCCAAAGAAAACCATTACATAATTTTCTATTTAGACAATTGACATCTGTATCATAGAACGTTCTGAATGCTTTATAAATATCAGCTACTTAGTACTAAGAATAAGGGAAATGAGTTAGACTTAGCTGCACTTAATATTTTAAGAAAATTAGAAACCAAAAATTTTTATTCACTTAAAAAATTATACACAACTTGGGCTCAGGGTTAAAAGAAAAAAATTCAAAAAATTTGTTTGAATGTTGTTGTTTGAATTGGCATAGAAACAGACTGTGGGTGCTTAAGGTTTGTTTAAAAGTTAATGGAGATGAGAAGAGATACAAAAAAGGAAGTAAGCCAATAGGAGTGTGTTATACTAAACAAGTCCAACTAGTGGACTTCTGAAGTTTCATCCTCCAGGAACACCCCCAGGAAATGAAGCAAAATACAGGAAATGGGGTAATTCTATATGTAGCTGGCATTTGCTACATTGTGGATTCTTTCTTCCCCCTTTCTCCACACCTTTTCTTCTACACTTTCAACTCCCTAACATTAGGTAAAAGAGGAAAAAGGGATAGAGAAGAAAAAAAAAAGAGATTCCTGAGTAAAATCAAGGGTCAAAAGGGAGGCAATGTTACTGTTAGACAACTTCCTGCTGAGTAGAGGTATCAAGTTCCATTGGGCAAGTTTGATCTTCACAGTCAAGATATCTGATTTCTTTTTCTTCCTGTTTCTTCTTTGTGCATGACTACTTGACAAACCACAACCAACAACCAACCAACAAGTTTGCTATAGAGTCCCTAGCATTTATACCCTCTGAAAAGTCCCCAGAATTCCAAAGGTCACACAATCACAGAAACTATCTGCAGATGGCAAAATTATGCCTTTATTCAAGCATGAGGGAAATCCTAGTCAGCTGCTGTGGACAATCTGAAGCAGTCCCATATCCCCCACCAGTATCAAAACAAAAATGTATTCTTATAGTATTTATGGGTTTTTAAAGAAACCAAAATAGATAGGAAGCCAGTGAGTGGGGATATCTGGTACAAGCGGGAGCCTTGCATCAGGGTAAGCTCCTGAGAGGATATGGACTGACTCTAGCTGAGACTCCTAGCAGCGAGGGTTATGGAGACTGAATAAGTCACTCCCTATAACCAAACAGGATTTCCAATGGAGGGAGGGGAACACTAACTCACCCACAAACTTTTTACCCCAAATTTACCCTGCTTACAAGATAGTGGAGAAATAAAAATGTTTTGAGGAAATGGCCAACCAATGACTGGCCCAACTTGAGACCCATCTCATGGGAGAAAGCCAATCCCTGATACGCTGCTAAGCTTGCAGACATGAACCAAGCTAACTGTCCTCTGAGAAGCTCCACCCATCAGTGGATCAAAACAGATGCTGAGAACCACAGCCAAACAGAGATCTGAGAATCTGTGGAAGAACAGAGGGACCCAAAGAGGACAAGAACTCCACAAGAAGACCAACAAGAGTCACAAGAGTCAATAAATGTAGGCTCATGGTGGCTCACAGAGACTGAACCATCAGCCTAAGTACATGCATGGTCTGGACCTATGTCCTCTACACTTATAGAGATGATAGACAACTCTGTCTTCATATGGGTCTCTTAGCACCCAGAACAGAAGCTGACACTGACATGGACACAGTTGCCTGCTATTGGATCACTTTCTCAGAAAAGAAGGGGTGGGGGCAGTAGGAGAAGAGGGTGAGACGGTGGGACTGAAAGGAAAGAGAGGAATGTGATCAGTATGTAAAGTGAATAAGTAAATTAAAGAGAAACAAACAAACAAGCAAACAAAAAGAAATCAATAAGGTTCTTGACTATTTGAACTCATATGGCATGGCCTACTATTACTCTTAACAATGAACCTCTTTCTGTTCTGTGGTCTTACTAAGTCTTTAAGTAAAGTGTCCTTGTTGCTTTTAAGTCAATGTGAACCTTTATTACAATAATTTGAATAAAAGGCCTATCATGAGAAAATGCCCAGTTTAGAGCCCAACCACTGGTAATACCACTTACATACCAGGACTAAATTTAAAGCAAGGTGATTTTCTCCTTTTTATTTAGCTTTACTTTTTATGACAACTGTTTTATTATCAAAAATGTTAAGTAAATTAATAGTTTATATTGCACTTGTTTCTTCTGAGCATATGTTCGTGGGTACATGTATAACTGAGGATCAGAGGACAACTTACAGGAGTCCATCTCTCCTTCCATCATATGGGTCCCAGGGATCAAACTTATGTTTGGGGCTTGAAGGCAAGGGTCTTCACCTGCTGATCCACTTTCCAAGCAGATTTAGCAAATCAATTTTTATCAAATTTCACATTTAAAGTTTACAGAAACGATTGATTCAAGAACTTTTCATGAATACTTTAGAGTCTGTATTAAGAATTAACCTCAATTAAATAAAATTACTGTAAATGGTTGAAACATTTTGGGAGTTGAAAATAGATAACTTAAAAATAAAATATTGATCTTCTTCTGGTGGTTAATGAGACTAGAGAAGTATGGTTGGATTTTTATTGAAAAGGGTCTTTTTCAGTAAAAGCACTTTTTTTCTTAAAGTATTTTTTTTCCTTGGAAAACTGAGTTTTAGTTTGGCTTTATAAGAGCAGGTTGGGTAATGCTCAATTCATCTGTAAAATGGAGGATGAGAAAAAAATAATTTACATAAAGGATTCACACAAAATTAGGAATATAGGTAGAAATAGATGTAGGCAGACATTTACAGTTTACCTTTGTGAGTTATGTCAAATTGCCTAAGCTAAAATTCAGGCCTCTGTTGTTATTGCAGTTTAGAGAGAGGAAGTACTTTACAACCATTTCCCTTGTGATGTTCCTTCTACCTACAGATGCTGGAATAGAGACTACATCACCGACATCTTGAAAGAGATGGCTTTAGGGCAGAGCAAATAACTCCTTCCCCTCCCTCTACTCAGACTCTCAGAACAGCTCTTCTTTTGTCTTCTTTTGCACCCTTGGGAATGTTAGGTTTTCTGCACACTATCCCAAACCATAAGGGATAGAAGAATACAGAGTTTAGAAGGCAAAAGAAAAGACTATTTCTTTCAATTTGTTAGACAGCATTTTTCCTAGTACCCCTCAGGCAATACCAACCCCTTATGCCTTCTAAAAGTAGACCATCTGCTTGATCTATATATATGTGACATAGTGGAGTAAATGGTATGCTTTTGTTGTTGTTGTTGTTGTTGTTGTTTTACTTGGTTCTTACTCAACCTTGTTCAATGAAATTGAGGAAACAATGGCCCAGGAGCTCCACCTGAGAGCTCACACACCAAATAAAGAATAAAGGGCAGCTAAACAAGATAAACACAAAGTACAAAAATGTCCACCATCTTTTATCTTGACGAAGGAACAAACCATCCCTAAATTCTGATCAGATCTTTAAATATAGCTGCCAATTTGCAGTAAGTCCACCAGGCAGAGTTAAGTGGATATATGTCGAGTGAGGAACTCCAGGTCAAACTGTGTAAGTTTTTCACAATAAATATAAAGAAAGATAAGAAAGTAGATAGAGGAAATTATAGTATGAATTTGAAAGTTGAACTCACAAAAACTTATTTTTAAGTCCAAGGCATCAAATGAGCAATGTATTAATTGTTTTGTTTTGTTTTGCTTTTTTAAGAAAATTCTACATCATACCCCTCCTCCCTAGAATGCAGGAATATAGTATAGCAGAAAGGTTGCAAGAATTGTAAGGCCAGAGGTTGGAAAGATTGCTATGAAACATGTCTTTTGTACATACATGGGCACTATACTCATGAATTCAAAGTAGTTGGGATGACTCATAAAAGAACTACACAGGAAAAACCCAACATTTTAACATAAAGAACCAGAAGGTGGGGGCGGGGGTAATGGAGACTGAAGGGACCACCTCCTAAGCAGGCAGAACTAGTAGAGAGAGGGGAACAACAACCATTCACAAAAACTTTGATCTAAAAATTACCCTGCCTACAAGAAGTGCAGGAATAAAGAAGGAACAGAGATTGAAGAAATGTCCAACCAATGATTGGCCCAACCTGAGACCCACCCCACAGTAGAGAACCAACTCCTAACACTATTAATGACCCTCTTCTATGCTTACAGACAGGAGCCTAACATGATTATAGTCTGGGTGGCTCCAACCAGCAGTGGATTGAGACAGATGCTAGGACTTGTAGCCAAGCATGAGGAAGAGCTCTGGGGGTCCTATGGAAGGGTTTAGGGGAAAGATGGAAGGAACTGAATGGGGACAGGAACCTCACAAGAAGATCAACAAAGACAACTAGCCCAGATCCACGGGGTTTACAGAGACTGAGACATCAACTAAGGAGCATTCATGGTCTGGACCTAGGCCCCCTGCACATATGTGGCTGATGAGTAGATTGATCTTCATGTAGGCAGCCGGAGAGTGGAGGGGGGAGGGTGCTGTTTCTAACATGGACTTTATTGTCTGCTTTTGGATCACTTTCCCCTGGCAGGGCTGCCTTGCCTGGCTGCAGAGGATGAGGATATGCTGAGTCCTGTTGTGACTTGATATGCTGGAGAGCTCATGAGGGCCCACAACTAGCTAAGTAATTATTGGCAATTGGTGGCCACTGAGAAAGAGAGTCAATTTTCCTTAGTGATAGAGCCCAAGGTAGCTTGCCCATGCTACAAGGATAGTGCCCTGAATCCATACATAGGCAGTAATGATTGGACTGAGTGGGTTATAAAGAAAAGAAAGGGAGAAAGAAGAGAAAGAAAAGGAGAAGGAAAAAATGAAGTTGAAACAAAGATATGGAGAGATCCAAGAGGACTTAGGGAGAGGAGTGGGTCCAAGGGAGTAAATGTGATTTAAATACATTGTATTCATATATGAAATCACCAAAGAATAAAAAGAAATTATAGAAAGAGAAACACTTAAAAGGCCTTCATACTACACTTAAACTCACATTTTCTTATTCAACATAGTTAATAAGTGCTTTGTTGTCTGCAGCATCATTTGCGAGGTGACCAGTCTTTACACTCAACATTGTTTGTTACAGGTAAAAAATGAGAAGTATCCACTTTTCACCTCTTTTTCATAGTCTTTCTTATCATTTCCTTCACGCTTGTCAAATTCTGTCTTGTTGATTGCTTTCGATATTTGACTTTAATTTTTGTTTAAGTTTGGATTACTACACCATACTTCGATAAGGTAAGTAAAATAAATTTGTAAAGTGAAAAACATCTATGACATAAAAAGTGATAGTGCATTCTCTAGATTGATAACTGGGCAGACCAATTAATAAACTGTCAAAATAGGGTCACCTTTGAATGTGAAAATAAAAATTACATTAGAATAGCAGGTATAAAATGTGGGAGCAAGAAACCATGGAACTGAGACAAGTCTGTCTGGAGTAAGAATGGGGTCAAATTGTGTCCAACCCTGAAAAACTCTCAAGTGGTAGGAAGTGAGACCATTCCATCACCTGCCTTGGGCATGTTTTACCTAACATTGCCCTGCATAGCCCCCACACTCTTTTATCCACACCAGATGAAGTCAGGTAGTCTCAGCCAGGTAAAACTTTCCTTCTCCTTATAAGGTCATGTCCAGCAAACACCAGCAATACCTCCCTATGCAAACAAGGCATGCCCAGCATCCTGGTGTAGGCATAAGGTTATTGTATAATTCAAATGCTGATTTCTATACCTCCCCACCTCCAATATCTGGTTATAATTCTTGTTCTGCGAAGCTCCTCTTTCAAGTTTGTAGACCCTGCTCCCCAGTTGTTCCTTGATGTGCCAATAAAGCAGCTTACAGCCAATCCCTGAACAGGGGAGGGAATAGGGCTGGACTTTCTGCCAGCCAGGGTAGTAGAAGTTAGAGAAGGAAGTGGAGGACTGAGCCACAGGAAAGGTACTGGATCAAGGAAAGCTTCAAAGTGCAAGATCTCTGGTTTGTACGCTGGGAGGAAACCAGATTAACTTAGAGGGTTAAGAACAGAGTAATAACAGCTCAGTTCTTGTGTTGTGAAGTTTATTATTAAATAAAAATTAGAAAGTCTCAATTATTTGTGTTATGGTCAGGTTAAAAGAGAAACTAAGAAACAAATACAATTTTATAAAAATAACCTTAACATCTCAGCCCTGCCCAAAGCTGCACACCCACCCTGAAAGCTCATACTCATCTCCAAAGCTTTAAAAAGCCTTTGTCCATCAACCCACCAGTTAAACAAACTGTTTTATCAAGTCTGTTTCTTGTCATGCTCACTCACCAGCTGATGTCTCCATCATCCTTATTGTTCTCATCTTCTTCCCCCTCTCTATATCCACTAATTGTGTCCCAGGTGATCATTCCATTACAGGACAGGGAATGAAGTAGGAATGACAATAAAGCAGAGCCATTCCAGGCATGCTAGGAAGCGTATCTAATTTAGTAACAGTAGAAGCATCTCTAGAGTAGAAAGAACATCTCAGTTTTGAGGCAGAACAAGTAACCAGAGCATGTCACCTCTCCCACTAGAGTTGGCGCTGCCTGTGTAGCATGCCTCTTGGTGCTTGCCTGCTACACAGCATTATTTCTGTTAAACTGACTTCTACATCTTGCTGCTGTCTCCACCTTCCAGTCCATGTCATGTATAAAAACAAGTTTCTACAAGTATGCAACATGAATGCACTGAGCATCAATAAGATACACTGACATCAGTTAAGTCTTGCCCAGACAGGAAAAACCACCCATTGATTCACAGGCTCATGCATTAATGAATATTTATTGCTACATGATACTGAAGATTTCTGGATGTTTGTTATCCAACATCACTGTGGCAATGGACAGGCAAAACACAATCTTGGGAAATTCATTCATGGACCATAAACCTTACTCAGAATTCATAGTGAATAAATGAAAACAATACTAATAAGCCAGATGTTATGTTTACATGAATCTTACCTCATTCAATAAGAATGGTGGATTATCAGCATATGCTTTTCTATCTGGAAACAAATCCTCTGCCTCTTCTGTCTTAGTGCAAAGAACACTGCTTCCATACGTCGACAAATCTCCTGCTGAGTCATCCTTGTCCATGGGTGAACTGGGGCCACGCAAGCAGAGGAGCAGCATTTTTTTGAATGGTGCAAAATTGGGAAGTTGATGCCTTTTATTATCTCTACATAGTAGTGGTGGCTGACTAATGTTTTTGCTGAGACTGAATGAGCAAGTAAACAAGTAGGCTTTGCAAGAAAAAAAAAAAGGAATTCTTTTAGCCTTCTCACAATACACACACATGGGAGAGAGAGAAAAGGAGAGGGAGAGATGAGGTTATAACCACCATGTGAAAATCTCATATGAACAAATAAAAGTCCACAATGAACACAACACAATCTGCAGTCAAAGAACTTAGATATAATTGAAAAGTTCTCCAGGAAGACTGGAGGACATTGGAAAAGGAAGAGGTTACACAGAGATGTCTCAATTCCAGTTAAGGTTTAGATATTGGAAGAGGGTATGAGCCTGAGAAAGACCATGGCAAAGGCTGGCTTCATTAGAGCCCAGGAATCACTCTACCTAAATCTTAAGGTGTGAATGAAAATCCAGACAAAGCTATGTCAATAGGTGGGGTTAAGTGTGAAGACAACCACAGCCAAGTCTCAGAAGATACATCTGGATACAAAACTTCCTGTAGAAAAAGCTGTGTAATAAGGAGACTAGGCAGCCTGGTACATCACATTGGTCTGGACCAAGGAAAAGTAATGGCGAGGGAAAGACCCTGATGCAACAGCTAAGGAGGAGGGTGGGGATTCATTCTCCCATCCAATTTGCAGTGCCAACAAGGCAGAAGGCATGTGAATGAAATAGTTGGGAGTATCTAGACATAGCTAAATTGGTCACCCTATTCCAGACTCAGGACATATTTAATAATTTTGAACTCGTGAGAAAGAATCTTTCCCCTTGTTGGAGTTATGCTTTGTTTTCTCATATTTTTAAAAACTCACTAGAGGTGATGAGACCTTCAAATGAATTTTACAAATGAATGATGGATGGATCACACTCCATACATCCATCGCTTTCAGGCTAGTGAAGGGTGGGACAAGTCATCCCACAGTAACAGCATAATAAAAGTACTAATGCAGGGCAGGGGTGAGGTGTGTTCCACTGCTGCGCTCTGCTTTGGTGTGCAGTTCCTTCCTATCCTTTCAGCCTGGTGATCTGGGCTTCATCCCTCCCTCCCACTTCCTGGTCTAAATGATCACAGCAAAGCTCACTGTTCCTATCTACATTCCTTTGCTTGTTTCCAACTACTAGATGGTTGTTGTCAAAAATGATTTTTGTTACAGCTGTTCTCAGTTCCCACCATTCCCATGTGCTTCTTCCTGTGATGAGCACGTGCTGTACTATCATCCATCTGCTAATGGCATGTAAGAGTCCCTTTAAACAGTAACGATCTTACATGTTTTTAATTTTGTACCCTAAGTCTCAAAGAAGCCTAGAACAAAAGCTCCCAGAACTGTCAAGTAAATAAGTGAAAACCACAAACATAATTTTTATTTATCAGCATTTTGGATCTCGTCTTTTTTATGTGCTGTTTCCTCCTCTTGAGCTGAAAGTGAAAATGTTCAAATCTTGTTTCACTCACTGATCAGCATTGTGCCTGATGCCTAAAAGGTGGCTAATCTCACTTATTTACAAGATGAAAAACAGACCAACATACTCACTTATAAACTGTACAGGAGTAGAGAGCTTGAGCTATGTGAAGGGGAAGATTTGGGGGTTGCTTTATTCACTGAGAGAAGGGTTTGGGGGTTGCCTTATTGACCAGCTGGGAGCATAGCTTGCTCTTACCTCCCAGAAAGAAAATCGGGTATCTTTTTTTGGACCCTCTCTCTCTGAGAAACCACTGCTACTCCGAGAGGAAACTTTTTTTTTTTGGAGAGGAAACTTTAATGATTCTCCTGTTACAGCTTTTGAAAAGGTTTCTTCATCAGGTTTAACGTGCATTGTGTCACCCAGTGAACCAAACAAAAGCAGACTACAACTTACACTGATGTTTATGGTATTTTTGTACCTAATGACTCTTATACAGCACTTCCTAAATTACCCTCATTTTAAAAAAATGGTTTTGGAAAGCCATTTTTGCAACTGTCACTAATATATTCATATCATTTTGCTCCACTGAACAACTGAATATGACATATTCAGCCAGTTTTCATAAGCCAAAATTTCCCTCATTCCTGCTTTGCAGTATAAATTCTTTTCTTCATTTGTGGTGAGGGTAACCTAAATTCCCAAGTATCTATAATGATCTCACTTAAAATTCATCTTCTCAGTGGCTTGTCCTTCGTACAGGGGAGAAGGCTATGGATCTGACAGTTTGGGACAAAGAGCTGATATTTGGACATTCTCTCTGCCTTGTGAATAAGGAAGAACAATTTGTTCTTTTTGCTTAGAGATGGGCATTTGATGTACTTCTGATGCCATGCTGTCTATGCCAGAATTAAAATAAGAGTAGCATGTCTATAGGATAAAAGAATTTGAAAACACTAACATTTTACCTGTTCTTCCTTGGTGCCAGGGACAGTCAGAAATAGGTATTAGGGAGGGGCAAGATGGCGGCGCCAGGAGGACTCTCATTCTGAGCAGCAGCACAGCAGGATCAGCACAGTGAACAGCAATCAGAACTCTCGGCCATAAAACACAGTCATCGTGTTTCCCAGGTGAGAGGATACCCCACGGTGGGGGATTCAATCAGCTTTTAACTCACCCGGCTAAACCGCGGAAGAGATCCCGGTTCCGCCAGACGCTTGGCTGCCAGCCGCCAGCCCGAGCCCCAGCCCAGAGCCACAAGCCAGTGTCTCTGGTCACGGTCCCAGACTGAACCTTGGGCACCACACTATCAGAGACTGGAATTTTCAGTCGAGAGATAACCCCAGGGTACAGGAAACGATTGGGACCGGCCTTAGGTCACCCAGATATCCCCTGGAAAAGACTCGGGCGGGTTCCACGGGCACCCCAGGAGCCAGCCCGGAGCCAGAGCCGGGGACCCAGGTTCCGGCATAGAGCCCTGCCTGCCTGCGCGCCTGATTCGCCGCCGGAGATAGAAACGGCGGGTCTGATCTCAGAGCACTCAGCTCACCCCCAACCTGAAAAGGTCCCCGGAAAATTGCCCACCTTAGGGAGCCACTCAGACTCCCAAAAGCCACAAAGGCAGACACAGGCAGTTTCTGCGCACCAGACAGCTGGCAGAGACTGAGCCGCCATCACACAGCTGTGCTCCAGGCACAGGCAAATTTCTGTGGCCAGCCAGCTGGCGGACACTGAGCAGTGTGCACCAGGGCAAAAAAAGACACTGGGAGTCCGTGTCTCCAGAGAATCCACGGGGAAGGAAGGAAACTGTACTGATCTAAATCACCCAATCCTTCCCTAGAAAAAGTCTAGCAGTCTAGTGGGGCCGAGGTGCCAGCACTCAGCTGTGCTCCAGACACAAGCACAAACAGTTGAGGCACACCTGATGTCCAACTGGGTCACAGCAGCTGATCATTAAATTTGCAACAAGAAACCCAGAAACAGGGCAGCTGCCCTCAGGACTTCCCTGGGTGAGAGGAGAACCCTCTCGACTAACAAAGACCACAGTTACCACTCAGGTCTATATCCCTGAGGTGAGTAACTCCTGAAAAAACATCAGCCATCCAGGGACTATACCCAAAAGGCTGAGAAGACATCCTTCAGGAAAATCCAGCTTTCTGCAAAGGGGATTCTCTCCCCCACAGGATCCCCAGGAACCACCAGAAAATAACCCCAAACTCCTAAGATAACACAATGGGTAGAGGCCAGCGTAAAAGCTCAAGCAACAAAAGACAGAGCAATATGGCATCTCCAGAACCCAGTTACCCAGGGGCAAGTAGCCCTGGACACCCCACCATAACTGAAATCCAAGAAGATGACCTAACAAGTATGCTCATGAAGATGATAACAGAGGAAACAAATAAGATTCGTAAAGACATAGAGGAAGATAAACTCAAACAGAATATTGCCATCCGTAAAGAAATAGAGGAAGCTGCAGCCAAACAGTTTATGGCCTTTAGAAAGGAAATGCTTAAAACAATGAATGAAATGAAAGAAACAGAGTTGAAGGAACTAAAAGAAAAACAGGAAAGTACAATCAGACAGGTGAAGGAAGTAAACAAAACAACTCAAGACCTGAAGATAGAATTGGAAAAATTAAAGAAAACACAAATGGAAGAAATAATGGAAAGGAAGAATCTAGGGAAGAAAACAGGAACTACAGAGGTAAGCATAACCAACAGACTACAAGAGATGGAAGAAAGAATCTCAGGTGTAGAAGATACAATGGAAGAAATCGATGTATCTGTCAAAGAAAATGTTAAATCTGAAAAATTCCTGACACAGACCATCCAAGAAATGCAAGACAATATGAAAAGACAAAACCTAAGAATAATAGGTATAGAGGAAAAAGAAGACTCCCTTCTCCAAGGCCCAGAAAATATTTTCAACAAAATCATTGAAGAAAATTTCCCCAAGCTAAAGGAGAGGCCAATTAGAATACATGAGGCCTACAGAACACCCAGCAAATTTGACCAGAAAAGAAAATCCTCCCGCCACATAATAATCAAAACAGTAAGTATAGAGAACAAAGAAAAAATACTAAAAGCTGCAAGGGAAAAAGGCCAAGTAACATATAATGGCAAACCCATTAGAATCACACCTGACTTTTCAACAGAGACTATGAAAGCCAGAAGGGCCTGGACAGATATCATGCAGACCCTAAGAGAACACAGATGTCAGCCCAGGCTACTATACCCAGCAAAACTCTCAGTCCTCATAGATGGAGAAAACAAGATATTCAATGACAAAAACAAATTTCAACAATACCTACAAACAAATCCAGCATTACAGAAGACACTGGAAGGGAAAATACAACCCAAGAAAGCTAGCTACATTCAAGAAAACACAGGAAATAAATAACCTCACTTCAGTAAAACAAAAAGCAACCAAACGCACAACCTGATGACCACAGCCAACATCAAAATCAAGAGATCTAACAGCCACTGGTCATTAATCTCTCTCAACATCAATGGACTCAACTCTCCAATAAAAAGACACAGATTAACAGAATGGATACGTAAACAAAACCCAGCAATCTGTTGCATACAAGAAACACACCTAAGACACAAAGATAGACATTACCTGAGGGTAAAGGGTTGGAAGACGACTTTCCAAGCAAACGGACCCAAGAAGCAAGCAGGAGTAGCCATTCTAATATCTGATAAAATAGACTTTCAACCAAAATTAATCAAAAGAGATGGGGAAGGACACTTCATACTCATCAAGGGAAAATTCCACCAGGAAGACATCACAATCCTGAACATCTATGCCCCAAATACAAGGGCACCCACATTTGTGAAAGAAACATTGATAAAATTTAAAGCACATATAGATCCACACACATTAATAGTGGGAGACTTCAACACCCCACTCTCAACAAAGGACAGGTCAACCAAACAGAAATTAAACAAAGAAACAATGTCTCTGACAGAGGTCATGAATCAAGTGGACCTAACAGACATTTACAGAACTTTACACCCAAACAAAAAAGAATTTACCTTCTTCTCAGCACCTCATGGAACCTTCTCCAAAATAGACCACATAGTGGGTCACAAAGCAAGCCTCAACAAATACAAGAAGATTGAAATAATCTCATGTATCTTGTCTGATCACCATGGAATAAAGCTGGACCTCAACAATAACAGAAATAACAAAAAGCCTACACACACATGGAAACTGAACAACTTGTTACTAAATGACAGCTGGGTCAGGGAAGAAATAAAGAAAGAAATTAAAGTCTTTCTAGAAATCAATGAAAATGAAGACACAACATACCCGAACTTATGGGACACAATGAAAGCAGTGCTAAGAGGAAAGTTCATAGCACTAAATGCCTTCAAAAAGAAATTCGAGACAGCTCATTCAAGCACCCTAATGGCTCACTTAAAAACCCTAGAAAAAGAAGAAGCAGACACACCAAGAAGGAGGAGACGGCTGGAAATAATCAAACTCAGGGCTGAAATCAATCAATTGGAAACAAATAAAACAATTCAAAGAATCAATGAAACCAAGAGCTGGTTCTTTGAGAAAATCAACAAGATCGACAAACCCTTAGCCAGGCTAACTAAAAGGCAGAGAGACACCACCCAAATCAACAAAATCAGAAATGAAAAGGGGGATATAACTACAGACACTGAGGAAATCCAAACAATCATTAGGACTTACTTCAAAAGTCTATATGCCACAAAATTTGAAAATCTAAATGAAATGGACAATTTTCTTGATCGATTTGACTTACCAAAGCTGAACCAGGACCAGGTAAATCAACTAAATAGACCTATATCCCCCAAAGAAATAGAGGCGGTCATCAAAAGTCTCCCATCCAAAAAAAGCCCAGGACCAGATGGCTTCAGCGCAGAATTCTACCAGACCTTCAAAGAAGAGCTAACACCAATTCTCTTCAAACTATTCCACAAAATAGAAACAGAAGGAATATTACCAAATTCATTCTATGAAGCCACAGTCACCTTGGTACCTAAACCTCACAAAGACTCAACAAAGAAAGAGAATTTCCGGCCAATCTCCCTTATGAACATTGATGCAAAAATACTTAATAAAATACTTGCAAACCGAATCCAAGAACACATCAAAGATATTATCCACTATGACCAAGTAGGCTTCATCCCAGGTATGCAGGGGTGGTTCAATATACGGAAATCCATCAATGTGATCCACCATATTAACAAACTGAAAGAAAAAAACCACATGATAATCTCCCTAGATGCTGAAAAAGCCTTTGACAAAATCCAACATCCATTCATGTTCAAAGTATTGGAGAGATCAGGGATACAAGGCACATATCTAAACATAGTAAAGGCGATATACAGCAAGCCTATAGCCAACATCAAACTGAATGGAGAGAAACTTAAAGCAATCCCACTGAAATCAGGGACAAGACAAGGCTGCCCACTCTCTCCATATCTCTTCAACATAGTGTTGGAAGTCCTTGCTAGAGCAATAAGACAGTTGAAGGAGATCAAGGGGATACAAATTGGAAAGGAAGAAGTCAAATTATCACTATTTGCAGATGATATGATAGTATACGTGAGTGACCCCAAAAACTCTACCAGGGAACTTCTACAGCTGATAAACACCTTCAGCAAAGTGGCAGGATACAAAATTAACTCAAAAAAATCAGTAGCCCTTCTGTATACAAAAGACAAAAGGGCTGAGAAAGAAATTAAGGAAACAACACCCTTCACAATAGCCACAAATGACATAAGGTACCTCGGAGTAACCCTAACCAAGGAAGTCAAAGACTTGTATGAAAAAAATTTCAAATCTCTGAAGAAAGAATTAGAAGAAGATATGAGAAGATGGAAAGATCTCCCATGCTCATGGCTTGGTAGGATTAACATAGTAAAAATGGCCATCTTACCAAAAGCAATCTACAGATTCAATGCAATGCCCATCAAATTACCAACACAATTCTTTACAGACCTGGAAAGGAAAATTCTCAACTTCATATGGAATAACAAGAAACTCAGAATTGCTAAAACAATCCTCTACAATAAAAGATCTTCTGGAGGTATCTCCATCCCTGATCTTAAGTTGTACTATAGAGCAACAGTTTTAAAAACTGCATGGTACTGGCATAGAAACAGAATGGTGGATCAATGGAACCGAACAGAGGACCCAGAAATAAACCCACACACTTATAGACACCTGATCTTTGACAAAGACGCCAAAACCATACAATGGAAAAAAGATAGCATCTTCAACAAATGGTGCTGGTCTAACTGGATGTCTACATGTAGAAAAATGAAAATAGATCCATACTTGTCACCCTGCACAAAACTGAAGTCCAAGTGGATCAAAGACCTCAACATAAAACCAGACACATTAAATCGGCTTGAAAAAAAACTGGGAAATACCCTAGAACTCATTGGTACAGGGGGAAACTTCCTGAACAGAACACCAACAGCACAGACTCTAAGAGCAACAACCAATAAATGGGACCTCATGAAACTGAAAAGCTTCTGTAAAGCAAAGGACACTGTCATCAAAACAAAGCGACCACCTACAGATTGGGAAAGAATCTTCACCAACCCTTTATCTGACAGAGGACTCATATCCAGTATATATAAAGAACTAAAGAAGCTGAAAAGCAGCAAACCAAGTAATCCACTTAAAAAATGGGGAACAGAGCTAAACAGAGAATTCTCCGTAGAGGAATACCGAATGGCAGAGAAGCACTTAAAGAAATGCTCAACCTCATTAGCCATTAGGGAAATGCAAATCAAAACAACCCTGAGATTTCACCTTACACCCATGAGAATGGCCAAGATCAAAAACTCAAGTGACAACACATGCTGGAGAGGTTGTGGAGAAAGGGGAACCCTTCTCCACTGCTGGTGGGAATGTAAACTTGTACAACCACTCTGGAAATCAATCTGGCGCTTTCTCAGACAACTAGGAATAGCGCTTCCTCAAGATCCAGCCATACCACTACTGGGCATATATCCAAAAGAGGCTCAAGTACACAAAAAGGACATTTGCTCAACCATGTTTGTAGCAGCTTTATTTGTAATAGCCAGAAGCTGGAAACAACCCAGATGCCCCTCAACTGAAGAATGGATGCAGAAATTGTGGTACATCTACACAATGGAATATTACTCAGCAATGAAAAATAAGGAAATCATGAAATTTGCAGGTAAATGGTGGGATCTGGAAAGGATCATCCTGAATGAGTTGTCTCAGAAGCAAAAAGACACACATGGTATATACTCACTCATATAGACATACAACATAGGACAAACCCACTAAAACCTGTGCATCTAAAGAAACTAAGCAAGAGAGAGGACCCTAACTAAAACGTCCAAACCCCATCCAGAAAGGCAAAGAGGATGGACATCAGAAGAAGAAGAAAACAGGAAACAACCTAGGAACCTACCACAGAGGGCCTCTGAAAGCCTCTGCCCTTCAGACTATCAAAGCAGATGCTGAGCCTGATGGGCAACTGTTGGGCAGAGTGAACGGAATTTTAGGTAAGAACTGGGAAATAGTAAGAGCTGGAGAGGACAGGGTCTCCACAAGGAGAGCAACAGAACAAGAAAATTTGAACATAGGGAACTTCCCAGTGACTCATACTCCAACCAAAGACTATTCATGGAGATAACCTAGAACCCCTGCACAGATGTAGCCCAGGGCAGTTCAGAGTCCAATTGGGTTACATAGTAATGTGAAGAGGGACTGCCTCTGACATAATCTGATTAGCCTGCTCTTTGATCACCTCCCTCTGGGGGGGGGGGTGCAGCCTTACCAGGCCACAGTACAGGGCAATACAGCCACTTTTGATGTGAACTGACAGAGTAAGAACAGAAAGGAGAGGAGAACCTCCCCTATTAGTGGACTTGGGGAGTGGCATGCAAGCAGAGGGAGGAGGGAGGGTGGGATTGGGATGGGAGGAGGGAGGGGCTTATAGGGGGATGCAGAATGAATAAAGTGTAATTGATGAAAAATTTAAGAAAAAAAAAGGGAAAAAAATAATTTAAGAACCTTAAATGACTTTCAAAATTGGAGGAACACATGGAGTTAGTCAATTGGCATGGAGCACGTCTCGCCCCTGGGGGCAATGGTCGCCTGAACCTACTCAGACCTCGGACACCACCACTGCTAGTTCTAGAACTGACGCAGGATGTTCCAACGAGGGGTTAAGGCTTCTCATAATATTTCCTATAAGCCCACACCTGTTTGTCTATATCCCCCATTTTTATGCATTATTAGCCAGATAGAGCCAAGTAATTGTGGTAATGATACTTGCTTTTTTTTAAACCCCAATGCTAGTAAAGTTAGGTATGCCCTGGTTACTCGCATGCCTCACTGGGTACCTGTGCCCATTGATGCCCCTCGCACTATGACTCTCTTCAGACAGAAAAGGGATCTTGGAACTACAGCCACCATTGTTACTACCATCTCATTGACGGCTGTTGGAGCTACCACCAGGGCATTAGCCATGAGTCATACTGGGCAGACTGCTCAGACCCTGAATAATCATTTAGCCAATGTAGCTCATGCCTTAGTTGTACATAAAGGAATTAATGCTCAACTAAAAGGAAGCTTGATGGTGTTCAATTAGAGGATTGACCTCTTGCAGGAGCAAATTGATACCCTATGGCAAATCGCTCAACCTGGCTGTCAATGAAAGTATGCTGGACTTTGTGTCACTAGCATACAACATGAGAATTTTTCCTGCGCTGCAAATCTGTCTAAACAATTGTCGAGCTATATTTTAGGTAATTGGACTGGAGAATTCGATACTACGATGGAGCAGCTGAGAGTGGCCATTGTCACAGTAAATTCTACCGGAGTGGACGCAGGACTAGCCACAGGATTATCAACATGGATTGCTGCAGCCATGAATCATCTGAAGGAATGGGCGGGCATGGGAGTGTTAGCAGGCCTTCTGGTGTTGGTCTCCTTGGTTTGCCTGTGGTATATATGCAAGATTAGAGTCTCACAACAGTGTGATGCAGCCATGATCATTCAGGCCTTTACAGCCATTGAAGCAAGGCATTCTCCCCAAGCATGGTTGGATACCATAAAAAGCTAAAATGATACGCTCAGGATGCGAGGCTAAGCACTGCACTCAGGGTCAGCTGCTTTGGACCCAGAGAAGAGCATGTCTGATTGCATGCGGGTTGATGCCCCAGGTCCCGCCTCTGAGAAAAAGGTATCGGACGGGTCCGATGCTCTTTGGGTGGATGACACCTAAATGAACATCTGTACAAAGTCCCAATTTATTTCTAATATCAGAGATCAGACCTCTACTCTTGCCTGATGCGTCTAAAACAAAAAGGGGGAACTGTAGAGAGCTGCAGAATGCTATGCCTTAAAGATGGAGCTGGTTTCCGCCCCCCACCTTCCCGATGGTGAGTGCTCTCTGTCAGGAACAACTCCACGTTTGGCAAAGGCCGAGGATCTGGCTTGCTTCCATGTATGTGGACCTATCTGCATTGCCCCCGTGGCACGCCTGGGTTGGCTACCCAGAGGCTATTTAAGCTGTGGGCTGGCTTTCCCCGGGGTCCGAGGATTGTTCAATGTTCCTGAATAAACTGCATTGAAAAAAAAAAAAAAAGAAATAGGTATTAATCAGGAAGACCACATAATGTCTTGCTCCGCGAGTCTTTTTATCTATAAGCCTCAGGCATTTTTATTAAGTCAGCTTGCACCATCAGCATTGACAGGACAAAGAAGCTTGGATTATAAGCCAAAATATGGATTCTATAAAAGATTTATCCTAAGTGTATTTGTAAAGCATGGTCTTCAAGAGTGGGTTTCCCTTGGAGAAAAGAAAAAGAAAGCAAATATTCTTACCTTAAAAAGCAAAATTGCTGCTTCCTAAGAAAATGAAGGTAGTAGTAGAGAAATAACTCTTTGAAGACTATTATTTATATTTTGACTACATTTAAAAGTCACCAAAAATGAACATAGGAATGGTATAATAAAAATCTGACTCCTAATGTCATTCTGCTGTGTTCCTAGATCAATGTCTTGTTCTGCCATCATCCGATAAGCTTTCTCCTGTAGCAGATGGGAACAAATAGAGAGACCCACAGCCTGACATTATGCACAGTGTGAGACCGAGAAACTTTGGAACAATCAGCCCTAAACAGGATGTCTCCATCAAGCCCCTCGCCTCAGAGCTCAGGGAACCTGTGGATGAGAAGGAAGAAAGAGTATAAGAGCCAGAGGGAGATGGAGGACACCAAGGAAACAAGGCCTTCTACGTCCAACAGGATCGACGCATAAATGAAGTGGACGCATAGCCCCATTCCTAACCCAGAAGCTGTTTACAACTGACAATCACTTGCAAGTGAAAACTTACTCTTTTCCAAGGAAGTCTCACTGTAAATACAAACTACTCTTTTTTTTTATTATTCTGCTTTATTTTTATTTATTTATTTATTTTTTATTTTTTTCTCAATGCAGTTTATTCAGGAACCTTGAACAATCATTGGACCCTGGGGAAAGCCAGCCCACAGCTTAAATAGCCTCTGGGTAGCCAACCCCAGCGTGCCACGTGAGCAATGCAGATAGGTCCACATACATGGAAGCAAGCCAGATCCTCAGCCTTAGCCAAATATGGAGTTGTTTGTGACAGAGAGCACTCACCATCGGGAAGGTGGAAGGCAAGGCAGAAACCAGCTCCATCTTTAAGGCGCAGCATTACGCAGCTCTCTACAGTTCCCCCTTTTGGTTTTAGATGCATCAGGCAAGAGTAGAGGTCTGATCTCTGATATTAGAAATAAATTGGGACTTTGTACCAATGTTCATTTAGGTGTCATCCACCCAAAGAGCATCAGACCCGTCTGATACCTTTTTCTCAGAGGCGGGACCTGGGGTATCAACCGCATGCAATCAGACATGCTCTTCTCTGGGTCGAAAGCAGCTGACCCTGAGTGCAGTGCTTAGCCTCGCATCCTGAGCCTAACATTTTAGCTCCCATGCTTGGGGAGACTGTCCTGCTTCAATGGCTCTAAAGGCCTGAATGGCGATGGCTGCATTATGCTGTTGTGAGACTCTAATCTTGCATATACACCACAGGCAAACCAAGGAGACCAACACCAGAAGGCCTGCTAACGCTCCCATGCCCGCCCATTCCTTCAGATGATTCATGGCTGCAGCAATCCATGATGATAATCCTGTAGCTAGTCCTGCGTCCACTGTGGTAGCATTTACTGTGACAATGGCCACTCTCAGCTGCTCCATCATAGTATCGAATTCTCCAGTCCAATTACCTAAAATATAGATAGACAATTGTTTAGACAGATTTGCAGCACAGGAAAAATTCTCGTATTGTATACTAGTGACACAAAGTCCAGCATACTTCCATTGACAGCCAAGTTGAGCGATTTGCCATAGGGTATCAATTTGCTCCTGTACGAGGTCAATCCTCTGACTGAACACCATCAAGCCTCCTTTTAGGAGTTGAGCATTAATTCCTTTTTGTACATCTAATGCATGAGCTACATTGGCTAAAAAATTATTTAGGGTCTGAGCAGTCTGCATAGTATGACTCATGGCTAATGCCTCGGTGGTAGCTCCAACAGCCACCAAAGAGATGGCAGTAACAATGGCGGCTGTAATTCCAAGATCCCTTTTCTGTCTGAAGAGAGTCATAGCGTGAGGGGCATCAACGGGCACAGGCACCCAGCGAGGTATGCAAGTAACCAGGGCATACCTAAATTTACTAGCATTCCATCATTGGGCAAAAAAGCAAGTATCATTACCACAATTACTTGGCTCTATCTGGCTAACAATGAATAAAAATGGGGGATATAAACAAATGGGTGTGGACTTATAGGAAATATTATGAGAAGCCTTAACCCCCTCGTTGGAACATCCTGCATCAGTTCTAGAACTAGCAGTGGTGGTGTCCGAGGTCTGAGTAGGTTCAGGAGACCATTGCCCCCAGGGGAAAGACATGCTCCATGTAAATTGACTAACTCCATGTTTTCCTCCACTTTTGAAAGTCATTTAAGATTCTTAAATTATCTTTTTTTTCCTTTTTTTTTTTAATTTTTCATCAATTACACTTTATTCATCCTGCATCCCCCCATAAGCCCCTCCCTCCTCCCCTCCCAATCCCACCCTCCCTCCTCCCTCTGCATGCATGCCACTCCCCAAGTCCACTGAAAGGGGAGGTTCTCCTCTCCTTTCTGATCTTAGTCCATCAGTTCATATCAAAAGTGGCTGCATTGTCCTCTACTACGGCCTGGTAAGGTTGCTCCCCCCCAGGGGGAGGTGATCAAAGAGCAGGCCAGTCAGATTATGTCAGAGGCAGTCCCTCTTCACATTACTATGTAACCCACTTGGACACTGAACTGCCATGGGCTACATCTGTGCAGGGGTTCTAGGTTATCTCCATGAATAGTTGGTTGGAGTATGAGTCTCTGGGAAGTTCCCTGTGTTCAAATTTTCTTGTTCTGTTGCTCTCTTTGTGGAGACCCTGTCCTCTCCAGCTCTTACTATTTCCCAGTTCTTACATAAAATTCCATTCACTCTGCCCAACAGTTGCCCATCAGGCTCAGCATCTGCTTTGATAGTCTGTAGGGCAGAGGCTTTCAGAGGCCCTCTGTGGTAGGTTCCTAGGTTGTTTCCTGTTTTCTTCTTCTTCTGATGTCTATCCTCTTTGCCTTTCAGGATGGGGATTGACCGGTTTAGGTAGGGTGCTCTCTCTTGCTTAGTTTTTTTAAATGCACAGATTTTAGTGGGTTTGTCCTATGTTGTATATCTACATGAGTGAGTATATACCATGTGTGTCTTTTTGCTTCTGGGACAACTCACTCAGGCTGATCCTGTCCAGGTCCCACCATTTACCTGAAAATTTCATTATTTCCTTATTTTTCATTGCTGAGTAATATTCCATTGTATAGATGTACCACAATTTATGCATCCATTCTTCAGTTGAGGGGCATCTGGGTTGTTTCCAGCTTCTGGCTATTACAAATAAAGCTGCTACAAACATGGTAAACTACTCTTAAAGGTAGGCTGCATAGCGATCTGTATGTAGATGGTCAACAGAAAATGAATTCAATGCCCTCTTTGGAGGTTCCTTGTCTCATAATGTCTTCATATATCTTTTCCCTTTTATCCTTTTTCCTTTGTCTTTTTTCTTAATTTTTTAATATTTTTATTTGCTTTTCTCTCTTTCTTTTATTCTACTCTTCATGTCCTTTGTGTATATATTTTTGCTTCTAGTTTTGTTTTTAAGAGATTCTAAGTGTGTGAATGAGTGGGTCTCTGTGTCTATATTATTTTCTTGTGCCTTTTCTTGGATTCTTTTCTTTCTGTTTGTTTTTGTTCTATTCTGATGTGTTTGGTTTTATATTATATAATTATCCCTTAGAAACCCTTAGATGTCTGCAGAATTGATCTGTTAGAGGGACTATACCACTATGGAAAAATGGATATGCAAAGTCAAACATGTTTTGATTCAATCTTTTTTTGGTTTTGTTGAAATATATAATTATTTTTATCTATGAAGAACATGGAACCAACAATAAGTCAACTCTGCTTTAAGCTTGGAAATATATATCTTGAAAAACACTGGGTTAATTTTGATGATCAGATCTGTACTTGGCTACAAGATCAGGATGTCCTCAGCCATAGCCTCTTCATCTCTCTACTGCTGTGTGGTTCATCTGTCTTTCTTCTTAAGTGTGCAGCCTCCTTCCCTCCTCCTCTTTTTTTCTCCCTCCCTTTAGCATAGCACATCTCTCTTATGGTGTTCTGAGAATATGCACAGAGGAGATACAGTGCCTCAGACTTCCCTCCCACCCCAAAAGATACTCATTACAACTTTTTCTCATCTGTTTGCAGGTGCCTTTACTCCCTTCAAGTATCTTTCATCTGGTTTTTGTATCTGACTTTCAAGTGATATGCTTTCTTCACTTACCTAGTGTTCTTCATCCTGGGTTGTTAACTTGCATTTATAGCATTGATGATATGTGAGTGACAGAGCATTCTAATTCATGAACCTGTATTCAAGGTCGTAACAACCCAAGAATACCAAATCAAGTTTTCTGTGAGTCAATCAAATACTTCAGAGGCAGCTTTGCCAACACAACACCCATCGCAGGTCAGGCTCAAAAGCAGCTTGCCACCTGTATGATGGGAGGTGGTGGTATAAACCTGCAGCATTTAGAGCTCCTCTTCAATCTTCTGTTATCCACCTTCGCCTGTCTTTTCACTCTGTTGTTCTAGGTGTTCAGTATTGTTCCAAGCAAGTTTTCTCTGGTTTGATTTTTCCATGAAGCAAATTCCCATATTCTACAGCAGTAGTTCTCAACCTGTGAGTCACTACCCTTTAGGGGTCAAACTACCTTTTCATAACATATCAGATATCCTGAATATCAGATACATACATTACAATTTATAACAGTAGTGAAAGCACAATTATAAAGTAGCAATGAAAATAATTTTATAGTTGGGGGGTTCAGTCACCCCAGCATGAAGAACTGCATTAAAGGATCATAGCATCAGGAAGGTTGAGAACCACTGCTCTGTGGGGCTTTAGGAAGAGTTGTTAGTGAGGTCTGCCAGGGTTTGGACAGCACTGCGGGAAACTATCAACCTTGTAGCAAGGTTCTTCGTTCACCTCTACCCCTAACTTCTTCTGAGGTATGTGGTAGCATCAAGTTCTGTTCCCTCTTAGTTCTGCATCTTCTGTGTGGAAACAGTGACCTTCTAGCTCATTCTATTCTTCTCTTCTATCTGCCAGAATTCTTTTTGGGGATCTTGACTTTGGGTCAGAGTGTTTTTATTCTCTTCAGTTGGGATTTTATGAGTAAGGAAAGTATGCATATCTAACCAGCAAAATTAAACTGTAAGTCCAGTCACATCTCAGATGCCTGTCCTCTTGCAAAACAAACCTTTACTGTATTTTTGTATTCCTTTATATGTTGACATTCCTGAAACAGATGTACAGAAATCCAGGCGTTCCCTGACTGATGATGATTCCATTTACAGTTCTGCAACTTCATGAGTTTTGAAAGCAATTTGCATTCAATGCAAATCACACTTTCAATTTGGACTTTTACCTTTTTTACAATATGGTGATGTGAAGCACAGTGCTCTGAAGCAGTGCAGGACAGAACTCTGACTCCCATCAGGCCATGTGGTCATGAGTGGAAACAGCTAGTGCTCTGCAGTGTACCATGTTGTTGAAAAGTTAGGTATAGTGAATATTTATGTGGATGACAATATTCTAAACTGATGGTAGACTAATCTGGATGTAGCCCGACTATAAACCAAGGGTCACCTGGAGAATAAAGCACAATCAACTCGGTATTTCATATCTTTTGAAATGATTGGTCATAAAATGAAGAAGATGGTATGTTTATTTTTGTTTCATTTTAAATAAATATTCTCTAACAAAAACACATGCTGTACAACAAAGCCAAATGGTGTTAAATCAGCATTATGCAATAGAAGTACCTCCAAAGCTAACAAATACAGGCAACAATACAGGCAATACAGGCAACATTCTCATTGGCTAAAGAAGTAAATACTCTGAAGTGGTTAGGATGAGACCACATGCAATTGTCTGTGTTTCTCTTACATTAACTTTCCCAAATTGTTTCAGAAGCTCATCTCAGGCAGTGTTTCTCAGTGATCTCCTATCACTGTTCAAAAGAGGCATGAAACAGAGACATCTACAGGGATATAAGGGAACTGAAACAGATGTGCTTATAGCAATCAAAACTCAGTGACTTCCTTGGAAATGGGATTCGTAGTTATTAGGAAGCTAGGAGACACTGTTGGTTTGTTTGTGTTTTTTTTGTTTTTTTTTTTTAATTTCTAAAGTTAAATCCAATTCCAAAGTAATATGCCTTTGAGGACAAGAGTCAAAAGCTTATGAGAATCATTACCATTTGAAAATAAGATTACTGGAACCAAAACATTAAAAAAAATAAAAAATGTAAAATGTCACCTAAATTTGACCCTAAAATTACTGAAGTGAAATTAACTTACTTTAAAACAATTTTTTTTTTTTACTTTGACCCAAAATTTACCCTGTCTACAAGATGGGAACAAAAATAAAGCAGAGATTGAGGAAATGTCCAACCAATGACTGGCCCAACCTGAGAATCACCAAGTGGGAGACAACCAACCTCTGACACTATTAACGATCCTCTGCTTTGCTTAGAAACTTGAGCCTAGCATAGCTGTCCTGAGAGGCTCTAACCAGCAGCAGATCGAAACAAAAGCACAGACCCACAACCAAACATTGGTTGGAGCTCAGTCTTATGGAAGAGTGGATAGAAGGACTCAGAGGAGACAGGACCTCCACAAGAATACCAACAGAGCCAACTAACCAGGGCCCAGGGGATCCCATGGAGACTGAAGCACCAACCAAGGACCATGCATGGGCTGGACCTAGGCCCCTTATAGAGATGCAGCTGATGAGCAGCCCAGTCCTCATATAGGTCCTTAGTAAGAGGAATGGGAGCTGACTCTGACATGGACTCTGTTGCCTGCTTTTCAGTCACTTTCCCTGGTGGGGCTACCTGGCTAGGCCACAGAAGAAGAGGATGGGCCCAATTTTGATGTGACTTGATATGCGGGGGGTGGGTGGGAGGCTCCCCTTTTCTGAGGAGTGTGGAGGGGGATAGGGGAAACAGAGAGGGAAGAGGGGACCGAGAAGAAAAGAGGAGAGAGGGGGCTATAACTGGGATGTAAAATCAATAAATAAAAAAAATAAATTTAAAAAATATATTTTGGGTTTTATCATATTTTTCCATAGTTCTCCATGTTTTATGGAAGTATTTAATAAGTAAATGTAAATGCCAAAATTACTGAATAAGCAATTAATTTACTGAAATACATTCTAAGAACATTTTATAGAACCATTTTTTATGATTGATTGCTCTTTAAGTAGTAATTTCCAATTCTTCACTTTTCACTTGGATGGCCTTGTAGGAAGTGTGATGGAATGGGCTTAACAATTGTCAGAGATGTTACCATACACTGCAATGACATTTCTTCCACAAAGCTTGTTTTCCTAAATTGATAAGCAGCAATAACAAAATTAAAATCTACTTTTCAAAGAAATATAGATAATTATATCTTATTTGACAGGCTTGCTGAAGTTAAAAGCTACCCTCTAAGTCATATAATTGCCATAAAATCACTCCATTTAAGTACTTTTTCTGGAAAGCCATGGCCTCATTCTGAGACCACAGAAATTTAAAGAAAAAAATAAATATAAAAGATGATGGCAAATCATGACAAATCTTCTCTTAGGACATATGCTTCATCTAGTTCAGATTTTCCCAGTCTATTTCTTTATCTATGTATCTATGTATCTATGTATCTATCTATCTATCTATCTATCTATCTATCTAACATCTATCTATATCTATTCATCATCTACCTATCACCTATATATCTATCATCTATCTGTCTAGTCATCTATCTATGTATCTATGTATCATCTCTCTATCATCTATTTATTTATCTAGCTATCTGTCATCTGTATATCTATCCAGCTATCTATCTGCCTATTTATCTATTTATCTATCATCTATCTGTCTGTCTCATTCTCTTTTAGTCTATAAGTAGATTCTCTCTCAAAATAAAGACTGAACAAAAGAAAGAAAAAAATAAGGAAGAAATGGTAAGGTCTCTATATTGATCACCATTCTGGGTGGTAATGTCTTAATTCTGCTAACACAATCCATGTGATTTAAAAAAAAAAAGTCAGAAGTGCCTAAAAAAGCAGCTAGAGTTTCAAATTGTAGAATAAGTCCAATAAGCTCCATCAAATCTATAACATAAATTCAACCAAGAGATCATTTGGCAAAGAAAGAATTCCCAAATGACCCCAGTGCTTCATTCCTAACAGATCTGGCATGTGATGACTGAATCCTGTGTTTCCATGTTACCATTCCTCCTACCCTTCCTCAGTTCCCTCTGAGAAGTAGAGGTGGGAAGCCATGTTCCTGTGTTCCTCTTCTTAGGCGAATAATAGTCCTTTTCAGTTAGTGATCCACCATTTTACAATTCCAGTTAGCCTTAGTTACCTTCGTAACAGAGTTATCTCCAAACACACTTGATATCATAGTTTTGCACAGAATTTGGAGGGCTTACAATGCAACCCATAACAAACATAGAACAGCCAAAGGCTGGAGACTACATGTCTTTTTCTTTTATGTAGCAGCAACAGCCCCTTGAATGTCTCTTTCTACAGAATTGCTACCCAGAAAACTTGCCTACACTAAGGAATGCTTAGATCCTGTGTCCAGATTCTCTATTATCTCTTAAGCTTCTGTATTATCTTACATCAATGCCATGCAACCATGTATTTGTGAGTTTTTAAATTTATGTTTATGTGTACTTTTGTCAAGTTTAGGTATGTGCATGTGAGTTCAGGTGTCCACAAAGCCAGAAGATGGCATGGTATCCCCTGGAGTTGGAATTATAGGTGGTTGTTAGTCACCTGAGACAATCCCTGGGAACTGAACTAATCTTCTGCAAGAGCAGTACATGCTCTTAATCACTGAGTCATCTTTCTAATCTCTCATGGGAGCTTTCTTTTTCAATTCAGTCCAATCTCTTCCAAACTATTTTTTATTTGATTGAGAAAATTTATTTCATCAAGTTTTGACTAAAAATAATTCATTAGAAGATCATGTGGATCATCATGGTAAGTACTACAGCCTGAAACCATGCTCCTGTCCATGGATCAGGCCAGGGCCATATTGATGTGTGTGGCCTACACTGACTACACATGCCATCTGAGGCCATGGTGATGCCACCAAGAGCCATGTCTGAGTCTGTGATCAGACTGTGGCTGAGGTCTATATTGGTGTTCATGACCCATGTAACCACCAAAGGTCAGATGTTCATGGTCTGTGCCACAGCCCAAAGTTGTGTTGTTGTCCATGGGGTGTGCTGCTCCCAGGGCCCACATTGATCCGAGAAGCCTGCACTGTCACCCAAAGTTATGGTGATATCCAGGTCTGTGCTGCCACTAGAAGGTCATGCCCAGATCTGTGGTTCCACTAAAGCACAGGTCTGTGTTGATGTGAGTGTACTGGGATGACATCTCAGGCCATGCTGATGTGCTACTGCTGAGGGCTATGATAGTGTTTGTGGCCTTTGAGGTGGCAGAGGGCTGTTTTGATGTGTACAGTCTCTACTGCCACCAGAGGCCATGCTGAGGTCAGTGGTATATACTGACACCAGAGACCATGATGACCACAGTCCGTGCTAACACCAGAAACCATATGTAAGTTCATGATCATGCTCCTGCTGACTGTAAAAGGCAAGGAAGCTAATTTTGCCATGATGTTGATGGCTTTAGACTCACAGTTAGAAAGAGGGACATAGTAGGCTTCTATGACAACCTCTACACACACACACACACACACACACACACACACACACACCTTAAAAAGTAACAGCCATTAAACTCACCTCTTTAAAAATGTGATAATGATGATGTGGTTTTTTTAAATTTTTTATTTAACTTTTATTAATTACATTTTATTCCTTTTGTATCCCCCCATAAGCCCCTCCCTCCTCCCCTCCCGATCCCACCCTCCCCCCCTTTCTGCATGCATGCCCCTCCCCAAGTCCACTGATAGGGGAGGTCCTCCTCTCCTTCTTTCTGATCTTTTTTGTTGTTGTTGTTCTTCTCAATGCAGTTTATTCAGGAACCTTGAACAATCTTCTGACCCTGGGGAAAGCCATCCCACAGTTTAAAATAGCCTCTGGGTAGCCAACCCCAGCGTGCCTCGTGGGCAATGCAGATAGGTCCACATACATGGAAGCAAGCCAGATCCTCAGCCTTAGCCAAATGTGGAGTTGTTTGTGACAGAGAGCACTTAAGTATAGCTCTCCACAACTGATGGCTTCTGGCAGAAGTGGGAGTGGAGTATTTTTGTTTTTTGTTGTTGTTGTTGTTTTAAGGGGCTGGTCACTGGGAGTTTGACCATGTTCCAGTGAGTATAATGGCAATATAAATTGTATTTTTTCTTTTTCTTTTTCTTCTTTTTTGTTGGAGGGGGCTCCCAAGGGTGTGGAGGCAGACCTGGGAGGACTGGGAAGTGAAGGTGCTCAGTGTTCACATTGTGAAATTCCCAAATAATCAATAAAAATATTCTGGAAAAAATAAAACACTAAAAAAAGAATTAGAAATACTTTGCATTGATATATGAATATAATCAATTATAACAGAATATCAAGCCCTATGTAAGCTTCATTATGAAACTGCATTTTTGAAGGTGTTTAGAAGTCTTTGTACTATATTACACTGATTTCTTTCTCCAACCATTATTTTTCTTAAGTCAATGAGATTTTACAAAGGTTGTTCTGTGCACTTTTTCATGTGATTACATGGTCTGCACCAGCAATGAGGTGTGTGTTAAGGTTTGCTTAACTCACTCATTGCACTGACTAATCAAATCGTAGTTCAATGTGTGTTATAGAAAATCATTAAAGTAAATACAAGAGGTTAAAGTGACTATGTTATCAAAATATATATCTAACCAGTCTCCACTTATCAACATTGATTTCCTCGATGCCCCTCACATTCAGTTTTAGTGTTTCCATATTTTCCTTCCCGTGTTCAAATCTCCTATTAGTTTCACAGAACTTCATGCCTTGTATAGTCCCAAACCACCCTGCATATAAAGTTCAAATCTAAGTCTAAGCTATGTAATCTTCCCCAAACTCCTTCTTTATCTTCTCCTGGACCTTATGACAGGTTCGGGTGTTTGAGTCTGGCCTCTGCAGTCCTCAAAGTTTTTTTTTTAACTTTTATTAATTACACTTTATTCATTTTGTATCCCCCCATAAGCCCCTCTCTCCCAATCCATCATCCCGATTTTATAGTCACACCACAAGTAAACTCACTGTCTTCCTTCCTTCTGGATAAACCTGTGTACTATTCTGTTCCCCCAAGCAACTATCTATGAGTCTCAACGGTTGAAGCAGAAGTTTCTGGTTTCTTTGAAGACTTGGTTGTGTCATGTGATGTTTTGCTGGAAGATGTCTTGTGAGAGGTCGCGTGATGCTTTGCTGTGTGCTGTCTCATGCTAGGGGCATGACTTTGGCCAGCTGAAAACATCCCTGAGTAAACTTTGAGGAAAAGAGATATATAGAAGCCCAAGGACAGTGAGACAACACTTTTTGAATCGACATTGGTTCACTGGTTTTCATTCTTAGACACTTCACTTTGTGGAGTGAAAATATCCCTTTGAGGTACTGCTGTGAAGGCTTAGGATATAGAGACAAAAATTTGATGCTATATCACATGGCAATATTTTTATTTCAATTTTTAGCTCTTTGAAGAACTTTCACATGCTGTTTTGCACAGTTCTGTTAGTTTCACATACCCAGTCACAATACACAAGGTTTCTAGTTTCTCTTCATCTTTAGTAACACTCTCTGTTCCTTTGATCGTGTCCATGGTAACAGGCATGAGGTAATGTCTCATGGTTTCATATGCATTCTCTAATGTTTCATAACCCTGACCCCTGTCTTTCAGTGAGTTTTCATATTCTCTGCAGAATATGAATAACTATTCAAGTTGTCTTCCAAGCTTTAAATTAGCTCATTTGTTTGGGTGTTACTGAATTGTAGAACTTCCTTATAAATCAGGGATATCAACCACTTATTACATATATGATTTGCATACTCTGCTTCTATCTGTGAGTTATCTTTTTATCCTGTAAACTGTTTACTTTATAGCTGAGTTTCTTTCTTATGATGAATTTTTCTTTTGGGGCTTGTATTCTTTTCTGCTTTTAAGTCTTCCTTACTCTGAGTCTCACTGGTCTGTATGACATATCTGTCAATAAATAAATATGTTTATGTTATTCCTAATTAAAATGATATAACAACCTAAAATAACAAAATATCCAAAATAATCCTCCACCTAGTTCTGCAAGTTTGAGCATAACATGACTTTGTAAATACTCACTGTATTTGTCTTCCATTTATGTTCTTCACAAAAAACAAACAAACAAAAAACAGATTGTTACTTAAGTAACAGAAACACTTCCAAAAAAGGATGGGATGGCAGGTAGATCCAAGAGTCAAGGTAACTCTAAACCAGGATCCAGCAACCACCATTTTTAGGTCTTCATTAGAATTCAGCCTTACTATGACTTTACTATAACACCTTTCCAAGTGGATTCTTCTTTCTGTATTACCCAGGGTATCATCCTTCTCTAACCCATCTTCTTTAACACTGAAACATCTGTTCTCCACATCTGGATCCATGTGGGTCAGGACTTGTAGAAATCACAAAATCATATATTTGGATGTCTGTCACAGTGTTAGTAAGGTTTTATTCCATCTCTCCTATTACTTCTCCCTCTGTGTCCTCCTCCCCTACCTACATACTGGTAACTAACAGTTCACAAGTAGAACCACTGCTCCTGCCTTTTTACAGCAGTACTGGGTCTGCTTTCCCTTAGTCTATGCAAATGTATACTTTTAAAGTGAAATTCTCTAACTCTTTCTATACTGATCTTTAAATTCTACTTGTCCTACCCAGGGCTTATCTGACCTCTGCACCTTAAGTTCTGTTGTGGAATAAGAAAAAAAAAAAAAACTTTGACTCATATCGTCCTCCCTAGTAATGGCCTTTGCCTACCTTTATCATATGGATAGGTAAGTGGTAGCACCCAATATGAGACTGGGTAACTAATGAGACCTTTCAGAGACCACAGACAAGGTATAGGCACTCTGAGCAGCACATTATTCTCAGTGCTTAAATGAGTATATTTCCTTATAAAGGGATAAGAAAAGGCAATATAACCTGCATCAGCAAAGTGAATCCCAGTTAAGGAATAAGACAGGTTTTCTGTGAGTAGAAAGAACTGATTGCACAGTGCCTCCCTGAGATGCTAGGCTGCAGTGACAGTAACTGCCAGGACAATGTTTCACCTGCAGTCCCCAGTGCTCAGCTTAATTGGATATGCCATTAATCCTTGTTCACTAATATGACCTGAATTCAGGAATGAGTAAACATGTTCTTCCTAGAGGGCACAATAATTTTTAATCTACTTTCTCTGTGGTAGGCCACAGTCCCTGAGGGATTTCTTTAGAACTGAGTTTCTTACAAGAAAAACAAGCTGAATGGCTCTCAGGATTTTCCTCTAACTATTCTCCCCATTTCTCTTCAGTCTTTATAGATATTAAAATGAAAGAAAAAGGGGGAAATAAAGGACACTAAAGAATACTGCCTGAGGACAAATCACTAGTTCCAGAGATGTGGTGCCCACCTACAGCCATTGGCTCCTGGATATACAATATGCATGGCCCTGTTAGATGCAGTACAAAGCACAGAAAGAATTGGAAGCTTTCAGTAGTTTACAAAGAGGTAAGTTGCCCACTTGAATAACCTTGTAAGATTTCAAAGCCAGGTGGTGTTGATCCACACCTTTACTCCAACACTGAGAGACAGAGGCAGGCAGATCTGCAAGTTCAAGGCCAGCCTGGTCTACAGAGTGAGTTCCAAAGCAGCCAGGTCTACACAGAGAAACTCTGTCTTGGAAAAAACAAATAAATAATCAATAGATAGATAGATAGATAGATAGATAGATAGACAGACAGACAGAGAGGCAGGCAGGCAGGCAGACAGACAGACAGACAGACAGACAGACAGATAGAAAGATTTCAAAAATATTCTCTCCCCCCTAAGCCTAGAGGAGTTTGAACATAATTTCCAGGAATACACAGGGAGAAAATATGTGTCATTTTTCTTGGGAAAAGTATTATCTGATATTGTTATGGAATAATTGATATCTGTTAATTTTTGCCACCCCTTCCTTTCTTTTGAGGATCCTAATTTAATTGATACATTTTAATGTCTTACTGGCATAAGGACAGTATTTCTCTGAGCACTTTCCAGATGACTATAATGTAACCTGGGCAATGAACCACTGATTCATTCCAAATTTCTTCTCTGGTTGAAGGGGGTAAAAAAGGTCTGTGTATTAGTCAGGGTTCTTTAGAGTAAGAGAACTTATAGAATGAATCTCTCTCTCCATATAGATAGATAGATAGACAGATAGATACATACATACATAGATAGATGATAGATAATTGATAGATGATAGGTAGATAGATAAATAGATAATTGATAAATGATATATGGATGGTCTGTAGCAATACGTGGATGATAAATAGACAGACAGACAGATAGATAGATAGATAGATAGATAGATAGATAGATAGATAGATAGATAGATAAATTTGAATGGCCTACAAGCTGTGGTCCATCAATGGCTATCAATAGATGGTCTAAGAATCCAGTAGTTGTTCTGTCTCTAAGGCTTCATGTCTCAGCTGGTCTTGAGTATATGTTAGAATTCCAAAGAGATAGACTCTAATGCCACTAAACGGTGGACTTGCTAGGGAGGGCAGGAGCAAACACTTTCTCCTTCCATGTCCTTTAAATATGCTTCTTACAGAAACTGTAGTCCAGAGTACAGGCAGGTCTGCATACCTGAAAGAACTGAATTAGAAGTGGATCTTTCCACTTCAAATGATCAATCAAAAATTCCTCACTGGTGTACCCAGCAATTTTTAGATTTTAGTTAACTCCAGATGTAGTGAAGTTTACAACTAAAAATAGCCATCATAGTCCCTAAAAGTTATTAAGTCTGATTGGCTCATATTCTTTCTGCTTAAGACATTGATAATGCCCTCAGAGGCCAAACAAACTACATCTCTATCATGCCCATTTTCCTCACCTCTCTTCCCTTACTTGCAAAGCTGCTCTCAGACGGTTGCTACTAGAGATGTGAAAGAAGACTAACATTTATTGAATGTCTCCGTGTGCTCACTGCTAGCCATTTTAAATACAGCAAACTGGAGTGGTTGGGGTTGAGGCAAAATTTCACTTGCCAGTATCAACTATCTGAAAGTAACACAGCCACCCTGCCCCATAGACTGACATGGTCTCTTTCCCACACTTCAGATTATTACTTAGTCACCTCCAGGAAGAAGAATTGGTGAAACATTCCAAGTGCAAAAACGCACACCCAAGCATAGCTAAGGAGAAACAATAGCAAGCAGTGAAAAAAAAATGGAGGTTTCTAATAGAATCAACACTTGTGAGAAAAGAGGAGGCAGGCAGGATTGAGTGTCAATGGATAGTGCCAACGAGTAGTGTGGATCATAATGGGTACTGTTTGAAATCAGACCTCACCAGACTTTAACAGATTTATCTCTGATATATTCTCATGAAGTTAGAATTGTGGACAAAAATATCTGCTGGCCAAAGGAGTGTTTGGATCCAAAGTGGTACAACTCTGTCCAAGTCATAATCCTAGAAAATGGAATGCCTTGCTTCATAAAGTTGTTCACACATATTTCATACCACATGCACTTCCAGGAAGACTAGCCAAGGACATCTTTAGATCTTGCTACAAGATATACTTCTGCAGCCCATCTAAGCCACCTTCTTTTCACATTCACCCTCTTCCTACAAAGACCTAGGAACCATTATCTACAAGAAGATACCAGTCAAAGCCTTCTCAATCCATTATTCAAATTTAATTACATGAATGCTCCCAGTAATTTGTTGAGATATTAAAATTCCTCTCCTCTCAGGGGAGAGCAGTTGGCTGGCATGCAGTAAACATGGCAACAGTGTACTTCCCACCAGGTACTTTCTCTGTTTAATAATGGGGTTTTGAAAGGAGTGTCCTTGCTCAAGCAATAAAATATGTCTCCTGAGAAAGGCAGACTACCTGTCCCCTTTCTTTTACATTTGATTCTTGAAGAGGGACATTAAAAGATAGTTATGCAAACATAATTAACCATCTATAGCAAAACTCCAACTACCTTTAAATGACAGTATCCTCTGCTTACACTTGAAATATGTAAATGTTTTCAGACACAACAGGGCCTGCTTGGTTAAAACGTAGCTAAGCCATATTTTCTTTACTGTGAATACATCCTATGCAATATTTAGGACACGCCAAGAAGGTGTCCTTTGTATCTCTGAAATTCAAATTGATGTGCACACCTTGTCTTTTAATTTGCTATGACACATGCTCATAGGCTAACTTCTGTCCATACAGGTATGTGTCCATACAGCTCCACCTATTCCATTAATCTAAGTTACATCTCAAGGGAGGGCAACCAAAATCCTAAGAATCTTGAGTTCGGGTAGCAATACGACTTATGCTGATATTTGAACTGGTATAAGAATTTCCTTCTACAGGAGTTGAAATGGACCATGACTTTGAATTTTTTTTTCTTGGGTGAATTAGCTCTACCAAAATCTGTTCTAATTTTACCCTTACTGCCCATGCTTTACCATGGTAACTTCCTAATGAACTTGTCTCCTCTGCAAGATCCACCATTATTCCACAATCAACTAACCTGTACAAAGGAAAATATATCATTGTGTTAAGTGGAATCCCAATTACACTTCATTAAACTCAATTATGCCTTTATAATATGAACTCACATGAAGGAACATCTAAAATAACACATTAATGATTATGGAAATTAAATTTCTAACTTCAACAAGTGCAATATTATGTTGTTTCTGTTTTTTCATGCAGGAACAGATTTTCACACCACCTACTGTGGTGGGGCACTCTCCTCCTAATTGAAGGGTGGAGAGAGGCTCAAAAGACACAGGACACTGATAAAATTTAGAAGGCTCTAGAAGTTCAGATTTACAAGGTTTGAAAGGTTACAAAATGTTACCAAAGGTTACCAAAGATTACCAAAGCAGTTGCTGGGTTAGGGGGAGATTCTCTAATTTGTTGAACTTCCTTCCTGTTCTACATGGAGCAGCAGAAAGACAGTTTTTGTGAATCACCACCCATGCTGGAGTGGACTGTTCAAACATACAGCTGACTTGGAGTCTCCCATTCTCTGTAAATAACCCATCACCCATGGCCCTGAAAGTAGCTCCAAGAAACTCTTCGGCTCATTTAGCTAAACTTATTGACTGCTGGCAATATTTGAAGTGATTTAACTGTTCACATTTCACACCAGAGTTGTTGTTAATCAATGAGTCCCTTAAGACCTTAAGGCTATGCCTTTAGGTGTTTCACCAAAGTAATAAATCTCACCTGGTCTTGCCCTCAAGCTACGTTTATAAGGTGGCAAATTGGGATGTCAATATCTAAGCATGTGCACACGTTGTATGTGAACAGCCTTGACTTGCCTCCTGTCATTACCTGGAAGAGGCTGGGTCACATCCCAGCCACAGGACATTCCCTTGATGGGAGCTCAGGTTCTACCTGTGCAGGACATTGGTGTCCTTTGACCTCATGACTGCAACATAATATGTATTTGTACTCTGATGCCTGTCAAACTTTAAGAGCTATACTCAAGCCTGATATCCTAAGTTTTGCTATAATCCAAATCCTCATTAGATAAAACTTAATAATCATTTCTATATTAAGTTTGTCATTACTAAAATAGCATGTAGAAAAATTACCCAGTTTATAAGAACTGGTTTATTTATGCCATGAGAAAACACTATATTTATTTAAGCTTTTAAGATTTTTAAAAATCTTGGCCAAGATGGTGGCACCAGGAGAACACTGTGTCTGAGAAGCGGGACAACACTTTCCGTGCAGCGACCAGGAGACTGAACTCTGGGCCCTAAAACTACAGTGATCGTGTTTCCCAGGTGAGGGGAGGCTCCCACAGCATGGGAATCGGTCAGGTCCACTCTCAGGCCACACAGCCAGAACCCAGAAGAGATCCCAGGTAAGCCGGCTTTGGGTCTCCAGGCTGAAGCCGCACGCCTGTGTGTCCCGATCACTTTCCCAGGCTGATTGGTGGGCACAAGGGTGCCAGAGACTGGGAGTCCCAGTCGCAAGAAAACCCCACGGGGAAGGAAAGTTGCGAGACTGATCACGGGTCACCCAGTCTTTCCCTGGAAGTTCTCACTGACCACGGGTACCCGCACCTGCACACCCAGCTCAAAATCCCTACTCCCTCTTGGGAGGAGGCAGGAGGCGTCCAGCAGAATCTGCCACAGACCACATTGTCTGTACCCCAACCAGAGATCAGGGCTGAGAAAACCCAATCCTTTTGGGCACTCCCCCAAACGCCACCATAACCCTGCCTCGGCAGAGCAGAAGGATAAAGAGGCATACAGCGGCTTCACAGTGCCGGGACCCCAGTGCTGCCGGCTGCTCTTAGCAAACAAACTACAGCTCAGGATCTGGGACTGTGGTCATTCAACACATGCTGAGACTCTCCTGGGTCCAGCGCAATAAAGACTAGCACCAAGTCCTATCACTGGCGCCCCACCCCCCTACCCCTGGCAGAGAAACCCAGGCTTAGGATCAGATTGAGAAGTCCCAACCCCTTCTGGCACTTCCCTGAAAGCACCGCCATAAGCTTGCCCTAGAAGAGGGGAAGGATAGAGAGGCAGCCTGCCACAGGACACAGCACCCCCTCTCCAGCTCACCCAGCGGCCCCTAGCAGAGAAACCCAAGCTCTGGATCTGAGGACACTCAACCCTACCCGGTACTCTCTCGGGATCAGCAAACATAGGTTCGTCCGCCAGGCTGCTTCTGGCAGAGAGATCTGGGCCCGGGATCTGGGATTGAGAACACTCAACCTAACTCTTTCCCGAGCTACCCCGGGACCAGTCAACATAACCCCTCCTGGCAGAGGGAAAGGACAGAGAGGCAGCACACAGGAAAGGTGGACAATGGGTCCTGTGGCCAGCGTGTCACAGAGCTGACTGTTAGCCTACCTGCGCATTTTCTGCAGCAGGACCAAATCAGAGAGTAGAGAGCAAGGGGAACCCCTGTGCATTCCAACTGGTCCTGCAAGAGAGTGAGTGAGCCTTCTAGGGAGAGTTTGCCCCAGACCCAGGGCCTCTCCACAGAAGCAACCAGATGAGATCCCTGCCACCCACACCCCTAGTGTGGGCATCATAGGGATTTTTGGGATAGTGACCCCAACATTGAAGCCTCTGCCTTGTGGGTCTACCAGTGTAATCCAGGCAAACAATCCCTGGATCTCAGATAGAACTGCATAATAGTGGCCTGCAGGCCACTGCAATAGTCAAAGAATCCGCGCATGCACACTGCGCTCACTAAAAGCGCAAGCGAATAGCGCCAGCATCACATTTCTTACTTAGGCAAAACTGAAACCACAGTGCACACTCCCAAACCAGTGAACCTCTCTCATCTTCCTGAAAAAACAGTCCAGAAAACAGAAAGAGACGATCATAGCCTGAACTACAAACTCAAGGAACAAACAGTGAGGGTTATGAATAACCAGATGGCTAGAGGCAGACATAAGAACACTCCCAACAAAAATCAGGACATAATGACCTCACCAGCAACCCCACAAAACAATGGACACTTCAGTTCACTAGATATACAAGAAAATGACCTCAAAACTATGTTTCTCCAGCTATTAGAGGCCCATAAAGATGACATGAACAAAGCCCTCAGAGAAATAGCCAAAGAAATTGAGACGAACAAAGAGGAAACAAATAGAGCTCTCAGAGAAATGACCATGAAGATTGAGGCGAACAAAAAAGAAATGCACAAAGCTCTCAAAGAAATCTCCACACAAATGAAGGCAAATAAAGAAGAAATAAACAAAGCTCTCATAGAAATACAGGCAATTATAGGCAAAGAAGTAGAGACACAATTATTGATACATAGAGAGGAAACGGACAAAAAAAAAAAACAGAAGCAGTCATTGAAAAGCAGGACTCCACATTCAAACAGATGAAGGAAATGGTGCAAGACACAAAAACACAATATGAATCATTAAAGAAAACACAAATAGAGAAAAACCAGGAGCTGGAGAACAAAGAGAAAAGATCGGAAACTACAAAGGTAAGCATCACCAACAAAATACAAGAAATGGAAGAATCTCAGGAGCCGAAGATACACTTGCAGAAATTAACACGTCTCTCAAAGAAAAAATAAAATCAGAAAAGTTCCAAACACAAAACATCCAAGAAATCAAGGACACCATGAAAAGACAAAATCTAAGAATAATAGGAGTAGGAGAAAAAGACATCAGGCTCAAAGGTCCGGAAAATATTTTCAAGAAAATTATAGAAGAAAACTTTCCCAACTTAAAGAAGGAGATGTCCAGAAACATACAAGAGGCCTACAGAACACCAAGTAGACTAGACCAGAAAAGAAATTCTTCACGTCACATCATAGTCAAAACACTGAACCTACAGAACAAAGAAAAAATTCTAAAAGCAGCAAGGGAAAAAGGCCAAGTAACATATGAAGGTAGACCTATCAGAATGACACCAAATTTCTCAACAGAAACTATGAAAGCCAGAAGGGCCTGGACAGAAATCATACAGTCCTTAAGGGACCACAGATTCCAAACCAGACTACTATATCCACCAAAACTTTCAATCAACATAGACGGAGAATTCAAAATATTCCATGACAAAACCAAATTTAAACAATATCTACACAGTAACCCAGCTCTACAGAAGTTACTAGAAGGGAAACTCCAAACCAAAGAAAACAACTACATCTAAGGAAACAGACGAAATAGATAACTACACAACAAAAAATTTAAAAGAATACAAACAATGAAACTCAGTGACACCACCAACCCCACATCAAAAGTAAGTAACAATTGCTGATAGATACTAGCATCAACATCAACGAACTCAACTCCCCAATAAAAAGACACAGACTAACAGAATGGTTGCGGAAACAGGATCCAACGTTCTGTTGCATCCAAGAAGCACACCTATGCAACAAAGATAAACACTACCTCAGAGTAAAGGGCTGGAAAAATGTTTTTCAAGCAAATGGTCCCAGAAAACAAGCTGGAGTACCCATCCTAATATCTAATAAATTAGACTTTCAACCCAAGTTAATAAAAAAAGATAAGGAGGGCCACTATATTCTCATCAAAGGAAAAATCTACCAAGAGGACATCACAATTTTGAATATCTATGCCCCAAATACAAGAGCACCTACATTCGTAAAAGAAGCAATATTAAAGCTTAAATCACACATTGATCCTAATACCTTAATAGTGGGAAACTTCAACACTCCACTGTCACCAAGGGACAGATCAACTAGACAAAAAACAAATAGGGAAATAAAAACACTTACAGAGTCCCTAAATCAAATGGACCTAATAGACATCTACAGATCTTTTCATCCAAACTCAAGAGTATACCTTCTTTTCAGCACCTCATGGAACCTTCTCCAAAATAGACCATATAGTTTGTCACAAAGCAAGCCTCAACAGATACAAAAAGATTTAAATAATCCTTTGTATTCTGTCTGACCACTATGGACTAAAGCTGGACCTAAACAACAACAGAAATAACAAAAAGCCGACACGCACATGGAAACTGAACAACTTGTTACTCAATGACAGCTGGGTTAAGGAAGAAATAAAGAAAGAAATTAAAGACTTCCTAGAATTCAATGAAAATGAAGGCACAACATACCCAAATTTATGGGACACACTGAAAGCAGTGCTCAGAGGAAAATTTACAGCACTAAGTGCCTGCAAAAAGAAATTTGTAACATCACATACAAACAACTTAATGGCCCAACTGAAAACCCTAGGAAAAAAAGAAGCAAATACACCCAAGAGGAGCAGACGACTGGAAATAATCAAACTCAGGGCTAAAATCAATCAATTGGAAACAAATAAAACTATTCAAAGAGTCAATGAAACAAAAAGCTGGTTCTTTGAGAAAATCAAGATAGACAAACCCTTAGCCAAACTAACTAAAAAGCAGAGAGAATCTATCCAAATCAGCAAAATCAGAAATGAAAAGGGGGACATAACTACAGACACTCAGGAAATTCAAACAATCATTAGGTCATACTACAAAAGCCTATATGCCACAAAATTTGAAAACCTAAATGAAATGGACAATTTTCTTGATAGATTCCATCTACCAACATTAAGTCAAGATCAGGTAGAAAGACTGAATAGCCCTATATTCCCCAAGGAAATTGAAGCAGTCATTCACAGTCTCCCCTCCAAAAAAAGCCCTGGACAAGATGGTTTCAGCGTGGAATTCTCCCAGACCTTCAAAAAAGTGATAACACCAATTCTTCTCACACTATTCCACAAAATAGAAACAGAAGGTACATTACCAACTCATTCTATGAAGCAACAGTTACCCTGATACCTAAACCACACAAAGACCCAACAAAAAAAGAAAAATTCAGACCTATCTCTCTTATGAACGTTGATGCAAAAATACTCAATAAAATACTTGCAAACTGAATCCAAGAACACATCAAAGATATCATCCACCATGACCAAGTAGGCTTCATCCCAGGCATGCAAGGGTGGTTCAACATATGGAAATCCTTCAATGTAATCCACCACATAAACAAACTGAAGGAGAAAAACCATATGATCATCTCCTTAGATGCTGAAAAAGCATTTGACAAAGTCCAACACCCATTCGTGTTTAAAGTCTTGGGGAGATCAGGAATACAAGGCACATATCTAAACATAGTAAAGGCAATATACAGCAAGCCTATAGCCAACATCAAACTCAATGGAGAGAAACTTAAATCAATCCCATTGAAATCTGGGACAAGACAAAGCTGCCCACTCTCTCCATACCTCTTCAACATACTACTTGAAGTCCTAGCCAGAGCAATAAGACAACTAAAGGAGATCAAAGGGATACAAATCGGAAAGAAAGTGGTCAAAGTGTCACTATTTGCAGATGATATGATAGTATACATGAGCGACCCCAAAAATTCAACCAGAGAACTCCTTCAGCTGATAAACACCTTCAGCAAAGTGGCAGGATACAAAATCAACTCAAAAAAATCAGAAGCCCTCCTGTATACCAAAGACAAAAGGGCTCAGAAAGAAATTAGGGAAACAACACCCTTCACAATAGCCACTAATAACATAAAGTACCTTGGGGTCACACTAACCAAGCAAGTGAAAGACCTGTTTGAGAAAAACTTCAAGTCTCTGAAGAAAGAAATTGAAGAAGATCTCAGAAGATGGAAAGATCTCCCGTGCTCATGGATTGGTAGGATTAACATTGTGAAAATGGCCATCCTGCCAAAAGCAATCTACAGATTCAATGCAATTCCCATCAAAATACCAACTCAGTTCTTTACAGACCTTGAAAAAAAAGATTCTCAGCTTCATATGGAGAAACAAAAAACCCAGAATCTCCAAAACAGTCCTGTACAACAGATCATCTGGAGGTATCTCCATCCCGATCTCCAGCTGTACTACAGATCAATAGTAATAAAAACTGCATGGTATTGGCATAAAAACAGAAAGGAGGATCAATGGAACCGCATAGAAGACCCAGAAATAAACCCACACACCTATGAATACTCAATTTTTGACAAAGAAGCCAAAACCATTCAATGGAAAAAAGACAGCATCTTCAACAAATGGTGCTGGTCCAATTGGATGTCTACATGCAGAAAAATGAAAATAGATCCATATTTATCACCCTGCACAAAACTAAAGTCTAAGTGGATCAAAGACCTCAACATAAAACCAGATACTCTAAATCTGTTAGAAGAAAAAGTGAGGAACAGCCTAGAACTCATTGGCACAGGAGACAACTTCCTGAACAGAACTCCAACAGCACAGGCTTTAAGAGCAACAATCAATAAATGGGACCTCATGAAACTGAAAAGCTTCTGTAAAGCAAAGGACACCGTCATCAAAACAAAACGACTGCCTACAGATTGGGAAAGAATCTTCACTAACCCTTTATCTGACAGAGGACTAATATCCAGTATATACAAAGAACTAAAGAAGCTGAAAAGCAGCAAACCAAGTATTCCAATTAAAAAATGGGGAACAGAGCTAAACAGAGAATTCTCGACAGAGGAATATCGAATGGCAGAGAAACACTTAAAGAAATGCTCATCCTCATTAGCCATCAGGGAAATGCAAATCAAAACGACCCTGAGATATCACCTTACACCCATCAGAATGGCCAATATGAAAAACTCAAGTGACAACACATGCTGGAGAGGTTGTGGAGAAAGGGGAACCCTCCTCCACTGCTGGTGGGAATGTAAACTGGTACAACCACTCTGGAAAGCTATCTGGCACTTTCTAAGACAATTAGGAATAGTGCTTCCTCAAGACCCAGCTATACCACTGCTAGGTATACACCCAAGCTTTGCTCAAGTACACAAAAGGGATACTTGCTCAACCATGTTTATAGCAGCTTTATTTGTAATAGCCAGAACCTGGAAACAACCCAGATGTCCATCAACGGAGGAATGGGTACAGAAATGTGGTATTTTTACACAATGGAATACTACTCAGCAATCAAAAAGGAGGAAATCATGAAATTTGCAGGCAAATGTAGGATCTAGAAAAGAGCATTCTGAGTGAAATATTCCAGAAAGAGAAAGACAAACACGGTATATACTCACTTATATAGACCTATAAGATATGATAAACATAATGAAATCTCTACACCTAAAAAAGATAATCAAGAGAGAGGACATGGGGTAAGATGATCAATCCTCATTTAGAAAGAGAGATGGGATGTACATTGAACATATGACAGGAGTCTACTGAGCACATCTGAAAGACTCTAACTAGCAGTGTTTTCAAAGCAGATACAAAGACTCATGACCAAACCTTTGGCAGAGTACAGGGAATCATATGAAAGAAGGGGAGTTAGTATGGTGGGGAAAGGATAGGAGCTCCACAAGACCAAATATATCTGGGCACAGGGTCTTTTCTGAGACTGACATTCAACCAAGGACCATGTATGGATATAACCTAGAACCTCTGCTCAGATGTAGCCTGTGGTAGCTCAGTAACCAATTGGTTTCCCAAAGTGAGGGGAACAAGGACTATTTCTAACAGGAACTCAATGACTGGCTCTTTGGCCTCCCCACCCCCCCAAGGGAGGAGCAGTCCTGTTAGGCCACAGAGGAGGGCTTTGCAGCCAGTCCTGAAGATACCTGATAAAACAGGATCAGATGAATGGGGAGGAGGTCCCTCCCTATCAGTGGACTTGGAAAGGGGCACGGTGGAGATGAGGGAGGGAGGGTGGGAGGGAGGGTGGGATTGGGAGGGAATGAGGGAGCAGGACACGGCTGGGATACAGAGTTAATAAAATATAACTGATAAGAAAAAATAAAATTAAAAAAAATCTTGTCTGCGTGTATGTATATGCACATCACACATATCTGGTGCCCAAGGATGTAAGAAAAGAGGTGCCAGATCTCCTGATACTGGAATGATGAATAGTTGTTAACCCCCATGAGGGTGCTGGGAACCCAACCAGGATCCTGTGAAAGAGCAGTAAGTACTCTTAACCACTGAGTCATTGTTCCAGCCATGAGAAAGCACTTATAAAAATATTTCTGTTAACTCATGGTAAGCTTGCAAATTACTACATAGACTGAAAGAAAATCTGCTGAAACTTTTAAATATATAAATGGACAGTAACTCCCAGGAGCAGTGGACTAGCAGCTAGAGATTGGCTCCTGTTGCAATGAGGCTGTCACCCTTGATGACACTTTCTAGGATCTGAGTGTCTTCCTTGTGTGTTACTTTCTCCTCCTCTAACCTCTGGTACCCACTCTGAAGAATATTTTGGGTGGAAATAGCAACTGTCAATAAAAACCCGATTGGCCAATTAGCTGGGCATAAGTACAGGAAGTCGAAGGTGGGACTACCTGGTAGGGAGAAAGGAACTCTGAGAAGAGGAAAGAGAAAGTCCTTTTTATCCAAGAGACACAGATATGACCACATGGCCTGAGAATATTTGGCCATGTGGCTGCATGAGACAAGATGGATGTGTTAACTTAAGATACTTGAGAGTCTGCCCAGCTAAGGCCTAAGTTTTGAAAATTTAAAAGGTCTTGGCATCTTTGTTTTTATGTTTTAAAGGCTGCTCTATGGCTTAGAGATTTTTTTGTAGTTGTTTGTTTTCTAATCCCTTATCCAAGAGACATAAGCCACCCGCATTCAGTATTCAACACCACTCCTGTTCTCAGGAACAGGAAAACGTCCTAATTTTCACCAGGTAACCACTGGGTGTAGTCTTTCCTTTGCTGCAACAGCAGCAGTGATCAGAGCAGCTAACTAGGTGGAGATAAATCAAGTGGCCTGCTTCTCGCCTCCTCAGCCACAATCATGACTTGGATAGGCTCTTCTGGTGCTTGTGCTCCCACTTACCCTGGGGTCTGAGCCGCACTAGGACCCTATCCCTCATCTCCATTTGGCCTGCGGCAGACTCACCTTCCTGCTTATCAACCGTTCAACATCCCATCCACCAGTGACTATTATGTAAGCTTCCCTAAGTCTGAGGAAGTGACTGTGGAGGGTCTGGCACCTCTCTGGTACTCTTGGAGGTAGAGGTAGCCACAGCCATGGTCTTCAAGGCTATGGCTGGCTCTCATCACCTGACCCATTCTCCCACCATTGGAGTTACAATCCTGCCGTTCCATGGGCCTCTGTAACACTTCCCACCCTCTTCACCTGACCCTTTTCCACCACTGTCGGAGCTGCAGCTTTGCAGTTCCTTAGACTCAATTGGGCCATTGCGCCCCTGCCTGCCCTCCTATCACCTTCCCTTCAGAGCTGCCTATAACCCCACAGCTCTTTTAGGCCCTTGTGACTTTTGTGACCCCTTTCCTTGAGCCTTTCCTGTGGATGAGATCCCTTTTTAGAGACTCAGTTGGCCTTCCAGACTCTGCCACTCAGGGCTTAGCCACACTAAGCTCTGACCCCAGTTCAGCTGAGCTAGAGTGATACTGAGTCATGAACCACTGAATTGCTCATGTCATTATTTTCCTCTTCCTCATCCACAGAAATGGTGTCCTCTGTACCCAATTATTCGCCCCTGGGATGCCATTTAGAAAACCTCCAGCCTCTCCACCTGGCTCCCAACCTGAAGAGCTCCCAATTTATTCACCTTTGCAATCAATTTGTTCTCAATACCCCTTAGACAATCAATCCAAATGCCCAAATAATGACACCATAGAGTTTCAACATTATTCGGGACCTTTACAAATACTGTGAGTGATCAGGAAAAGGCAAAAGATCACCTTCATTCAAACCTTCTTTTACCTCCAATCCTAGCCTTCTTTCTTCTTCCTATTCCCCCACTCAGTTCATTTTAACTATGAAGACTGAACAAGATGATCCCTCCATTACTTTTGACCCAGCTAATGAACCTCTCCTCTATTGGCCTAAACTCACAGAAACCTCTCCTCCAACTCCCCAGTTTCCCTTTCTCCCTCTTCAGCACAGGTTGCCTAAATCAACTCTCTCACATACCCCTTTAGCACGCCAGCAACTCCTAGCCTCCCTGTTACTTTCTCTCGCTCTACTAAAGAACCTCCTTTACCTCACTGTACCTTGCCTAAACCAGCCTTGGTTCTCCCTTTGTGGGATGGCTTGGTAAAAGTACATCTTCCCTTTTCATTAAGTAAACTATTTCAAATAGAGAAGAGATTGGGATTCTATACTGCTAATGCCTTTATCTCTATTAAGGAATTCTGGTGTATCACTGAATCTTATAATCTTACTTTTCATGATGTCTGTATGATCTTTACAATCTTCACCCTGAGGAGCACAGGCAAGTCTAAGATCAGGTTGGGGCACATGCAAATAATCCATCAAGCTGATGGTGCCCACTCCACCAGGACTGAAGCAGTCCCAGCCAGGACCCTGGGTGAAATTACAATACCCCAAGGGTATGTAATATTCATAACTTGTCTTCTGGTCTGACTTTAGAAGGCTGTTCTTACAGCGGTAAATGATGATAAAATTCAAGAGGTCATGCAGGACAAGCTTAAGAACCCGTCTCAGTTCCTAGATTCCCTTGCAAAGGCTCTCTTACAGTATACCAATCTGGATTTTGAGACTCCAGATGGAAGACAGCTCCTTATGACTCCTCTCAGCGTTCCTCTGATATTAGAGCCCGACTTAAAGAACTGGAGAAAGAACCACTGACTCCACAGGCAGAGGTCTTACATGTGGCCTTTAAGGTATACCATGGGAGAGATGAAAAAGCCCAAAAGCAAAAATACCTGATGCTATCAAGTGTTTCAACCAGCCTTAGGAACTGCCCAGGCTCTTGGACCTTTCAAAAGCCAAGAACCTCTGGGTCCCTGTTCTATGTGTGGTCAGGAAGGACACTAGGCCTGAGCCTGTCCAAGACCTTATAATCTATTCCAACTATGTCCAAGGTGCCATCAAGAGGGACATTTGGTTATTAACTGTCCTCATGTCCCTTGAGGCATGAAGGCATCAGCCCCAAAAGCCCCTTTAGCTGATCTCCTAGGTCTGGCGATGGATAACTGAAAAGTCCCTAGCTCCATCAGCTAACCACCACCATCTATGACAGAGAGCCCCAGGTAGTCATCACATTGTCCGGATGACCCATCTCTTTACTTTTGGACATCAGAGACACTTTTTCTTCCTTGATAGAGTTTTTGAGGACCCACTTTTTCTTGTCTCCCTATTGTCAGAGTAAGGGGACAGCCTTATTAACCTTTTCTTCCACTGTCTTCTACACTTGAGATTCTTTCCTCTATCTCTTGTATGCTGTTGGTGATGCTTACCTCTGTAGTTCCTGATTTCATTCCTACATTCTCCATCTCTAGGATTTCATCAGTTTGTGCATTCTTTATTATTTCTTCTCTTTTTTTACTTTTAAAATAGCATTTTTCTTCTATTTTTAAAACTTCTGAAACACATAACTAAACTTATCCTTAGGTTCAGAGTTTATTCTTTTATTGCTCACTATATCATTAAACCAATGTTTAGTTTTTTAAATTTTTTATTATCATTTATTACAATATATTCAATTAGTATCCCAGCTGTGTCCCCTTCTCTCATCTCCTCCTAATCCCAGCCTCCCTCCCACTTCTCCCCCTATGCCCCTCCCCTAGTCCACTGATAGGGGAGATCTTCCTCCCCTTCTATTTAACCTAGCCTATCAGGTCTCATCAGGACTGGTTGCATTGTCTTCCTCTGTGGCCTGGAAAGGCTGCACCCCCCTACCCACCCAGGGAGGAGGTGATCAGAGAACCTGCCACTGAGTTCATGCATGCCAGAGAAAGCTCTTGCTCCATTTATTAGGGAACCCACTCAGAGACTGAGTCTATGGGCTACACCTGAGCAGGGGTTTTAGGTCTTCTACATGCATGGTCTTTGGTTGGGGTATCAGTCTCTGCGGGCCCCCAGGGCTCAGTTTTTTGGCTCTGTTGGTCTCCTTTTGGAATTCCTATCCCCTCTAGGTCTTTCTATCTCCCACTACTTTCATAAGATTACCTGTATCTTTAGCAGAACCTAAAACCCCTGCTCAGAGTGGGTTCTCTGAGTGGGTTCCCTAGTAAGGGAAGCAGGGGCTGTCTCTGGCATGAACTCAGTGTCAGGCTTTCTGATAACATCCCCGTGTGGGGTGAAGCCTTTCAAGGCCACACAGGAAGACAATGCAACCAGTCCTAATGAGACTTGATAGGCTAGGGTCAGATAGAAGGGATGGAAGACCTCCCCTATCAGTGGACTATGGGAGGGTCATGGGGGAGAAGAGGGAAGTTGGGTGGAATTGGAAGGAGATGAGGGAGGGGGTGACAGCCAGGATACAAGGTGAATAAATTGTAATGATAAATAAATAAATAAACAAATAAAATAAATTTTAAAAAGGAAGGAAGGAAAGAAGAGGTAGAACTACCACCCAAAAAATATAAATAAAAAATAAAGGTAAAAGGAGAAATCCTATTAGAATGAGGTATTTAATTTCAATTGCTGTGTTAATTAGATGAGCCAAATGGGGCTTTTGATTGCTGGATTTCGATACTTTGATAGCTAGACTTTAGTGGCTAGCTTCGGGAATGTAATCTAATGGTTCTTAGCAAAACAGAGGGAATCCCGGAGAAGGGCAAGGCCCGCCAGAGCCATGTTTTCAAGATGGCTAGAGTTTCTTCACATGGTCACCTTGAGATATAGAGATCATGGTGCAAACATATTAAATTACTTCTTATCAATAGAGAGCGAATGGCACAGCTTTTTGGAAAGGCTTCCCAGCCCAGAGGAGTAAGATTGGTTTAAACCCAAACTGTGTTTAAAACTAACTCTCCTCTGTGAGCTTGTGTGTGTGTGTATGTGAGAGAGAGAGAGAGAGAGAGAGAGAGAGAGAGAGAGAGAGAGAGAATGAGATAAAGAGACAAACTATGTGGCAGAGTGCTTCTAAAGCAGTTTGGGTCTACATGTATGTAAAATTTGGGCACAGTGAAACGTGCCAATAATCTCAGTGCTGGGAAGGAAGAGGAAGGCAGATCCTGTCATTTGCTGGTTACCCAATATAGCCAAACAGTTGGCTCAGCACTCAGTGAGAGACTGTCCTAACAAAACTAAGGGCACAAGTGGTAGAGGAAGACATCTGAACACCAGCCTCTGGCCTACACATGCTCATACATGGGAACACCAGCCATGCATACAGACACCCCCTTCCCACAAAAAGTATGCTGAGCCATTTTAAGTTGCCACTGTGTTTGTTTGACCTCCAAAACCCAAACTTCATTTGGTTTAACTCAAGATAGTGCTAACTTAACACTAGATACATCTTTTCTAAATGGGAAATCTGCTCCTCTATTAAATTATGTCACAAGGTAACTACTTCACAGTAGTTCCAGACAAGCACCACTTCTCTTCACCCTTTCTGGTGTCAGGCCCAAATGCCAACACTAATCTCTCACCTTTGTGGTGCACATTCATCTCCCAAACCGTTTTTCAAACCTCTTACAGATTTTAGCCATTCTAAAATACATTTCCTAAATTTGTGCTATAATATATTAGCTGAGATGTGAATGTACTTGAAATTCCAGAAGAGAAAAAAATTAAGAGGATATAATCATTACCAACATACAAGCTTAACATAATAGCAGACTTTTTCTTTCTGCTTCTCACAGGGGCCACACCTCTCCTGAACTTACACATTCACAATGGCACTCATACTCCAGGACATCCTAAATTTGTCTTTGGTTTTAATTTAATATCACTGTGAATGGATAGCCTAACTTTATTAAAATATATTTCCTAAGAACTAGAGGATACAGGCATGGTTTCTGGGACATTCATAGAGCTGCCAATCTTAGGGAAACGACTGGAGAAGGAAATTAATTGCTGTGATAATAAACACATAAATTGAAGCAGGTGGATAACTAAAACACAAAAATCAAACAAAAAGAACCAAAAAACAATGCCCTGCAGTTCTAATGCCAGACCCCTGCATTTTCACTCACCTCTGCACTCTTTGAGTCTTGAGAGAACTAAGTGATCAAAGAAGATAGGGCCCCTCCATCTGAGGATGCTGTTTTCTGCCTGGGAAGGATACTACTTACACCCACAAGCACAACTTCTAAAGGGTAATTAAAATGATTAATGAAGAAAGATCCTACCAGGAAAGCCAATAACCTTGATGATCAATAACATAATTAATGTCCAAGCTGTTCATAGAAGTACTTAGGAGTTCTGAGTATTTGGGAGCTTCTTAAAGAAAATAGGAGGATTTACTTATTAAGCTTTCTACACATAGACTTATCCTCAACTATTTACACTTGTCTTTTAATTTTACCTCCTTCCTCAGTAAACATTCATTCTTGAAGATGTTTTACAGTGTCGTTGCCATAGACTCAATTACTGAGTCTATTGAGTCTAATTGAGTATTTATTGGTATCTAACATAATCAGCATTGCACAAGATGCCAGATGAATAAAGATCACTTTTTAAATTGTTTTTATTTTTATTACAATTTATTCAATTTGTAAAACCTGGCTGTGGCCCCCTCCCTTAGTTCTTCCCAATGCCATCCTCCCTCCCTCTTTTCACCCTAGGACCCTCCCCTAGTCCACTGATAGGGGAGGTCCTCTTCCCATCTCTTTGACCATACCCTATCAGGTCTCATCAGCACTGGTTGCATTGTCTTCTCTGTGGCCTGGCTGCACCACCCAGAGGAAGGTAATCGGAGAACCTACCACTGAGTTCATGCCAAAGAAAGCCCTTGCTCCCCATACTATGGAACCCACTCAGAGACTGAGTCTATGGGCTACATCTGAGGCAGGGTTTTAGGTCCTCTCCTTGCATTGTCCTTGAAGTTCCTGTCCCCTCCGGGTCTTTTAATCTCCCCCTTCTTTCATGAGATTCCCTGCACTCTCCTCAAAGTTTGGCTATAAGTCTCAGCCTCTGCTTCAATATCTCAATCAGCAGAATCTTTAAGAGGCTGTCTGTGGTAGGCTCCTGTCCTGTTTCCTGTCTTCTCCTGCTTCCAATGTCTATCGTGTTTGTCCTTCTGAATGAGGATTGAGCATCTTCCCTGGGGTCTTCCTTATTGTTTAGCTTCGTTAGGAGTATGGATTTTAAAATGTTTATCCTTATTATGTTTAATATCCACTTATAAGTGAGCATATACCATGTGTCTTTCTGCTTCTGGGTTACCTCACTCAAGATGATCTTCTCTAGTTCACCCTATTTGCCTGCAAATTTCATGATTTCCTTGTTTTTAATAGCTGAGTAGTATTCCATTGTGTAAATGTATCATAAATTCTGTGTCCATTCCTCCATTGAGGGACATCTAGATTGTCTCCAGCTTCTTGTTATTATGAATAGAGCTGCTATGAACATGGTTGAACAAATGGTTGTGTACTTGAGCATATTTTGGAAATATGCGTAGGAGTGGTATAGCTGGATCTTGAGGAAGCACTATTCCTAATTGTCTGAAGAAGCGCCAGATTGATTTCCAAAATGGTTGTACAAGTTTACATTCCCACCAGCAATGAAGGAGGGTTCCCCTTTCTCCACAGCCTCTACAGCATGTATTGTCACTTGAGTTTTTGATGTTAGCCATTCTGATGGGTGTAAAGTGAAATCTTGGGTCATTTTGATTTGCAATTCCCTGATGACTAAGGATGTTGAGCATTTCCCTAAGTGTTTCTCTGCCATGTGATATTTCTCTATTGAGAATTCTCTGTTTAGTTCTGTACCCCAGTTTTTTAATTAAATTTTTATTTTTTGTGTTAATTACAGATTTTTCACTTTGTATCCCAGCTGTAGCTTCCTCGTTCCTCCCCTCCCAATTCCACTCTCCCTCCCTCATCTTCTCCTATGCCACTCTCCAAGTCCATGGATAGGAGAGGGCCTCCTCCCCTTCCATCTGACCCTAGCTTATCAGGTCTCATCAGGACTGGCTGCATTGTCCTCCTCTGTGACATGGCAAGGCTGCTCCCCCATCAGGGGGAGGCAGTCAAAGAGCTAGCCACTGAGTTCATATCAGAGACAGTCCCTGTTCCTCTTACTAGGGTACCCCCTTGGATGCTGAGCTGCCATGGGCTATACCTGAGCAGGGGTTCTAGGTTATATCCATTAATGGTCCTTGGTTGGAGTATCAGTCTCAGAAAAGACCCATGTGTCCAGATATTTTGGACAGGAGACTACCACAGAGGGCCTCTGAAAGACTCTATCCAGCATTGTATCAAAGCAGATACTGAGACTCATAACCAAATTTTGGGCAGAGTACAGGGAATCTTAGGAAAGAAGAGGGAGATAGTAAGACCTGGAGAGGACAGGAGCCAAGGATAGCAACAGAACCGAAATATCTACCCCAATTTTTAAGTGGATTACTTGGTTTATTGGTATTTAACTTCTTACGTTCTCTATATATTCAGGATTTTAGCCCTCTGTCAGATATAGAGTTGGTGAAGAACCTTTCCCAGTCTGTAGGCTGTCATTTTGTTCTGACAACAGTGTCCTTTTCTTTACAGAAGCTTTTCAGTTTCATGATGTTCCATTTAATAATTGTTGATCTTAGAGCCTGTGCTGCTGGTGTTCTGTTCAGGAAGTTGTCTCCTGTGCCAATGAGTTCAAGGCTCTTGCCCACTTTTTCTTCTAACCAGTTTAGTGTGTCTTGTTTTATATTGATGTCTTTGATCCACTTGGACATTAGTTTTATGCAGGTGATAAATATGAATCTATTTGCATTTTTCTACATGAAGACATTCAATTAGACCAGCATCATTTGTTCCATATGCTATCTTTTTCCCATTGGATTGTTTTGGCTTCTTTGTCAAAAAAATCAAGTATCCATATGTGTGTGGGTCTTTTATTTTAGTCCATTGATCCACCATTCTATTTCTGTGCCAGTACCATGCAGATTTTATTACTGTTGCTCTATTTTATAGTTTGAGATCAGGGATGGAGATACCTCCAGAACATCTGTTATTGCACAGGATTGTTTTAGCAATTCTGGGTTTTTTTATTTTTCCATATGAAGTTGAGAATTGTTCTTTCAAGGTCTGTAAAGAATTGTGTTGGCCACACCTTAAAGATGGAGCTGGTTTCCGCCTTCCACCTTCCCGATGGTGAGTGCTCTCTGTCACGAACAACTCCACATTTGGCTAAGGCCAAGGATTTGGCTTGCTTCCATGTATGTGGACATATCTGCATTGCCCACATGGCACACTGGGGTTGGCTATCCAGAGGCTATTTAAGCTGTGGGCTGGCTTTCCCCAGGGTCAGATGATTGTTCAAGGTTCCTGAATAAACTGCATTGAAAAAAAGAGAGAGAGAGAGAGAGTAGGGAGTAAAAATGCTGTAAATATACTTCTTGTGTATGAAATCCTCAAAAACATTAAAAAATGTTAAATTAAAAGAAAAAAAAAGAGTTGTGTTGGCATTTTGATGGGAATTGCATTGAATCTGTAGGTTGTTTTTGGTGGATAGCCATTTTCACTATGTTAATTCTACTGATCAATGAGCATGGGAAATCTTTCCATCTTCTGATATTTTCATCAATTTCTTTCTTTAGAGACTTGAAGTTTTTTCAAACAGGTCTTTCACTTGCTTGGTTAGAGTCATACCGAAGGTACTTTATGTTATTTGTGCCTATTGTAAAGGGTGTTGTTTCCCTAATTTCTTTCTCAGCCCTTTTGTCTTTTGTATTCAGGAGGGTACTGATTTTTTTTTTTTTTTAGTTAATTTTGTATCCAGCCACTTTGCTGAAGGTATTTATCAGCTGAAGGAGTTCTCTGATACAATTTTCGGGGTCACTCATGTATATAGTGATACTTTGACTTCTTCCTTTCCAATGTGTATTCCCTTGATCTCCTTTAGTTGTCTCATTGCTCTAGCTAAGACTTCAAGTACTATGTTAAAGAGATATGGGGAAAAGTGGGCAGCCTTGCCTTGTCCCTGATTTTGGTGGGATTGATTTAACTTTTTCTCTGTTTAATTTGATGTTGGCTCTAGGCTTGCTGTATATTGTCTTTACTATGTTTAGGTATGTGCCTTGTATCCCTGATCTCTCTTAGACTTTAAACATGAATGGGTGTTGGATTTTGTCAAATGCTTTTTCAGCATCTAAGGAGATGATCATGTGTTTTTTCTCTTTCAGTTTGTTTATATGGTTAATTACATTGATGGATTTCTGTATATTGAACCACCCCTACATGCCTGGGATGAAAGCCTACTTGGTCATGGTGGATGATATCTTTTATGTGTTCTTGGATTCAGTTTGTGAGTATTTTATTGAGTATTTTTGCATCAGTGTTCATAGGAGAGGTAGGTTTGAAACTCTCCTTTTTTGTTGTGTCTTTGTGTAGTTTAGATATCAATGTTACTATTGCCTCATAAAATGGGTTGGTAATGTTCCTTCTTTTTCTATTTTATGGAATAGTTTGAAGAATATTGACATCATCTCTTCTTTGAAGGTCTGGTAGAATTTTGCCTGAAACCATCAGGCCTTGGGGGATTTTTTGGCAGGGAAACTTTTAATGACTACTTCTGTTTTCTTGGGGGGATATAGGACTGTTTAATCTATTTACCTGCTCTTGGTTTAGCTTTGGTAAAAGGAATCTATAAAGAAAATTGTCCATTTCATTTAGATTTTCAAATTTTGTGTCGTATTGGCTTTTGAAGTCCGACCTAATGATTCTTTGAATTTCTTCAGTGTCTGTTGTATGTCCCCCTTTTTGTTTCTGGTTTTGCTGATTTGGATAGTTTCTCTCTGCCTTTTAGTTAGTTTAGCTAAGGGTTTGTCTATCTTGTTGATTTTCTCAAAGAACCAGCTCTTGGTTTCATTGATTCTTTGAATTGTTTTATTTTTTTCTAATTTATTGATTTCAACCCTGAGTTTGATTACTTCCAACTGTTTACTCCTCTTGAGTGTATCTGCTTTAATTTCTAGGGCTTTCAGGTGTACTGTTAAGTTGCTTGTATGAGATGTCTCAAACTTCTTTCTGAAGGCACCATCTTGGTTCCTGGAATTTTGTGGCTGTACTCCACTGGGAGAACCAGAGAACAGGGCCTTCAATGTTGAGAAGGTTGTCCCAGGGATCTCTATGTTGCCCACAGTGGAGGTGGGGGTGGGAAGGACCCTGATCTGGAGCTCTGTATGCACTCTCTCCCAGAAGCACTCTCTTGCAGGAGTGTGTGGAAAGCGCAGAGGGCACACCAACTCACTAGTAGGCTATTTGCAGTAAGCTCTGAGAGCCCACACTTTTTACTCTCAGATTTGGGTCCTCTGTTTGGCTTTAAGAGTAAGGAGGTACCCTGTACCTGGGGTTATGCACTCCCCACAGCTGCTGTGGAGCTGCAAGGAGAGCAAGGGAAGGTGCAGCTGGGATTGCAGGGGGTCTGTAGTTGCCACTCTCAGACACTGGTGAAGTCCACGGGGGGTCCGGGGGACAGCTGGATCCAATCTGTCCCAGCTCAGAGGTTGTCTGCTCTAGCCTGGGAAGCCTCAAAGTCATTGCTCTAGCTTCAGATGCCTGTCCACTCACCAGTTTTGGAGTTTTGGATCCTCTGCCCTTCAGAAATGGTGCACACTGATTGCTGCCATCTTGGAGCTTCCTAAAGATCACTTTTTACCATGTCTCCTGAGACTTTCTTATGTTATTTAAACAAGAATCTCAGGGTTTTACATGTGTGCAATATCCCCCAAGCTGCCTAAGCTTGCTAAATCAACACCTGATGACAGGAGCATGTAAGAAAACAGTTAGGGTGTGGTCACCTATCCCCTACTACCTTCATAGTGGCCTATATTAGAAAAAGCAATTTTGACAGTGATTTTATAAGATACCACTTGTTATAATTGCCTCAGTTCAAGTTTAATGTAGGATACTTAGAACACCCGACATGCTTTTCTTGGTTTGGGTGTTTGGGTTTTAGGTGGTACTGCAGATTGAAAGCAGGGCTTCACAGATGCTAGGCAAGCACTCTACCAATGAGCTACGTATTCAGCAGGAGATCTTTCTTATGCCCCTGTCTGCCCAGCCAAAGGATCTTCTCAAACGCATAAGAATAACAAACTTGGCTCTCTCCCTGGAGACTGTGAAACAGTTAATCAGGAAGGGCTAGCTATAGGAGACTGCACTTTTTAGTGTCCCTAAGGAAATAGCTACCCCAAACCCAGAATAATAAAATGTAATTACACTCTTTCTTTGTGGATGTAGGTCTGTGTGCTCTGTGTGTCTGTGTGTACACATTTCGGCATATGTGTAGGCATTTGTATGTACATAGGTTCATACCTGTTCATGTGATATGTGGTACCTTCCTTGATTGCTGTCTTCTCCATATGTTAATGCAAGGTCTATCACTAAACTTGGAACTCCACATTTTGGCAAGTCTCGTTGAGCAGCATGAACTAGGGACACCTGTCTCTTTCCTCCATGCAACGGGATTACAATCAGCCCGCCATGCCCACTGTGGTCTTATGTAGATTGTGGTGATTGAGACTCCAGCCTTCACACTCAGTACTTCTTCACAGCTCTTAGTCATTGCACTACTCGGAGTCAACTCAGTCCTGTGAATCTTATGCAGTGAGAAGAAAATGTAGGAAGCAAGTCCTAATAATATAAGGCTGTGGGGCAAGATGATACTCTCAAAGAAATTAATCAGCAACCACTGAATTTAATGTAGTAGAAAGTTCCCACTACACAAAGGACAGCAGTCACTGTTGCTATCAAATTATTTATTTGGGGCCATCTGTATTGACCTGTAGCAAATCAGTAGGAGTAAAGGGTTCTCATTTCTCCTCTAGTCAATAGAAAACAGTTCTCTTAGCAACCTATAGTGTGTACCTGGACCTTTGTTTTTCCTATCTCTGAAGTACAAACAAGGGTGTCACGTGATTCAGAAATAGATTTCTCTCCTTCAAATCACTGAAAAAGAACATGATTGGCATATCTGTGTAACCTTGTGTTTTACTTTTACATATTATTCTTATGCTCAAATCTCAGCCAAATAGTGAAAGTCAGAAAGCAGTTAACAGTGTGTATTGCCATTTGATCCATAGACTTCTGGTGTTCAGAAGATCTCATTGAACTAATAGACAATAATATTCTTTTTTTTTTTCAAATATAGCCAAATTACTTAGGTCAAAGAACTGAGTGAAAACTGAAATTATTCTCCCTTTTAGGCAGAATTTTCTCAGCAGCTCCAGAGCTCTAAGAATGATCAAAGAGTCACAAGATCCCACTCTTTCTCTACACTGAGATGGGTGGTTGCAAAAGAGGATAAGAGAAAAGTACCTAAACTGTGACATTTTATCCAAGGATTCATGATGGAAAAATAAAAAGACACCAGTAAGAAACCAGAATGTCTATATTAAGTCATTAAATGATTGAGATCCAGCCAGATTATCTCCACCCAAGGGACACCAGCATCGAAAGTTGACCTACAAGGTCCAACAGGATCCCACCCTTCTTCTGCTGACCTCATCTTCCAGCCTTTATTTTGCTATTTTGTTTCAGATCAGCCATCCTCTTTCTTTTCACATTTAATAGTCATGCTCTCTTCAAGGCCTTTACACATGCTGTTCCTCTTTCCTGGAAGCTCCTGTCACAGATATCTGCAAGCCCTGCTTACACTTTTACTTAAAAGCAATGTTTCTGGACCATCCATCTTGAACTGACCCTCATTCTGTCACCGTCTTCCCCTTTTCTTGTCATCTTTACATGTATATCATTATCCGCACTGTATAGATAGATATTATTCTTTTGTCAAGGACATTTATTTATAATTTTAAAAGGAAACTTGGGCCACTTTACATAGTAAACTATGTAATTATAATTACTCAAATATATGTTTAATATACATATAATTTATATATCTTCATAACATATCACTAGGCATATGCGTATAATCCTAGCAGATTGGAGGCAGAGGTAGTAGTACTGGAAATCAGAAGCCAGAAAGATAGTACACAGCAAGACACTGAATCAAAATCCAAAACACACATACAAAAGATAAGTTAAAAGGTAAAATGTTGGACTGGGGATGTAGCTCAATGGTAGAGTTTGCCTAGCATGCCCAAGGCCTTGAGCTCCACTTTTATCACACACAAACAAAAAATAATTTAAGCACAAATCATAGTGATTGGTAATCCTGTGTGCCTAGCTTTGTGACTACAGCCATGGGAAATATAACAGAAAACAACCAAAACCCACTGAGGAAAGAGTTTAGACACTGCTGAGCCAATAGCACAGGTGCTCAAAGAAAAAAGAAAAAAACACAGTTCAAATATTTTTTTTAAATTTCTCAGGAATGTGGGTCTATAAAAGGGTTGTCTGTCCTTTACTAAGTTCCAAAGTTTTATGTGTAAGCCAAATGCCTATGACCTGAGTCAACTTTGTGAAATCACTTTCGCATAATAGAGTTTCCAAAACTGCATAGAACATGTTAGAATGATCTGAAACGATTTACATAATTAATTTTAAAAAATGAAATACATAGCCTAGCAAATCATGGAAAAAATGTTGATCATTTAAAATAGTAGAGAAGAGTAAAAGAAAAGAACATGCTTCCAGGCCTGGTATTCAAGAGCATAATCAGAGCTACTGAGAAGGCTGACATGACTGAAAGCTCAAGGATAGTCTAAACTGCAAAGAGTGAGAGAGCCTGACTCAAACAAACAAACAAACAAACAAACAAAACCAAACATGGCTAGGATGTAGTTCAGTGGAGCTGTATTCAATCCCAGGTATACATAAAAACATGAAAATTCAGCATGTGAAAACCTGCATGACAGGGAAGGATTATGGAGAATTCCATGGCAGTGGTAACTAAGTACCAGCCACCTTTCACAGCCATTTAATGCATGTTAGAGTCCTATATCAAGATAGACATCCATCTGCATTGTCTTAGAATATGGCTCTCCCTGAAAAATACTTTCATACTCATTTTCTACATGTGCTTTCTTAGGAAATTCTTCTATAACTCATAAATCACAACATAAGCATTATCAATTACACTTTTGCCCTCAGCATGCATTATTTGGTGTACACAGAACACTGTTTTTTATGCATTCATATAAAAATCACAGTTTTGGGGGGAAATAATACAGGAGATTGAACACATTATCCTACTGTATGTATAATTGTTTTCAAACCAGTCAAGAGCTTGCCAGACTTCCTCAGGCATGTGTGGCTTGAGTTCATTGAAATCTCCTGGAATTGCATCAGCTGGAAGGAATTTCATGGGAGACAAGTAACAAATTTCTCAGCTGAAGCTTTCATCATTGGAGTAATGAGTAACCAATACACTTATCTGAATTTTCTATTGCCCACAGTGAGTACACCTGCTCTTATCTACATTTTCTATTAAATACACCACCCTGCATGAAAAAGATTTTTATTCATTACACTTTAAAAGTCACTTTTAGAAGGCTTGGTTTCACTTAATTCCAACAATATCATTATGATCTGGAAATTCAACAGAAGACCCATCTTGGTCTGTGTTGTCTACCCAAGCATCAAAAAGCCTTTAAAACCTGAGTCACAGATGGGGTGGATTTCTGGGTAAGATGGAAAACTCGATGCATAAGATGGAAAACTCGATGCTGCCTTAGTGTGCCAGGCGAAGGAGAAGAGTTGGGATAAGAAAAGTAGACTTCATTGTAGAGAGCAGGGGCATTTCAGAAATGAATGAAGGTGGTGACAGGTCAGCTACAGCAAAAAGAATAACACTAAAAATAGCTCTAGCTGTGTGGCTTCCTGGTGCAGGGAAGGGAAGCAGGTGGCATAGGCAAAAGGTAAGGAGGATAGCCCTGGTGGGAAGACCCTACAGATCCTTTCTATAGGACAAGCCAGCAGCTGTACAAGGCCCAAATCCATTGCAGGTTTCTATTAGGCAGTGCTTCCTCTGGAAGGTAGGACAGCAGTAAAGGGAATTCCATTCATAAGACTCTATGAAGAAATGTAAGCAAAGAGTCACAAGACCCCTAAAATGAAAACACTAAAGAGAACAGCCTTGCTAGGCCACAGAGGAGGACATTGCAGCCAGTACTGAAGATACCTGATAAGCTAGGGTCAGTCAGATGGAAGGGGAGGAGGACCTCCTGTAGCAGTGGACTTGGAAAGGGACAGGGAGGAGATGAGGGAGGGAGGGTGGGATGGAGAGGGAATGAGGGAGGGGGCTATGGCTGGGATACAAAGTAAATAACCTGTGATTAATATTAAAAAAATTAAAATTCTTAAAAAATAAAAAAATACATAATAATACAAAAAAAGAAAACACTAAAGAAAAACATTAAGTGGATGCTAAACAGTGGGAAGACTGGATTAGCAGAAATAATATTTTGCAATGGTCATATTACCAAAAGATGTCTACATAGTGTTATCAGCATCAAAATTTTTCACAAAACCTAAAAATATAGTCTTAAATTCATATGAAAGTGAAAAAAATTACAATAAGTTAAACTATCGTAAACAGATATAGCAGTGCAGGAGTTATCATCATACCTGACCTCAAATTAAATTAGAGAGCCATAGTAACAAAAACATCATGGTCTGGCACAACAGACTTGTAGACAAATGGAATAGAATACAGAAGACCCAGAAATAAACCCATACAGCTAAAATCAAAGATATGAAAACATACGTTGGTAAACAGCCTCTTTAACAAATGGTGCTAGGACAAATAGATATCAACTAGTAAGAGAATAAAAACTGGATCTCTAACACTCACCTTGCACACACACACACAAAACCAATTCAAAAAAGATTAAAGGCCTTAATGTATGACCCAAGACTTTGAAACTGCTTAAGAAACATTTCAAAATGCAGGCATACCCAAGGACTTTCTGAAAATTAATCTAATAGAGCAGGAAATGTTCCCAGTAACTGGCATATGGGATTGCATGAAATTAAAAAGCAGCAAATCCAGATTAGAGTGGAAGGAAATCTTTACCAACTCTACAGACAACAGGAGGTGAGTGTAAAGAGCTCTAAAACTTAAATAACAAAAACCAAATGCTCTAATCAATAAACATGCTAATGAATTAAAAGGCAATCCTCCCAGATCTAATACAGGACCAGTGAGGCTGTAAACTGCTAAACCTGGGTAAATCTGTGTAAATAGAGGTATATACATAAGGCATATTCTTGCGTATATACCCAGAGGTTGTAAGTCAACAAACCACAGTTACTTGCACATCCAAGTTTATTGCTACTCTATTCACAACAGCCAAGATATAGAACTAGCCTAGATGTCTATCAACAGATAGATGAACAAAATGTTACACACAGGCACACATGCACACACACACAAACACACACACACACACAGTGAATTAATGAATGATAAAAATGTAAAAGCCAATTACCAGCACTATAACAGAAACTGAGTTGTAACCACCAATCAATAACCAGTCTTTTAAATATTCAGCCATAATGAAAAGTGAAATTACGACATTTGCAAGAAAATAGAATTAGAAATCATTGAATAAAATAAACCAGAACAGAAAGACAAATCACACATATTCTCTTATATGCAAATTCTAGATTTAAATTTATATTATATGTATATGTATATACACATACTATATATGTATGTGTGTATATTTTTACAAAGAGATATACATATATGGGACATAAAATTACAAAGGAAACTATGAGTAAGAGGAAGAGGTCTGACTGTAGGAGGAAAGTTTCAAAGAAATCAGAGGGTACTACTTGGGGTAACAGCAAAAAGCACAATGGAAGGACAGAGGTGTTCCTCATGCTCATAGGCAGCATTTTGTTTCCTAGGACCTCTAGCCACTGCAGTTGCATTTGAAAAGTACTTTAATCTTTAGTTTTTAAGGATGTGTTGTCCATTTGAAAACCTAGCTATTTGGATGCTATGCCTGAGTTTCTATCATCAGTTGTCAGGCAAATAAGAATCAATAATAATCATAAACATGTATACAAACATATATATGAATGGAAATACATATATGAATGGAAAATCACAATGAAACCCATTATATTTTATGCTAAAAAGAAATTAAGGAAGTTCTTCAATTTTTTTACTCATCAATACATAAAGTCAGATATGTTCTTGAGGTTTTAAATCCAACAGGAGCATGAATCGAATGTATCTGACATGTTATTTCAGTGGAGGGTGCTTTTTGGGTGCCATCCTTTGCCAACATGAGGCATGTGAACATTTTCTACACTGGATTTAGTGATAAGAAAGGTCTTTCTTCTTGAAGGGTCAAATCCTGAGCCAAGAAAAGAAAGATTCAATGTTTTTGAAAACAGCAGGACTCTATGTATCTTCAAGAATCTTTGGTTCAGAAGGTCACTGAACTTGTCCGTGTTTATTTTTATTTTCTGACAAAGGATCCTCTCTCTCTCTCTGTAATGATATGCTATGTATCGAGGGGACAATTTTATTTGGCAGGGAAGATTTTCTTTTGTTCTTAGTCAATATTTCCTTTTTTGAGACCTTGAGCCACTGCAGTTTCATTCAAAGGGTGGTTTGACCTGCAGTGCGCAGAGATCCAGTGTCCATATGGAAACCTGCTTATTACTCAGTTGCTCTACTGAGTTTCTGTTATCATAGTACAGACAATAATTAGCTTTGACACTTTTTTTCTTTCACTTATAAGTGGTCTAACACATGGCACTTGTCAGTCTTTTGTGGAAAGAATTTCCGTCTTTATTGTATGGTAAGAAGTAGAATAAAAATCAGTGATGTGTTTCATCAGGTCCCATTTATTGATTGTTGCTCTTAGAACCTGTGCCTTTGGTGTTCTGTTCAGGAAGTTGTCTCCCGTGCCAATGAGTTCAAGGCTTTTCCCCACTTTTTCTTCTAATGTTGTACCCAAATCTAGATACCCCAAAAGACCACCACCAGGAGCTGAGTCCATTGCAAAACACATGAGGATCTTTTTATTACAAATCATTGCAAGCTGCAGCTTGGGCTCACACCCCCCACCACAAAAGCAGTGAGAGCCAAGAGCCCCATGCTCAGGTTAGTTGGGTGATTTAAAGATTCTGGTCCATCCTGAGTGAGCTGTCCCAGAAGCAGAAAGACACACACAGTATATACTCACTCATATAGACATAACATAGTATACACCTACTAAAAACTGTACATCTAAAGAAACTAAGCAAGAGAGAGGACCCTGACTAAAATGCTCAATCCCCATCCTGAAAGGCAAAGAGGCTGGACATCAGAAGATGAAAAAAACAGGAAACAACCTAGGAGCCTGCCACAGAGGGCCTATGAAAGCCTCTGCCCTGCAGACAATCAAAGCAGACTCTGAGACTTTATGGCCAACTGTTGGGCAGAGTGCATGGAATTTTATGTAAGAAGTGGGAAATAATAAGAGCTGGAGAGGACGGGAACCACACAAGGAGAGCAACAGAACCAGAAAACTTGAACACAGGGAACTTCCCAGAGACTCATACTCCAACTAAGGACTATTCATGGAGATAACCTAGAACCCCTGCACAGATGTAGCACATGATACTTCAGTGTCCAAGTGGTAAAGGGAAGAGTAAAGGGAAGAGGGATTGCCTCTGACATAATCTGACTGGCCTGCTCTTTGATCACCTCCCCCTGAGGGGGGGAGCAGCCTTACCAGGCCACAGAAGATGACAATGCAGCTACTCCTGAGGTGATCTGATAGACTAAGATCAGAAGGAAGGAGAAGAGGACCTCCCCTATCAGTGGACTTAGGGAGGGGCATGCATGAGGAAGGGGGAGGAAGGGTAGGATTGGGAGGGGAGGACGGAGGGGCTTATGGGGGAATACAAAATGAATAAAGTGTAATTAATAGTAAAAAAAAAAATTAAAAAAAAAAAAGATTCCGATCCCCACCAGCATGCCCAAGGCAGGGGCGATTCCTGCCTGGCAAGCATCTATTGGTCAAAACGCTGCATTTTGAATTGATTGGCTACAGGAAGGTCCCAAACCATTAATGATCTGGTGTCCCTCCCTAGGGGGATGGGCCAGTTTCCTAGCAACTGTATCTCTAGTGAGTGGGAAAAGAGTGCAGGAAGGCAAGTTCTTCCTTTCAGGGCATTACTGGACCTCTCCGTTCAGCTAGTTCAGAGCTTAAACATTAAAAATAATAGCCACTGATTTTTAATCTTTTGGTCTCTCACTAACAGGTTTAGTCTGTGCATTTTTATATTGAGGTCTTTGATCCACTTGGATTTTAGTTTTGTGCAGGGTGATAAGTATGGATCTATTTGCATTTTTCTACATGTAGACATCCAGTTAGACCAGCACCATTTCTTGAAGATGCTGTCTTTTATCCAGTGGATGGTTTTGGCATCGTTGTCAAAAATCAGGTGACCATAAGTGTGTGGGTTTATTTCTGGGTCTTCTATTTGATTCCATTGATCCACCATTCTGTTTCTACGCCAGTACCATGTAGTTTTTATTACTGTTGCTCTATAGTACAGCTTGATATCAGGGGTACAGGATTGTTTTAGGGATTCTGGGTTTCTTGTAAAAGCTTCTGTAAAGCAAAGGATACTATCATCAGAACAAAACGACAGCCTACAGATAGGGAAAGGATCTTCACCTACCCTATATCTTACAGACAGCTAATATCCAGAATATATAAAGAACTCAAGAAGTTAAACAGCAACAAATCAAGTAACCCAATTAAAAAATGGAGTACAGAGCTAAACAGAGAATTCTCAATAGAGAAATATCAAATGGCAGAAAAACACTTAAAGAAATGCTCAACATCCTTAGTCATCACAGAAATGCAAATCAAAATGATCCTGAGATTTCACCTTACAACCAACAGAATGGCTAAGATCAAAAAACTCAAGTGACAACACACGGTGGAGAGGATGTAGAGAAAGAGGAACCCTGCTCCATTGCTGGTAGGAATATAACTTGTACAACCAATTTGGAAATCAATCTGGCACATTCTCAGACACTTAGAAATAGTGTTACCTCAAGATCCAGCTATACCACTCCTAAACATATATCCAAAAGATGCTCAAGTATACAAGGACATTTGTTCAACCATATTTGTAGAAGCTTTGTTTGTAATAGCCAGAAGCTGGAAATAACCCAGTTGTCCCTCAGTTGAGGAATGGATACAGAAATTGTAGTACACTTACAATACTACTCAGCAATTAAAAACAAGGAAATCATGAAATTTGCAGGCAAATGGTGCAAGCTAGAAAATATCATAATGAATGAGGTATCCTAGAAGCAAAAAGACACACATAGTATATATTCACAAGTATATATTAGACATGTAATACAGGATAATCATACTAAAATCTGTACACCTAAAGAAGCTAATCAAGTAGGAGGACCCTGGATAAGATGCTCAATCTTCATTCAGAAAGGCAAACAGGACAGACATTAGAAGAGGGAGGAAACAGGAAACAGGACAGGAGGCTACCACAGAGGGCCCCTGAAAGACTCTACCCAACAGGGTATCAAAACATATGCTGAGACTCATAGCTAAACTTTGGGCAGAGTGCAGGAAATCTTATGAAAGAAGGGGGAGATGAAAGACCTGGAAGGGACAGGAGCTCCACAAGGAGAGCAACAGAACCAAAAAATCTGGGCACAAGGGTCTTTTCTGAGACTGATATTCCAGCCAAGGACCATGCATGGATATAATCTAGAAAGAACCTCTGCACAGATATAGCCCATGGCAGCACAGTGTCCAAGAGGGTTCCCCAATAATAGGAACAGGGACCGTCTCTGACATGAACTCAGGGGCTTGCTCTTTGATCACCTCCACCTGAGGGGGAAGCAGTCTTACCAGTCCACAGAAGAAGACAATGCAGCCAGTCCTGATGAGACCCAATAGACTAGGGTCAGATGGAAGGGGAAGAGGACCTTCCCTATCAGTGGACTGGGGGAGAGGCATAGGAAAAGAAGAGGGAGGGAGGATGGGATAGGGATGGGATGGGGGAGGGGCTACAGCTGGGATACAAAGTAAATAAACTATAATTAATAAAAATAAAATTTTAAAAAATCAATGATGTGGTGCTGCTGCAGTAGTAAATCTATGTTAATCAGGGTTCCCTAGAGCAGGGTTTCCTAGACACTGAAGGTCTGAGGTCCCACAAGCCACTGGTGTAAGTTTTGGAGAATGAAGGCCAGGACTTCTGATGTCCTGGAAAGCAAAATATAGCTCTGCTTTACAAGCCAGTGAGATGGCAGGGGAAGTAACAGTGTTTGCTGCCTGACAATCTAAGTTCAGTGCCCCAGACACACACAATGGGAGGAGAGAACGGATTCCTACGAGCTGTCCTCTGACATCTGTTAAGGTGCTGCTACCCAAAAGCAAATAGATGTAACAAATTAAAAACAAAACAAAAAACAATAACAAACAAACACCAACCTATCATAGTTTGCAGAGATGAACCAATTCACCTTTATATGTTTGTTTTTCTTCTACAGGCTCAGACCTGTTGTGTGGTGACACCCATAGGATCATCCCCATCCATTCCACCAGATTCAGGCATTAATATCTCTAGCAGAAGCCTCATAAGCACATCCTAAATAACACCCATTCCAGTTTCTCAGGTAGTTGTTCTACTTAGCATAATATCACCCTCACACACAAAACAAAAATGTGCCAGCACCTTCCCCAGAATCCAGCTTCTGAACTCCTCTTGTAGAACCTTTAAAAAGGAAAAACAAATTGTAAGAGTTGAGATTTCCAAGAAATTAGATTCTAGAATGTCAGTATTTGAGGGTATAATCTCTTGGGATTAGGATTTTTGTGATTTTAGGCTTCAGAAAATTTGACCCCTTGGATTTCAATGTTTGTCATTTAGGCACTCAGGATTGAGACTCTCAGGACTGTGCTTGCCACTGTCAGTTGGCTTTTTTCTCCCACCCACTTTCTTCTGCTGCTGCCATGTGAACACAGAGCATCAATGCTGTGGCTGCCTCACTGTTTCACAGCAGGTGACTAACTTCTTTCATGCGAAGACATTTTCAAACTTTAAAACTGGCCTTAACATACAAATACCGAAAATACTGGTAAGCTCTACCAGGCAAATGCCATCACCAGTTCCTACATCTCACACAGAAGCATCCAGGGGGATGCCATATTTCTGCCCCTGGTTCACTCACTACTCCTAAGCCATGGTTCTCTGTATCCTCAATGCCTTGGAATGCTTTCAGCTCTCATGCTTGGCAGTGTTTTTGGATCCCAGTATTACTGGGATAAAGCCTTCTTCTCCATGATTGCCTGCTGAGGACCACACCATATCTACAGACTCTATGGGACTAGTGACGGCCTCCCACCAAATTCAAACCCACGGGAGGAATATTTGTGTATATATTATTATTTATTTCTATATTCCTGCTACCTGGTACAGAAGTCCTCAAATATTTAAATGAATGAATGAGGGGTAGGATTGTCTGTTTCAAAGCTCTAAATAGTAGTATTCAATTAGAGGAGATAATGGACAAATACAGGCAAATGTAATATGTAGCCCAAAAATTACATCCTCATTCATTTCTCAACAAAATCAATAGACAGGAATCACAAGACAGGAATAAGATCTAGTAAGAAAGTTACCTAGCAAAGAAGGAGGTTGGGGTGTGAGAGCTGATTTACAAAAAGCATTAAAGTGAACTCTGTTCCCTCCAAGTTACTAACACACAAAAAAAGAGCCATTAAAGTTGCCTTAATTGAAATTATAAAAAAGAACCCAGGTGTTATTAATATTAAGAAAAATTCTGTAATCCCAAAATGATAAAGATAATGAACTTGGCCAATAGTCTTAGAACATAATGACAAAATAAGAAGGAAAGAGCAAAAAGGTCATGAAAGTAATACTGGGATATGTTCTTAACTTTTCACACTGGGGAAATTGGGATATATTTCTGGAATTCACTTGTAAAGTATTGATTTAACCAGTAATACTTAATTCTGTGAGAGAGCAATTTGGCCATATGGGGCTTTGAGTCTGTGGTTAGTTGATTCCATTGCTTTGAACCTGTTGTGAGGCAGAACATCAAAGAGTGTGACAGTAGAAACTACTTCATGGTTTCCAGGAGCCTAACAAAGACAAGGGTGCCAATACCGCATCCAAGGTTACACGGCTGGGAACCACAGTTCCTTCTACCAGGCCCCACATCTTGGAGGCTCCATCCACATCGACAAGAACTATCAGATGATGGCCAAGCTTTCAGTATTGACCTCTTGGGAAACACTTAGCATCCAAATAATTACATACTCCATAATTTTGTATTGTGTGTGTGAACATGAATGGACATATGAGTGTGTGGTACATGCATGTATGCAGGTGTGCTCATCCATGCAGGCACATGTGGAGATCAGAGATTAATATCAGAATATCTTCTTCAATCAGTCCTCCATGTATTGGTTTTTAGTTTTGTTTTGTTTTAGTCATGGCCTTCTGTTGAACCTGGAGCCTAGTCTGGTTTTGATTAGTCTGCTGGCAAGATCCAGAAATTCCTCAGTCTCTCCTTACCCCAGCTGTGGTTTTAGGCTGTCTTAATTAGGGTTACTACTGCTGTGATGAAAAACTATGACCAAAGCAGCTTGAGGGGAAAAAAAAAAGGTTTATTTGGCTTACACTTCCACATCATTGTTCATCATCAAAAGAAGTCAGGACAGGAACTCAGTCGGGGCTGGAACCTGGAGGCAGGAGCTGATGCAGGAGCCACAGAGGAATGATGCTTACTGGCTTGCTCCTCATGGCTTGCTCAGATGACTTTCTTATAGCGTCCAGGACCACTAGCATAGGGCTCGGCCCTCATCCATTAACTATATATTAAGAAAATGCCTTTCAGCCATATCTTATGGAGACATTCTCTCAGTTGAAGCTCCCTCTTCTCTGATGACTCTAGCTTGTGTCAGGTTGACATAAAACTAGTCAGTACATAGGTATATACCAACATGCCCCCTTCATGGCATGTTTCCCACCAATCCATCTCCTTAGTCAGTCCCTACCCATAAGCCTTTGAGACATGGATGCCTATTGACAGCTATTGATTAGGTTATACTAATTCACACTTGGCTAATATTTTTTTTTCCACCAGTCTCTGCTTATCATATAGCTTCTTTGCCCAATGCAAGTAGTAGCAGACTTGACATGAGATGAGGCATGTATATGTTTTCACTTCCTCTCTTTATCCTCCATCTTACCTCATGAACATGCTCAAGGAGAATTTCTGCATGCACCCTGGTTAAACTAGTGGGCATCTTGGATATACTGGTTCCCTCTTGCTGGTATTTTCTGTTCTCCCACATAGCAGACATGTTATTCAGTGTGTCCAAAGCTGAAAGCAATATGTAACCCTATCAATGAGTGATTGTCTAAAGCTGTTATACAGACATAGCTGTAACATGAATTTACTACTTGAAAAGAAATTCTTCCTTTTGGGATTATTAAAGATATGGTTACATTGTCCAAGAGAAGCCACAGCACTTCACTTACTGTGAACAATTCTACAAGAATATACAATATGCCATTCCTACTCATGAGGCTATTTACTGTGGCATTGTTCGCAATAAGAAAATAATTGGAAAGCATAAAAATCATCATCAATGAAGGATGGGTAAAAAACCATTACAGCTAGAAACAATATGTAACAATTAAAAATCATGAATTTGAAATATATAGCTTATATTACCACAACCTGATTCACTACATGATATAAAGAAGCTGCAAAATAATATACAGACATTTATATATTGTAAATATACCTATGTATAGGAATAATGTTTGAAAGTATATACAAAGTGTTAACAGTTTTTATTTCTAGGGAATGAGAATGAGTGTTCATGGGAGGAATTTTCAAAATATATTTTATATACATTGGTCCATTTAAAATTTACTATGATAGAGATAGTTTTACCTTTTCATAAGAATTTTAATGTAAAGAGAATTTTTGATGGAAATATAACATTCTTCCATTTTCATTCTACTTGCCCTGGTGTGAACGCATTTCTCTGACTTTGCTAGAGCTGAAGAGTCATCACCACAATTTCAATAAAGTTGAGTTTATTAAGTGCATTCATGTTGTTTATGAGTCATAGAAAGCACATTTATTTTCCTGTTTGTGTCAAAGGCTGCTTGGAAGAGTGATAGAGCATCACTTAGAGAATGTTCTAGAATACCATGAAAAGTGTGTTAGTATAAATCATTATTGGTTACCATACATGCACAGATACTTAGAGATAAAGATCAGAAATTGAAAAGTTGAGCATGCAGCTCAGTTGTCAAGCCATTTCCCACCATGCACATGGGCCTGGGTTCCATCCTTAGCACTGGGGGATGAGGGGAGAAAAAGACACAGCACAAGAAATTGACTAAACACACTTTCCCATGTTTGATCTTTGAGTTGCATCACATAGAAGGAAATCCACTGAGCTTGGCAGGGAAAGCAAGGAGGAGGATTCCTTCCTTCCGCTGATGCAGTGTTCTGTTCTAACAGAGGCTGCCTAGCCAAGAGTGCAAGTCAGCCAGCTGGCATAACTTTCAGAGAGACTGAGAGCAACTAGCATGTTCAGAGGTTTATGACAAGCTCTGTGAAGAGATCTAAGCCACCAACGGGTTCATGACCTTGAGAATGGCAGTTCATTTTGTTTTCTTTCTTTGCATTAACTTTCCTGAGATTCCCACCCATTACCATTCTTTTTTTTTTTTTCAATGCAGTTGATTCAGGAACCTTGAACAATCATCTGACCCTGGGGAAAGCCAGCCCACAGCTTAAATAGCCTCTGGGTAGCCAACCCCAGCATGCCATGTGGGCAATGCACATAGGTCCACATACATGGAAGCAAGCCAGATCCTTGGCCTTAGCCAAATGTGGAGTTGTTCGTGACAGAGAGCACTCACCATCGGGAAGGTGGAAGGCAGAAACCAGCTCCATCTTTAAGGCTTGGCATTACGCAGCTCTCTGCAGTTCCCCCTTTTTGTTTTAGACGCATCAGGCAAGAGTAGAGGTCTGATCTCTGATATTAGAAATAAATTGGGATTTTGTACCGATGTTCATTTAGGTGTCATCCACCCAAAGAGCATCAGACCCGTCCGATACCTTTTTCTCAGAGGTGGGACCTGGGGCATCAACCCGCATGCAATCAGACATGCTCTTCTCTGGGTCCAAAGCAGCTGACCCTGAGTGCAGTGCTTAGCCTCGCATCCTGAGCCTAACATTTTAGCTTTTTATGGTAGCCAACCATGCTTGGGGAGACTGTCCTGCTTCAATGGCTGTAAAGGCCTGAATGGTCATGGCTGCATTACGCTGTTGTGAGACTCTAATCTTGCATATATACCACAGGCAAACCAAGAAGACCAACACCAGAAGGCCTGCTAATGCTCCCATGCCTGCCCATTCCTTCAGATGATTCATGGCTGCAGCAATCCATGATGATAATCCTGTGGCTAGTCCTGCGTCCACTCTGGTAGAATTTACCGTGACAATGGCCACTCTCAGCTGCTCCATCGTAGTATCGAATTCTCCAGTCCAATTACCTAAAATATAGCTAGACAATTGTTTAGACAGATTTGCAGCACAGGAAAAATTCTCATGTTGTATGCTAGTGACTCAAAGTCCAACATACTTTCATTGACAGCCAAGTTGAATGATTTGCCATAGGGTATCAATTTGCTCCTGCACGAGGTCAATCCTCTGATTGAACACCATCAAGCCTCCTTTTAGTTGAGCGTTAATTCCTTTTTGTACATCTAAGGCATGAGCTACATTGGCTAAAAGATTATTCAGGGTCTGAGCAGTCTGCACAGTATGACTCATGGCTAATGCCTCGGTGGTAGCTCCAACAGCCGCCAATGAGATGGCAGTAACAATGGCGGCTGTAATTCTAAGATCCCTTTTCTGTCTGAAGAGAGTCATAGCATGAGGGGCATCAACAGGCACAGGCACCCAGCGAGGCATGCGAGTAACCAGGGCATACCTAAATTTACTAGCATTCCAGCATTGGGCAAAAAAGCAAGTATCATTACCACAATTACTTGGCTCTATCTGGCTAATAATGAATAAAAATGGGGGATATAAACAAACAGGTGTGGGCTTATAGGAAATAGTATGGGAAGCCTTAACCCCCTCGTTGGAACATCCTGCATCAGTTCTAGAACTAGCAGTGGTGGTGTCCGAGGTCTGAGTAGGTTCAGGAGACCATTGCCCCCAGGGGCGAGACGTGCTCCATGTAAGAGGACAATGCAGCCACTTTTGATGTGAACTGATGGACTAAGATCAGAAAGGAGAGGAGAACCTCCCCTATCAGTGGACTTGGGGAGTGGCATGCATGCAGAGGGAGGAGGGAGGGTGAGATTGGGAGGGGAGGAGAGAGGGGCTTATGGGGGGATGCAGAATGAATAAAGTGTAATTGATGAAAAATTTAAAAAAAAGGGAAAAAAATAATTTAAGAAGCTTAAATGACTTTCAAAAGTGGAGGAAAACATGGAGTTAGCCATTACCATTCTTAAAAGTAAATTCTGATCAAAAGATACATAGGGAAATTATCGATGCCTTGGCCAAGGATGAGTCAATTCAAGGCTCTGAAAGAATAAACAGAAGAGGAGAAATGCATTGGTCCATCTAGTCTCAATTTTCTGTGTGATACAAAGTACTGCAGATTCCATACAGCATGCCTTGTAATATAAGAGACACTTGAAAAATGTGAGATCCTAGAGTTTATAGCTTGGGATAAGACACACATTAGAACTCTTGATTAAGAATATTATTGCTTTTCTTGCCAAATTGCAGGCACCAATTTATTGACTGGCTAAAAAAATCCCTCCGTTTGGCATGCTGAAGTACATCTGAAAGAGATATGTATGGATATGGGTAAGGTAGTGAAAGCACTACCCTTCACTGAGATAGCAATGGTCATGCTAGTGGAGATATGATGTGCATGGTCACCTCCACCTCTGCCTTTTGCTGAGTCTTGACTAGGATCAGTTGATATGCATGCCATTTAACAAGTGTCTTAGGGTCTGACTAGGTCATAAAGGTCTAGAAGCAAAGTGGAAGGGAGGGAACATTCCTACTTAAGAATGGCTCAGGATGGGGGTGGTTCCTATGTTCTTGATATGGTATGTCAAGATTTCAGTCACAAATCATGTGATGCAGTGTGGTGGCTAGTTTTGCTTGTGGACCTTGCACAATAAGATTATTACAATGAGAAACTAGATTAGGATGACCTGTGAAAATACCTGTGAGATATTTTTTTTTTCAAAGGGGTTAAAGTGGGACTATCTTTCCATTGTTGGTGGCACAATTCCCCAGGTAGGAGATCCTAGATCGTTTAAAAGTGGAAAAAGCAATCAGGGCATTATAAATTGTTCTTTGCTCTTGATGTAATGTGACAGCTGCTTTCAGTTTCTGCCACCTTATTTCTCCACAGTAATGGGCTGTAACCTGGAACTGTGAGACAAATAAACCCTTCCTCCTTTAAACTGCTGTTGTCACTGTGTTTCTCTCCAACAACATGAAACAAAACTAAAACAGTACTTTGTTTTTCAAGTGACATAATCTCTTTGGACCTCTTCTGATTTCACCAGTGAGCTGTACACTCACTGACAATAAAGGCCATTAGTTCATCTTTCTCTCTAGGGGTTTCTATATGATGAAAAACTTGTGGCTCATCTATCGCTTTCTGGAATTTCACTGTTCTTATAGGAATGTGCAAGATGACAGAAAATGCTAGAACTTAAGTCACTCCCCACCTCAACCGCTGACCCAGATCCCTTTCCCTTAGGGTTACAGAGAGCTGTCCTTGAAGGTATGGAAGGTGCTTTCAAGACTAGTTTATGGTCCCTCCCTATGTCTGAAGTCCGAGAATTTGTGAGAAAAGAGAAAGGGGCAGAGAGAGCTGCTGCAAACACAGGTGTTGCCACACTGTGCCACAAGAAGTTGCCCCCTCTGGCTTTAAGCTTTTTTTCATCTATCCAACCCCTTTTTGCTTTTACACCAACATGAAGAAAACAACAGAATTGGCCATGGTGGTCCTTGAAATGTCCTTATCCATATCAGGCTATGCACTGATGCACTAATACAAATATCAAAGGAGCCTTTGCTGCTGAAAGCATGAGCTCCAACAAACTTCTGTAAAATATTCGCTGTTGGTATTGAAGCTAGGAAACTGGACAGGAAAGGTGAAAGTCATCTCTAGATAATAATACAAAAGTCAAATAAGGTCTACTCTATGCAGTCCTTTATCTCATCACATCTCTAAGATCATGCAATTATGTAAATGGTCAAAATTACCCATAAGCAGGAACCTCTACTGGTAACTGGCCTGTGAAATAGTGTACTTTCGTAGACACATACACATCATATCAAATATAAGTTTAAATATTTGTCAGTATGCATGAAATTATTACTATGGCTCCTGGATTTTACTTTTCAGTGTATTTTAATTTAAAAAATACTATTTTGGAGTTGGGGCTCATTGGTTACTTTTTTTTTTCAAGGACTTCTTTAAAGTAGCATCTTATTTTTTGACATCTCAAATTTTTCAAATCTACTTCAAAATTTGTGGTATAGTTCCTTCTGCATGTTTATTTTTAAAAAATAAAAAATATTATAAGGACTGAAGAGATGGCTCAGCAGTCAAGAACATTTACAGAGGGCCCGGCTTCAGTTCCCAGCACCCAAATCCCAGCAGCGCACGACCATCTATGACTCTAGTCTGAAAGGATCCAACACCCTTTTCTGGCTTCTGAGGGCACAGAACACACATAGGCATTTGCATAACTGCCAGCAAAACACACATAACAATGAATACATTTCAAAATATATTAAAAGTAATGTAGATGTGAAAATAAAAATTTCTTGATTTTGTCTGTATTTTAAAATCAGATTATTTTTAAACCAAAAGGGAATCTCAGTGATCATCTCAGGGGTCAGCTGATCTCCTCAAACTGCTGTACCATCAAGTAATGATGCTGTACCATCAAGGAATAACAAAATTCCACACTGAAGTCATCTTTCCTAAACATTTCATGGTTACAGGTGCTTCAGAACTGGAATAGGCAACTGTGCTATCACAGCCAGTCCCCTTTCTCATGGTGTCAGATAGATTCCATATCTAATGTCTGTATGTCAAGTGACACAGCTCAGTAATCAGGAGTACTCTATCAGTTACTTCCTCAGTGATAGCAAAGAACTTGGCTGACTTCCATATCCAGCTTTCTTCGTCTTTATCTTCCCTTAGCTTTCCACATAGCTGATCACTTCGCCTGAGGTCATTTGAATCACGCTCCAGAAAGGCACCATGCAAGGAGGTATGGCAGTCTGAAAATCAAGACCAGGCTCTGGCATTGGAGCATTGTAACCCTAGTCAGTGGCGAGTAGCATTTTAGAAAACAGAGGTGAGGGCTTCAACAGTCAGGGGTGTCTTCCTTTCCAAGTCTAGCTTAACCTTATCTTAACTTTGGTTCTTTTACAGTCTGACTCTGGTAACAAATATTCCCAAACCCTGTGCTTGACCTTTCTTTAACTTTAATAAAGAAAGGATAAAACTTGTTTTCCTTACTTGATAAAACTCGCTTCATAGGATTCAGAACCAAAGACTATGTAATCAAGTATTTAAGCCTCAGCTTGAGCATACCGAATGTGAACTTCTGGAGCTTCTATATTAACTGTTCTATTCTCCATAGCTGGGTCATCCCAATATCAGTTTAGAGTCAGTCAGCCCTTGCTGAGTAGGGCTGAGTTGGTAAGACAAAGCACTGAAGGCAGGTGAATTCTAAGGCTCTTTCCAACAGAAACATTCTCTGGACATTATTTTATTGAATGTTAAATATTGTTTAATATGTTTTTAAATATTGTCTAGTATTACACATAACTTTGGCACAAACACATTAAAGAGGACATCATTGATAAAGATGGATTTCACACTCCAATTAATTTTTTTTTCAATTATTAGTTCTGTATTCTGTTATTTTCTCCATGTATGATTATAAAAATCAATTATTAAGGTGTTACTTAGTGATATGACTAAAGAGAAAAGAAAATACTTAGATGGAATACTAAGCAAAACACAATAACTTTAATTGCAAAATCAGGCACATGGAGGATATTTGAAACTCATACAAGAATAATCTGGGCCACGGAGTTCATTCAGCAGGTGAGTGCTCGCCATGGAGCCCGATGACCTGAGGACTAGTCCAGAGACCCAAAAGGTTGAAGGAGAGAATCAACTCTAACTTGTCCTCTCACCTCCACACAGTGCCATGGTACGCACATACACATACACACACACACACACACACACACACACACACACACACGACAGACAGATAGATATCTAGATAGCCAGACAGACTAACCTGTGGTTTACCCTAGTTCTGGAAGATAGGATAGATTTCTGGATTAATTCCTGTTATTTTCCAGTGCTGTATTTCAATAAACCTTTGTGTACTATTCTTGGTATTCAAAGAAGTATTTCATTTATCAAGTAGAGAACCACTGTCAATATTTTGTCAGAACTGTGTGATTGTGAATTTAGGTACACAGTTTGAAAGTATGCACTTGTACTTTTATTTTCTACTACTTTGTAGCTTGGATATTCATAATATCTTCTTATGAAACAGGGGCATTTCATTTCCCAGAAGTTGTAAAGAACATATGTATAAATTTATGCACTTAGTGCTAACAAAAAGTAGGGGCAGATGAGTTGTGTGTGTCTTTTTCAAGTATTTTCTTTAAAGCAGCCTCCTGTTCTTGAGATTTCTTCATTAGTAAATCATGGACTATAAAAATAGGTTTGGGTCAACAATTGACTTTGCTATCAGGTCCTCAGCACCATTGATACTAAGGAGGAACTTGCCGATTTCCTCTTGAGGATTTATTCTCAGAAAACTTTCCTCCTAAATTATTTGTTTCGCCTTGACCTTTCATCCTTCAGCAAATCCAATCTACCTGTTTCTCTACTTGTTGGCAGATAAATTTTCCCTTAAAATTATTTTTGTTACTACTCTAAACCCATTTTATTCTGTTTCTCGTTTCCCATTCTTCCTCTTAATTCCATTCCCTTCTTTACTCTTTAAATAAGCTTCTTTCCCAGAGGTGTTCATGGGACTGTCCCAATAGCAAAAATCACAAAAGAATTCATTGGTGAGACTTTGAGAACTTACCTAGCTTCTTTCAGAATTTTCTTTCACCGAATGCTTTTGTCTTCCTTGAAGCTATAGCATTTCCCGGAACTCTTTTTTTTCTAATTGAAAAACAATTTCCCAAGAAATCTAAAATGCTTTCGGCTCTTGCTGCTGCTTAAATCGCGCAGCTGGGCCTGCTCCCTAGGGCCTTGCTTTACAAATTAGGCAATTTAACCTCAACTATATCCTTTTAGTAAACAGCAAGCAAGATCCACATTTCACTTAAATATTCTCTCTGTAAAGAACAGCCTGGCCTTCCTTTCATGCAACCTGCAGCAGATTGGGATGGGCAGGAAGCTGTACTCAGAAGGAAGGTATCAGCAACTCAGAGATGAGAGTCCTTTGAAATCCTTAAAAACTGCTATTTGAAAGTATATTGGACATCCTAATAGGAAAATGACAAAATAAAATGCTTCTCTACCTCAGACTTCGTTAGACACACTCTAAGTGATGGTGACTAACTTCTGCTGCCAGAGCTGCCTCCATAGGCTACAGAAATAACCCCTCTAAATGCTCTCGAGAAAGTCAGAAGTGTGTCAGCCATCTGTCTACACTGATAGACTATAGTTAGAGTAGTAGACTTTCTTGAGATGTATTTCATTGTGTTCATTTCCTTAACATGGGCTTTGAATAGGTTTGAAGGACCTGAGTATAGGCAGTACACTAAAACATTTGTGCCAAGCTCCCTACCAGGACCAACGATGGTGCCCTTTCTGTGTGTGTACATGCAGAATCTCTATGTGGAACTCTGTTCTCTCTCTCTCTTTCTCTCTCTCTCCCTCCCTCTCTTTCTCTCTCCTCTCCCTCTCCTTTTCCCCATCTCTCTCTCCCTCCTTCCCTTTCTCTCCCCTCCCCTCCTTTACCCTCTCTCCCTCTCCCCCTCTCTCTCTTTCTCTCTCTCTCTCTCTCTCTCTCTCTCTCTCTTTCTCTCTCTCTCTCTCGTGTGTGTGTGTGTGTGTGCACATGTGTATGTATCAAAGTTCTGTAGAATAATTGGTGATGGTCAGATTCAACTCGCACTTGCTGAGCTGTCCAGACTCTGTTTTGTGCTTCCCATTATCTGCCATCACACCTACTCTTGATGGGAAAAGGGGTTCACTCAGGAAATCTTTAGCCACTTTAGCATGGATACTGGTAATTGTGATGTACTGGAGATATGACTCAGCTCTGGAAATGTAAGCTTCATTTTCCACTTCTACTACTGATCCTTGGATATCAAAGATTCTCTAGTTTAAAACATCATTTCTCTCTAGAATGTGAAAACAGCCCTTCTAGAGAAGGGCTGAATTTTAAGAAACAAACATGTTAGACTCTTCATATTCAATACACAATCCCTAGAGTAAAAGCATAACACATGCCACAAGAACATTATGAGACACTGCAAAGATTTTCACCAGCTAAAAAGTAGCTCCTTGGGCCATATGAGTAAGGAGAAGGAGGCAAGACCATCAGTCCCTGAGCGAGAGAAGGAGAAACTGGTTTCCTAACCTGTTTCCTTCATAGTTTGTCAAGTGCACATATGAATAATTCTCCTGAAAAACAACATGCTACTGATGTTCTCATATGTTTCTAGTGACCTTAGTGACCTTCCCAGAACATCATGAAGTATACTGTATCAGCTTTCATTGGGTTGGCTTTTGCATGGCTGTGACAAAATCCCTGAGAAAAACAACTTAAAGGACTAAGACTGTGTTCTGACTCATAGTCTCAGGTGCTGCAAGGTCTTGGTCACAGGATTTGTGTGGGTGGGAAATGAGGCATGGCAGAAGACACTTGGTCCCCTCAAGGAAGCCTGAAAGGGGTGATGTTCCTTCCTCACCCCTTTCTGAATGGAAAGAGAGGGTGTTCAATAGATAGCAGAGAAGCTGCTCTCTAAGCACAACCCAAACCACAATGCATAATGGGACATTTCAGTCTCACAAGAACAAAAAGTCACCTGCACAGATGAATATATGCATACTACACTGTAAAGTAATATTGTTACATTCATATTGAAACCTGAACATATTATACACCCATGCAATCTGCTGGAAATAGGCAGATTTAGCAGAGGTGGATTTCTCACTTGACTTTTATTGACAATGAGGTGGATTGAAATGATCAAATACAGGTTTGCTTCGGCATAACAAAAGAACAGAATGTGTTTACCTACTGAACTATAAAATAGGTGTAAAGGACCAGACAGTCTAACACTCAAAATTAACCACACAGACAAGAAGCCAGCTCAGACACTCCTGGAGAACTCTCTGTAGACCATACCAAACTATGCCAACAGCCTTACAGCTGAAAAGAGGTAAAGGCAAGATTCAAATAACACTCACTGAGCTAATAGTCATCAGGCTCTGGGCTCCATGCTTCCCATCAGCTACTGTAAGGAAATGGGTGTGCTGCTTATTTCTTGAAAATGAAGGGGACTGCTTTCCAGGAAAGAGAGGCAAAGATGATAGACAGCCTGACCTGTAGCACCACGCTCAAACATCAGTGTTTGAACCTTTACTCTCAACCTCAAAATTCTGAATAAAGGGATAGAGAGAGGACTCAGGGGGATAAAGGTGCTTGCCCCTAAGCCTGTGTACTTGAGCTTGATCCTTAGGACCCAAATGAAGAAAGAAGAAAATCAACCCCAGCAAGTTATCCTCTGACCTCCACCAGTGGACTGGGCTACACTTAAACATGAAATAAGTACATGGGAAAAAATTAATAAATTCTTGACAAAACATTGGCTTATGTTTATGTAAATTCACCAATTACTTACTAAGCTCTCAGAATATACCTTGCAATGGGGCTCTGGGGACTAAAGAAATAGCTTAAGCATAACAGATATGACATTATTCATCAGCACATATTATAAATATGGTTGGCTTGAATCAATATAATCACACTGGCAGAAAGCCCAGTAACTCCCTCTAGAGAATTCTCTTTAGCTTATCCTAAACTATGCAAACAACCCAGAGACTCTCCTATTTAAAAAGACATTTATCCCAGGTACTAAGTGTCACACAGGGAGAGATACTGGACTGTGCAATTAAGCAATTAAACCAACCTATGCCTGCTGATTGTCAGTCCTACACAATCCTGAGGCTAGGACTCTAATGCTATGTTCCTGCCAATGGTACCAGGTCCCTGTGCAGCATGTTAGTGTCACACACCTAGACTGCAAAGTGATAGTTTCTCTCATATGTAGGCATAAGTGATTATTTCTGAAAATGTGCAATGCCAAGAAAAACTGAATCCATAAATACCTGCTGTGTGTTTGTTGTGTTCTTTCTCCACTATGGGAAACCTTGAGTTGTCCTCTATTGTTGGGATCTGGAATTGCAACAAAGATCTACAAATACAGTTGGTGGCTACCGTTTACGCCTATTGTCCTATAAACTGAAGATCATTGTTACATTTTTAAGTGACTTTTAAAGACATCTCAGGGGGTTGGAGTGTAGCTCCTTTGATGGGGGATATGGTTAGCATATATGGATCCCTGGCTTCAATCCTAATATGAAAAATAAAAAGTAAGAAAAGATAAGGAAATCAAATGAAGAATGCAGTGTCATATATGAAGATTATATGAGCTTTTATTCTGGTACCCAAAAATCTAATTATAATATTTTTCACTTAAGACTGGTATATAACTAAGGCAGTATAAAAAGGCAGTAAGAATTAATGGGACACGAGATGGGAAAATTCCCCTCATCTTGTTACCTAGTTTATCTTTCCTGATAATTGAGAGTCAACAAACTTCAGGACAACAGATAGACTAAACATTGCCTACGTATGTTATGTGTGTTTCTTAAAGACATCTCAAAAGAGGGTGTTAAGAACAACAGATAAATTGTATTTACTTAAAACTAGAATGTTTGTGACCTTGAGTTTCACAGTAGCACTGTGCTTCCTTCTATCCTTAATCTATATAATGTATCATCACCCCCCAAAAAAAACTTATCATTTTATTTATAAAAGGAAATTCCTTAAGAAAAGTAAGTAACTCAATTCATACATTTTATTTAGTTTTAAAATGTATTTAAATGTTTAAACCTTGCTTAATCTTTAAGCTTTGTCATGAATTACATCCTTTGGAAAATGTAAGTCAAGAAAGACAGGATCAAATATATTGCTATTGTAAAGACAGCTAAGAATACCTTCTTCCACGTCGTGCTCAATGTCCTGGGTGTGTTTTCCTAAGCATTCTTCTCTCTAAAATGCCATGCTTTCAAGTATGTGCATTTCCTGATCTTGATAAACTCCTGACTCATCCAGAAACTCCCTGCTAAAGTGTAGTCAAGTCTCTTGCCTTACCAGAGCAGCAGTCCCTAAGGCTCCATCTACAAGGAGACACACCAGGCTACTGGCAACATTGCTGGAATGGGCATTCCCAGTACTGCTGACAAAATAATATAGGTGCTAGGACAGTAAACAGGTCTCTTGAGTAACCAGGGCAGAGAGTGTAAAGCCTTCAAGAATAAAATAGTGTCCTTCTGGACCTTCGTGGGAGAAAAGCTTGCTGGCTAATAAGTTAGAAATTCCATTTTTCCCTGTTAAAAGGACCTAGGGCCACTGATCCAAATGAGATCCCCCTGAAAGTCCTGAAAACATAGAGAAGATAGAAATTTGTTAGAAATAGACATCACCAACGAAGTGTACCTTCTACCCTAGGCAGCAGTCCAAATGCCCCTCACATTTGTAAGCAAGCAGGACTGCACAAGTCTTAAAGGTACTCTAAGCAAAGGGTGTATTCTTAGAAAATAAAGGCCTTTTCTTGGTCCCTGAAACTCCTCATACCAAAACATGAGACTCTAACAAATGTAAGTGATGCCAGAAAGGCCCCAACTTACCTAAGAAAGGTAGAACCAATGACAGGAAAAACTTTAGTTATGCTTCATTTAATACAATTTTTAAGCAATAAAAAAGTAAATGTCATTTGCAAAGTAAATCACCAAGTCTTGCCATTGATACTCAGAAAATCCCAGTAGAACTAAATGCTTCTCATTCTGTCATTCTTTATGCAAATATATTTGAGGAATTACTGTTGCCAAACATTGCAAAATGCTGAGACACTAGCCATTATCCATACAGACTGAGAAACATAGGAAAACCACTGTCCTCAAAGCTTTTGCTGGCTCAGTTTTTAGAACCTCTAGAGCAAGATCAAGGTGCAAGTTTCTCTGGTAGGAGATTACTGGTGGGCAAGTCTACATGTACTCTTATGCAGACCCAAAGAGACCACTGAGGCTCCAACCTCAAGCGATGGCATCAGATCAGCGGGACTGGGAAGGGATGAAGAGACATCTATGCACAGGAAACCAGAGCAGGACAGTGAGGGTGGAAACCTAAGTTGCTGTATATCATACTATCAAGATCTTTCTAAGCACAGACAACAGTAGGAGAAACAAGGCTGAGTGCAAACATCAGGGGAAATGGAGGAAATAATCTAGGCAAGATGTGAGGCTGGCTTAGGTCAAACTAGTGCTGACAGAGATGTAAAACAGGCAGGAATTGTTGATTTAGTACAAGTAAGACAAAGAAGTCCAGAAGATTCTCATATGTTTCATGTACAGGACTGAGAGAATAGAAAACCCAATAATACATACATTGGAGATGACCCAAGCAAAACAGACTTAGGGGAAGATAAAGATCTTGATTTGAGGCATATTTTGTGAGATGCTTGATAGATACCTATGATGAACCTGCAAATATGCTTGTTTCCAAGCCTGGGGTTCAGAGAGTAATTTCTCACTGAAGGTATAGATTTGGCTGATCATGAAAAGATGACATGAAGCCCTGGAGACCAGTGCAAGTTATCAAAGAAGTCAGCACAGAACAGGAGGAGTATTGGCCACATTTATATAGGCCTGGTTCCCTCACAGAACATCTTGAAAAACAAAAACCCACCACATTCTACCAATACAGTGCTGTCACATCTATCCAGCAGCCCCAAATGCTTGTAATATCTTGAGAAAAGGAAACTAATAGACCAGTTTGAGAGTTAGTACAGTTAGCTTTCTAGAAGTAACAGGAGAGACCCATGGGTGACCACCCAGAGATTCATTTTATTTTAATCTCACCATTCAAAGTTGAAGACCTGGTTTTCACCATGTGGATAGATAGAACTTAATGGGTATTTGAAGCATGTAAAATGACAGCACCTTTGTGTCACTGGGAACAATGACTCAGATACAAATTAAATAATCATGAAGACTGAGATGTGGACTTCTTTGTACTTGGTGCACTTGTGTCCCTACTCTGTGATTCTTGAGCCAGTGAACACATGCGTTTTCACCAGGATTAGATTGAGCTATAGAGGGTGAGTGTGTCTTGTAACTATTTTTTGTTCAATGAAGAAAGGGACTGAAAACTGAGGTAAAAGGGTTAAAAACGCTAAATGCCCAGCTTCTCCAACATCCAAATGGCTGTGCTCTCACTCCAGGCTTATACAAACCACATGAAAATCACAAACTGCTTTTGAAAAAAATCCTTCTCTCCCAAAAGATAATTTGTACAATGAAAGATTTTCTGGGGGAATATCCATCCCTGATCTCAAGCTGTATGATAGAGCAATATTAGTAAAAACTGCATGATACTAGCATAGAAACACAATGATGGATCAAGGGAATAGAATAGAAGACCCAGAAATAAACCCACAAACTTATGAACACCTGATTTTTGACAAAGATGCCAAAACCATACAATGGAAAAAAGAAAGCGTCTTCAACAAATGGTGCTGGTATAACTAGATATCTATATGTTGAAAAATGCAAATAAATCCATATTTATCATCCTGCACAAAACTAAAGTCCAAGTGGATTAAAAACTTCAACATAAAACCAGACACTATTTGCCTGCAAATTTCATGATTTCCTTGTTTTTAATTGCTGAGTAGTACTCCATTGTGTAAGTGTACCACAATTTCTGTATCCATTCCTCCGCTGAGGGACATCTGGGTTGTTTCCAGGTTCTGGCTATTACAAATAAAGCTGATACAAAAAATGTCCTTGTTGTGTACCTGAGCATATTTTGGATGTATGCCTAGGAATGGTATCGCTGGATATTGGGGAAGCACTATTCCTAATTGTCTAAGAAAGTGCCAGATTGATTTCCAAAGTGGTTGTACAAGTTTACACCAGCAATGGAGGATGTTTCTCCTTTCTCTACAACCTCTCCAGCATGTGTTGTCACTTGAGTTTTTGGTCTTAGCCATTCTGATGGGTGTAAGGTGAAATCTCATGGTCATTTTGATTTGCATCTCTCTGATGGCTAAGGATGTTGAACATTTCTTTAACTGTTTCTCTGCCTTCTATATTCTTCTACAGAGAATTCTCTGTTTAGCTCCGTACCCCACTTTTAATTGGATTGCTTAATTTGTTACTTTTTAACTTCTTTGTTCCTTATATATTCTGGATATCAGCCTTCTGTCAGATATAGGGTTGGTGAAGATCTTTTCCCAGTCTGTAGGCTGTCACTGTGTCCTGAGGACAGTGTCTTGCTTTAGAGAAGCTTTTCAGTTTCATGAGGTCCAATTTATTGATTGTTGCTCTTAGAGCTTGTGCTGTTGGTGTTCTGTTCAGGAAGTTGTCTCCTGTGCCAATGAATGGATAGAACCTAGAACCCCTGCCCAGATGTAGCCCATCACAGCTTAGTATCCAAGTGGGTTCCCTAGTTAGGGAAACAGGGACTGTCTACAAACTCAGTGGCTGGCTCTTTGACCTTCCCCCCTCCCCCCAAAGGAGGAGCAGCCTTGCTAGGCCACAAAGGAGGGCATTGCAGCCAGTCCTGAAGAGACCTAATAAGCTAGGATCAGATGGAAGGGGAGGAGCCGCCCCATCAGTGGACTTAGAGAGGGGCAGGAAGGAGATGAGGGAGGGTGGGATTGGGAGGGAATGAGGGAGGGGACTACAGCTGGGATAAAATTAAATGAATTGTAATAAATGATAAACATAAAAAATAAAAATAAGGACAATCCAAGATGGCGGCACCAGGACAACACTCTTTCTGACCAGCAGCACAACAGGATCAGCACAATAACCAGCAGTCAGAACTCTCGGCCCTAAAACACAAGCAATTGTGTTTCCCAGGTGAAAGGATATCCCACGGTGGGGGATTCAATCAGCTTCAACTCACAGCTAAACCTCAGGAGAGGTCTGGGTTCCACCAGGCATTGGTCACCAGCCCAGAACCACATGGTAGCATGCTCTGATCACTGTCCCAGACTGAACTGTGGGCCCCACGACACAAAATACTGGGATTTCCAGTCAAGAGAAAACTCCACAGTGCGGGAAACTATTGAGACCAACTTTAGGTCACCCAGACAATCCCTGGAAAAGACCTGGGGTCCAGCAGGCACACAGCAGCCAGCCTAGAGCTGGGCACACAGGCACCAGCACAGAGTCCTGCCTGCATGCCTGACTTGTTGCCCCAGATAGAACTGTGGGCCCCAGCACACCAGAGACTGAGTTTCTGTGTCAGGTGCAAACCCACAGAGAGGGGAACAGCAGGTCTGATCTCAAAGCACTCAGCCGATACCATCACCCTGAAAAGATCTCGGGAAAAATTACCCAGTTTCGGCACACACCCAGGCACCCAATCGCCAGAAAGGCGGAGCCATGCACATCTGTTCTATTTGTCATCCCAGACAGAATGGCAGTTCCCAAAGCACAGTTTGGGTGTCCCTGTCAGGAGGAAACCCCACAGTGAGGGGGGGCAGTCATCAGATCCAATGCTCAGGACCCCCAGCTCCAGAAGACTTTCAGAATTCACACAAGCTCTAGGCTCTAGCCTTCTATAGCAGGCATGAGCACCATGCTCACCTGCCATTGTTGAGTACCACTAGGGCACTGGGGCACACAGCTGCATCCTCAGACTTACAAAAGCTGGAGCTCCATTAGAGCAGCCCTCAGACACTGTTCCAAGTTTTGACCAGTTATCCCTAGCTAAACTGACAAAACTGTGGGACACCCTGGTTCTTCAAGAGGGCTACACCCAACAATTACACCTTAAGAGCAACAGCTGCAGCTCACTAAATTCAAAGCAACAAACCCAGCAGCATGGCAGCCATCACCAGGACCTCTCCTGATACAAAGAGACCCTTCCTAAACATGACAATTACGACACAGGTCCATATACGTGAAGTGAACTGTGACAATTCCTGAGAAGCAGCACTATTCAGTTGACCATACCCAAAAAGCTGAGGAGATCTCCTTCAGAACCCCACCAAGTGGATTCTCCCCACCCCAGGGCCCAGCAGGCACCAGAAATTAACATACAACACCTGAGACAGCGAGATGGGTAGAGGCCAGGGAAAAAACACAACCAACAAAAGGCAAAGCAATATGGCATTCTCAGAACCCAGTTATCCAGTGGCAAGTAGCCCTGGACAGCCAAGAAGATGACCCTACATCTATACTTTTGAAGAGGCTAATGGAGGAAGCAAATAAAATGCATAAAGATTTAGGGGAAGATATAGTAAAACAGATTATGGCCACCTGTAAAGAAATAGAGGAAGATGCAGCCAAACAGTTTGTGGCTTTCAGAGAGGAAACGATTAAATCATGGAAAGAAATAAAAGAAACAGAGGACTGTTCAAACAAAGAGGTGAAGGAAAAATGGGAAAATACAGTCAGGCAGGTGAAGGAAATCAACAAAACAGTTCAAGATCATAAAATAGAATTGGAAAAATTCAAGCAAACATACAGAGGAAATCATGGAGAGGGAGAACTTAGGAAAGAAAAGAGGAACTACTGAGGTAAGCATAAGCAACAGACTACAAAAGATGGAAGAAAGAATATCGGGTGTGGAAGATACAATGCAAGAAATTGATGTATCTGTCAAAGAAAATAATAAAACTAAAAATTTCCTGACACAAACCATCCAAGAAATCCAAGACAACATAAAAAGACAAAACCTAAGAATAATAGGAGTAGAGGAAAAAGAAGATTCCCTCCTCCAAGGCCCAGAAAATATTTTTAACAAAATCATTGAAGAAAATTTCCCCAACTTAGAGGAGAGGCCTATAAGCATACAAGAGGCCTACAAAACACCTAATAAATTAAACCAGAAAAGAAAATCCTCCTGTCATATAATAATCAAAACAGTAAGTCTACAGAACAAAGAAAAATACTAAAAGCTGCAAGGGAAAAAGGCCAAATAACATATAATAGCAAACCAATCGGAATCACACCTGTCTTCTAAACAGAAAATATGAAAACCGGAAGGGCCTGGACAGATATCATGCAGACCTTAAGAGAACACAGATGAGAGCCTAAGCTACTGTACCCAGCAAAATTCTCAGTCCTCGTAGACGGAGAAAACAAGATATTCAACAACAAAAACAAATTTCAACAATACCTACACACAAATCCAGTGTTACAGAAGATATTAGAAGGAAAAGTACAACCCAAGACAACTAACTAATTTCAAGAAAACACAAGAAATAAATAACATCACTACAGCAAAACAAAAAGTAGCCAAACACACAAACACACTACAATAGCCAACATCAATATCAAGAGAGCTAACAGCCACTGGCCATTAATCTCCCTCAACGTGAATGGACTCAATTCTCCAATAAAAAGACACAGACTAACAGCATGGATGCGTAAACAAGACCCAATAATCTGTTGCATATAAGAAACATACCTAAGTCATGTAAAAAAAAAAAGACATTATCAGATAGTAAAGGGCTGCAGGATTGTTTTCCAAGCAAATGGATCCCAAAAGCAAGCAGGAGTAGCCATTCTAATGTATAATAAAATAGACTTTCAACCAAAATTAATCAAAAGACATAGAGAAGGATACTTCATACTCATCAAGGGAAAAAATCCACCAGGAAGATATCACAATCCTGCACATCTATGCCCCAAATGCAAGGGCACCCACATTTGTAAAAGAAACATTAATATAACTTAAACCACACACAGATCTCCATATAGTAATAGTGGGAGACTTCAACATCCCAGTCTCAACAAAGGACAGGTCAACAAAACAGAAATTAAACAAAGAAACAATAATTCTGACAGAGGTCATGAATCAAATGAACCTTACAGACATCTACAAAACTTTTCACCCAAACACAAAAGAATTTACCTTCTTCTCTGCACCTCATGGAACCTTCTCCAAAATAGACCATATAGTTGGTCATAAAGCAAGCCTCAACAGAAATAAGAAAATTGAAATAATCCCTTGTATCCTCTCTGATCACCATGGACTAAAGCTGGACCTCAATGACAGAAATAGCAAAAGGCCTAAACACACATGGAAACTGAACAACTTGCTACTGAATGACAGCTGGGTCAGAGAAGAAATAAAGAAAGAAATTACAGTCTTCCTAGAATTCAACGAAAATGAAGGCACAACATACCTAACCTTATGGGACACAATGAAAGCACTGCTAAGAGGAAAGTTCATAGCACTAAGTGCCTTCAAAAAGAAATTCGAAACATCTCATGCAAGCAACTTAATGGCTCACTTAAAAGCCCTAGAAAAAAAAGGAGCAGACACACCAAAGAGGAATAGATGACTGGAAATAATCAAACTCAGGGCTGAAATCAATAAATTAGAAACAAATAAAACAATTCAAAGAATCAATGAAACCAAGAGCTGGTTCTTTGAGAGAGTCAACAAGATAGACAAACCCTTAGCCAAATGAACTAAAAGGCAGAGAGACACTATCCAAATCAACAAAATCTGAAACAAAAAGGGGGACATAACCACAGACACTGAAGAAATCCAAACAATAATTGGGTCTTACTTCCAAAGTCTATATGCCACAAAATTTGAAAATCTAAATGAAATGGACAATTTTCTTGACTGATTCTACATGTCAAAGCTAAATCAAGACCAGGTAAATCAATTGAATAGTCCTATATCCCCTAAGGAAATAGAAGCTGTCATCAAAAGTCTCCTTTCAAAAAAAAAAAAAAAAAAAAAACCCAGGGCCAGATGGTTTAAGCACAGAATTCTACCAGACCCTCAAAGAAGAGCTAACACCAATACTCTTCAAACTATTCCACAAGATAGAAACAGAAGGAATACTACCAAACTCATTCTATGAAGCCACAGTCACCTTGGTACCTAAACCTCACAAAGACCCAACAAAGAAAGAGAATTTCAGGCCAATCTCCCTCATGAACATTGATGCAAAAATACTCAACAAAATACTTGCAAACTAAATAAAAGAACACATGAAAGATATCATCCACTACGACCAAGTAGGCTTCATCCCAGGCATGCAGGGGTGGTTCAATATATGGAAATCCATCAATGTAATCCACCACATAAACAAACTGAAGGAGAAAAACCATATGATCATCTCCTTAGATGCTAAAAAAGCATTTGACAAAATCTAATATCCATTCATGTTTAAAATCTAGGAGAGATCAGGGATACAAGGCACATAACTGAACATAGTAAAGTCAATATACAGCAAGCCTATAGCCAATATCAAACTCAATGGAAAGAAACTTAAATCAATCCCACTGAAATCAGGGACAAGGCAAGGCTGCCCACTCTCTCCATACCTCTTCAACATTGTTCTTGAGGTCCTTGCTAGAGCAATAAGACAATTAACAGAGAGAGATCAAGGGGATACAAATTAGAAAGGAAGAAGTCAAAGTATCACTATTTGCAGATGATATAATAGTATACCTGAGTGACCCCAAAAATTCTATCACGGAACTCCTACAGCTTATTAACACCTTCAGCAAAATGGCTGGACACAAAATTAACTCAAAAAATAAAATAAAATCAGTAGCCCTCCTGTATAAAAAAACAAAAGGGCTGAGAAAGAAATTAGAGAAACAACACCCTTCACAATAGCCACAAAGGATATAAAGAACTTGGTGTGAACCTAACCAAGCAAGTCAAAGACTTGTATGAAAAAAAATTCCAGTCTCTGAAGAAAGAATTAGAAGAAGATATCAGAAGATGGAAAGATCTCCCATTTTCATGGCTTGGCAGGATTAACATAGTAAAAATGGTCATCTTACCAAAAGCAATCTACTGATTCAATGTAATTCCCATCAAGTTACTGTTGTAGGCGGTGATTAGTATTTACTATTGTTTTCTCTTCTTGTATCGCTGCTGTTAATCCTCAGCAGCTGTATAACCAAATCACCACACAGAGACTGGGTTTTTAGTTAACATAGAACACAATGCTGGGCAATATTTACTCCCTCCTAAACCTCCAAGCCCTCAGTTTCCTAACATTTAGATTTCCCACATTATACTTGCTTTTTGTGAAATCTTAGGTCTGGTTCATGCTCCAAGTCCTCCAAGCTCTCTCCTCCCGCTCTGCTCCTCCTGCACTCCTCTCCTCGAGCTCCTCCTCCTCCTTCTCACCCCTTCCTGTTCTCTAGCTCCTCCCCTATTTCCTGTCCTCTGGCTCCTCCCATTGCACAACATTGTATCTAGTTGCTTTATTTGTGTCCTGTTTACACAAGAGTTGAGACAGGATGCTTACAGTGAGTATCACAATGCAATATCCAGATTGAAACCAGAGAGTTGGGGGTGGGGAAATCAGCATTTGAATTAACAATGGTAAGGCATATACATTTTAAAAGAACATTATACCAACAAATTACCAACGCAATTCTTTACAGACCTTGAAAGAAAAATTTTTAACTTCGTATGGAACAACAAGAAACCAAGAATTGCTAAAACAATCCTCTACAGTAAAAGATCTTCTGGAGATATCTCCATCCCTGATCTCAAGCTATACTATAGAACAACAATACTAAAAACTGCATGGTACTGGCATAGGAACAGACTGGTGGATCAATAGAATCAAATAGAAGACCCTGAAATAAATCCACACACTTATGAACACCTGATTTTTGACAAAGATGCCAAGTCCATTCAATGGAAAAAAGACAGCATCTTCAACAAATGGTGCTGGTCTAACTGGATGTCTACATGTAGAAAAATGCAAATAGATACATACTTATCACCCTGCACAAAACTAAAGTCCAAGTGGATCAAAGACCTCAATATAAAACCAGACACACTAAACCACTTAGAAAAAAAAGTGGGGAAGAGCCTTGAACTCATTGGCACAGGAGACAAGTTCCTGAACAGAACACCAACAGCACAGGCTCTATGATGAACAATCAATAAATTCAATAAATGGGATCTCATGAAACTGAAAATCTTCTGTAAAGCAAAAGACACTGTCATCAGAACAAAATGACTGCCTACAGACTGGGAAAGGATCTTCACCAACCCTATATCTGACAGAGGGCTAATATCCAGAATATATAAAGAACTATAGACGTTAAACAGAAACAAATCAAGTAACCCAACTAAAAATGGGGTACAGAGCTAAACAGAGAATTCTCAATAGAGAAATATCAAATGACAGAGAAACACTTAAAGAAATGCTCAACATCCTTAGCTATCAGGGAAATGCAAATCAAAATGAGCATGAGATTTCACCCTTACACCCATCAGAATGGCTAAGATCAAAAACTCAAGTGAAAACATGCTGGAGAGGTTGTGCAGAAAGGAGAAACCTCTTCCATTGCTGGTGGGAATGTAAACTTGTACAACCACTTTGGAAGTCAGTCTGGCGCTTTCTCAGAAAACTGGGAATTCTGCTATCTCAAGATTCAGCTGTACCACTCCTAGGCATATATCCAAAATATGTTCAACTATACACCTAAGACATTTGCTCAACCATGTTCGTAGCAGCTCTATTTGTAATAGCCAGAAGCTGGAAACAACCCAGATGTCCCTCAATGGAAGAATGGATACAGAAATTGTGGTACACTGACACAATGGAATACTACTCAGCAATAAAAAAACAAGGAAATCGTGAAATTTGAAGGCAAATGGTGGGAACTAGAAAAGATCATCCTGAGTGAGGTAACCCAGAAGCAGAAAGACACACATGGTATATACTCACTCATAAGTGGATATTAGCCATATAACATAGGATAAACATACTAAGATCTACACTCCTAAAGAAGCTAAACAACAAAAAGACCCTAGGGAAGATGATCAATCCTCATTCAGAAGGACAAATGTGATAGACATCAGAAGCAGGAGAAGACAGGGAACAGGAGGAGAAACCTACCACAGATGGCCTCTGAAAGACTCTATTGATTGAGGTATTGAAGCAGAAGCTGAGACTCATAACCAAACTTTGGACAGAGTGCAGGGAACCTTATGAAAGAAGGGGGAGATAGAAAGACCTGGAGCAGATAGGAGCTCCACAAGGAGAAAAAAAATAAATCTGGGCAGAGGAGTCCTTTCTAAGATTAATACTCCAACCAAGGACCATTCATGAAGGTAACCTAGACCCCCTGCACAGATGTAGCCCATGGCAGCTCAGTACCCAAGTGGGTTTCCTAGTAATAGGAACAGGAACTGTCTCTGACAAGAACTCAATGGCCTGCTCTTGGATCACCTCCCCCTGAGGGTAATACTTTACCAGGGCACAGAGGAAGACAATGCACAGTCCTAATGACTAGGCTAGGATCAGATGGAAAGGGAGGAGGACCTCCATCATCAATGGACTTGAGAGACCAAAAGATTAAAAATTAGTAGCTATTATTAATAGCTAAGGCCTGAACTAGGTGGGTGGAGAAGTCCAGGAATGTCCAGAAGTCCTGAGGGGAAGAACCACCTTTTGCATTCTTTCCCTACCCACTAGAGATAGTTGCTAGGAAACTGGCCCATCCTCCTAGGGAGGGGCACTAGATCATTAATGGTCTGGGGACCTTCCTATAGCCAGTCAATTCAAAATGTAGCATTTTGACCAATAGATGCTTGCCAGGCAGGAATTGCCCCTGCCTTGGGCATGCTGGGAGGAACCAGAATCTTTAAATCACCCAACTAGCCTGAGCACAGGGCGCTCTGGCTCTCACCACTTCGGGGGGTGGGATGGGGGGCTCAAGCTGCAGCTTGTAATTTGTAATAAAAAGAACCTCATGTATTTACAGCAGAGTCTGTTTATTCCTGGTCTTTTGGGGTTCATAAACTGGGCAGAAGAGACTGGGGGAGAGGCAAGGGTGGAGAAGAGGAAGCGAAGGCAGGATCAGGAGGGGATGAGGGAGGGGGCTACATTTGTGATACAAAATGAAAAAACTGTAATTAATAAAAATTAATTTAAAAAGATTATTTTGGGCTCATTTAACATTATTTGAACATGATATTTATGGTTTAAATATGAAGTTTTTCCCCCAAGAAAGCTTATAGGTAGAAGGCTTGGCCTCCAACTGGTCTAATACATCATTGAGAAGTGTGTAGACTCTACCTCCATAAGTGGATTAATCTGTTGATAACAAATGTAGAATTTGAAGCCTTACTGGGAAGTAACAGAAGTGGGGCCAAAGTAAAGGAAGAAAGTCAATGGGGCCTGCCTTTCAAGGGTGTATCTCATGCCCTGATCACTTTCTCACCCCTCCCTTCAGCTTTCCCTCCCTCCTACCCACTGTGCAGTAACTCAGCATAAACCCAGAAACAACAGAGCTAGGAGACTGCAGCTTAAAACCTCTAAAACTGTGTGCACAGATAGATCTTCCTTCAAATTGTGTCTCTCCCATATTTATCACAACAATAAAAACTGTGACATACACAATGGCCCTGACCTAGAATGGCCCTGTGGTTTACCTTCCACCCAGAGAGTTCTGAGAATTAACAGAGGACACCAGGACAACAGCTGTCAACTCTCTTCAGCAAAGAAGCACTTGTAAGCTTACCAAGAAACACCACGCCTGCTAACTATACTCCCATTCCAAGCATCTTACAAAAAGAATTTCTCCTAACGATATAAAATATTCAGGGACATGACTTCTGATAACTGCAATTTTCTCTGTACTAAAACACTTCCAGAAATATCTGAGAAGCTCCTGCAGCTCTGAAACCCTGTGTAGCTTACTGCCTAGGCCATTCTTTATCTCTGCCTGCCACTCACCAAGCTCTCATTATATCCCAGGTAGATTTATAAATGAGACTCTGAGTTAGGTGCAAGCATGCTTAAGTGCACTCACTCATTTAATTCCCACAGAACCAGTAAGGAATTAACTCTCCTGATCTGATGAATTTACTGATATAGAGGTTACAGTGTTGGCTAAATTTACATAGCTAGTGGAAGGTAATACTAGAATTTTATTCAAAACTCTATCTGGTGCTGAGGAGATGGCTCAGCACATAAAGAATTTGCCACAAAAATAGGAGCACCTGAGTTTGAACCCCAGAGGCCACATAAAGTGAGGCATGTATCTGGGTTTCCAGTAGTCTTTCAGCAAAATGGGAGGCAAAGAATCCATGGGTGTTCGAAGCCTAGCTACGCTAAAACACGGTGGCAAATGACAGAGATCCTGTCTCTAGGAAGTTGAAAACCAAAGACTGATATCTAATGTCCTCTGACCTCTGCACATGTGAATTCACACATACACATACTCATATGAACCTGTTCCTCTATCCCCTTTCTACAATAGAGAAGAAAGATAATACAAAACTCAAGAATTCGAGAGAGGACCTCATAGCCATAACATGGCTGAGAATGAGCAATAAAACAGAATCTCTGTTCTATCCAATTTCCAACTTCTGTGAAAACTTCCCCATGCGATTCCTCCCATGACCCCACAAGAATTCAGGAAAGTTTCTCAGTGACCACCACCCCAGCCCCAAATAAGTCACAGTATTTACTGAGAAACCATCACATCCTAACACTGCAGGCTTCTCTGAGAGCACATGGCCACGGTCATTAGCATTGGCTGTTAACAGCCAGTTTGTTTCCTAATTGAGACCTTGCCCTCCTCACTGCAGGCTTCTGCTTCATCTAAGGTCTCATTATCAACTGACATTTCCAGTGAAGTCCTAACCTGGCTGAGCAGCAGAACCTCCTGGGAGTATTTATTACAGTATTGTAGCCTACATTTCACCACCAGAAACGCCAGTTCTCTGGGTCTGGTCATGGGCCAGGGAATCAATACTGTTAATAGGCTCCAGAGTGATTTCTGAAGTAGTCAGTCCAAACAGTCAGCTCTTAGAAATCAATAAACACCATCGGGGGAATGTTTGTAAGGGAAAAATATATATAATGGAAGTTTTTGCCTATTTCTGCCAAACTGACATTTTCTCCAAGGTACTTGTCTTAGTTTGGAAGCAAGACAGCTAAGCTCAACCAAAACTTTCTGCAAAGCTCCCAAAGCCCGTGATGGTAATTTTATGTGTCAGCCTCTATGAGCTAAGGGATAGCTCATGGTTTCCTGGTGCATTTGGGATAGTGTTTCCAGAAGGACTTAGCATTAGATCAACTGGCTGCAGTGAAGACTTGCTCTCACCAATGCATTAAGCTTCGCTCAATCTGTTGGAAGACCTGCTTGAACAGAAGAGAGGAGTGTTAAGACACGGTCACTCTCTGAGCTGGCATGTCCATCCTCTTGTGCCTCACATGAGAGGATGCTGTTCCTCGGGTGTTTGGACATGGGCTCCATCATAGCAGTTGAGCTGCTTTTGCAGTTTGCAAAGAGTGGTGAAGTACCTCTGTCATGCCATTCCTATCATGAGGGTAAAAACCATTGTGCATGACAATTATTGTTTAGAAAACCCTAAGATAACCAGCATAAACCTGAGAACCCATCACCTCATGGCAGGATTATGAAGTCATGTAGTTTCACTTCACATTAGTCAACATCTTTCCGCCTGTGACTGTACACCTGACAGAAGTAGGTAAAGGCAGGAGAGGTGCACTAGTTCACATTTTAGAAGGTACCATCCACCCAGGCAGGGAACTCATGGCAGCTGCAGCAATCCAGCCCATGGCTGGCAGGACCTTGGGGCACAGTTTGTTTACATATTAGTGAACTTAGAGTGAGCTTGAGGGAAACAGGAAGAATGTCCACACCTAGAGGCATATATCTGCCAGTATATGCCCCATTTCTCGTTTCCATAACCTCTCAAAAACAGTTGGGATCCAAAGCATTCAGACATCTGAGCATATAGGGGCATTTCACATCTAAATCACAAATAGGAGGCATCATTTAAAATAAGTGACTAACAACTAAATATGTTTAAAGTTTTCATATGGAATCTTGAAGATTAAGGCTCATAAAGTCATGAAGATTCTGGAATTAACACACACAGATGTACACAGAGAGAGACAGAGACAGAGAGACAGAAAAAGCAGGTCCTCCAGTATATGAAATAGTCTTTTGATTATGATCAAATGCCACATCCTTTCTGTCTGTCACTATTTGATTGCACACTGGAATTACTTAGGACCTGGAAAGACCCTGAGGCTTTACCTTCATTCCCATAGATTCTAAATTACTTGGTTTGGGCTATTTTGGGGTTTTTTTGTTTTGTTTTGTTTTTTTTAAGCTCTCAGGGTGGCATGACTGCTGTGGACACATCCTCTATCTATCCTCTATCTGATAGAAGTTTGAGCAAATTCTTCACAACTCTCCAGTGATGAACATTTTAGTCATTAATGTTGTAAACATGGTTTTCTGTTCAGCAATTCAGCTATCCCCGCCCTTGGAGAGACCCGGCCTCCATATTTCTCTATTGGTCATAGAAGTCTATGTACCCCACCTCACATGACTCAGGTGGTGGTGAAATAGCATGGGACCCAGTCTATCTGCTTGCTGTGTTGCTCTCATGTGCTCCCTCATATTATTCTGATTTCGGGTGGCTGGATCTAGAAGAAACAACAAACTAATATGCTTAGTTGGGGGAGCATCTTTGAGTTCCTAAGTTAAGTCCATGGTCAAAAGTGCAGTTCCTGAGGAGGTGACAGATGTTGAGCTCCTTAGGTGAAGCTCTTTCAGGGCAGCTTCAGGTTGGCACCTCTCCCATGTACTTACTTCTATAGCTAAATTGCAATCTGCAGTACATGGTAGCCTCTGTATAAGTTTTCAGTCTTGAGAAATGTTATTAATGTGATGGAGACCAGTGTGACACTTTACATAGGGAGGTGCTGTGCATGAGTTAAATGTTGCCTCCCTTCTCCTTGCCTCCGTTTTATAAGTCCCAAGATAAAATCTCCACCACTACCACATTTGAATGGAGGAGCCTCTGGCTGAACCTTTGCCCAGTTTTTTCAAGTACTGCTCTTGTGCCCTTAGCCTTTGAGGGTTCTGTCCAATTTCAGTCCCAGTCATCCCTGCTTGGGCTCTTTGTTAAAGGCTTGTAAGGTTTGTTAAAAACACACCTTGCAGAAAGCACATAACAGATACCTTGGGGGAACCTACATGAAGCTTCCCTCAGTAGGTCACTTAAACCAGAGTGAGGTTCAACAGGGATGGATCAATAAAAGGGAGAACTGGAGGTGAAGATTGGAGTATAGAAAGGCCTAGAACTCCCAAGTGAAGCTTCTGCATTTTATTCTACTTGTCTGGACTATATAGAAAAAAGTCAGCAAAGAGTAAAGTGATGTAACCCAGGCTTGCCAGGATGAGTGAATGGGTATGGTGGTACACACTTGTAATCCCAGCAGTCAGGTGGCTGTGACAAGATCTTAAGTTTAATGCCAGCTAGGTTTACATAGTAATTTCAAAACCAGCCTGGCCTGAACAAAAAGCACAGGATATACTTTTTTGGCTCACACTGCTCTGGAGAGCATGTCTTCCACATGTATAGATCTATAAGATGCTTAGCACCTCCAACCATAGCCTTGCACTCAAACCTAAGACAGACACGGTACATGCATCCTGCTTACCAGGTCTTCATTGGAACACTAAGAATCTCAGTTAAGGAAATAAAGTCTTTAATAATTTAATTATAGCAAAGCAACGAAACTATGCAAATAGAACTGGCAGGTCAAAGCTTTGGCCAATAAGAGTCTGAAGTCTTCCTTCTGTCCAGAACTATCAGGGACTCCAGTGACTGTCTGCTTTAAGAACTCCAAAGAGCATTGCCTTAAGGATCTACTTTCACTCCTTTTCTGATGGCAGTTTGACCTACTGTATCTACTGACAACCACAGATTGAAAGCACTCAATGACATTTTTCCCCCTAATAAAAATACATGTGATTCTTTGATGAGTGACTGTGTGAGAGTTATTTGAGACCAACTCTCACATGTCCCAGGCTGTTCCTGGAAACATTATACAGCCAAAAATGACCCTTGAACTTCTGACCCTCCTGTTTCTACCTCCCAAGTACAGTTGAATTCTACCACAGCTGGTTTTACGTGAAGCTGCAGGTCAAACCCAGGGCTGTGTGCATGTTAGGCAACTGTTGTGACAATTGGACTACACCTCTCATTCCCACCTCCACCACACACATACACACACACACACACACACACACACACACACACACTTAAGAAATGTGAAAGTATGCCTGACCAAATCTTCCCTGTTCTAAACTCTGCTCACAAACTGGTTGCTGTTCTGGCCTCCTCAGTTCCTAACTTCTGCCATTATTCAAACCCTAACAGCCTGATGCTTCCCCAGAGCCTTGTCCCTGCTGCTTACTCTGGAGTACACTGGTGTTTTTGTCTTGTACCCACCCAGATGTCACATTCCTGAGGTCATCAATGTAAATTATTCCACTTGTCTCCTAGGCAGCCAGGACCCTGAAAAGCTTAGTGAATTATAGGAAACTGAATGTTCCTATAACTGGATGTTTCCTATAGGAAACTGAAGGGTTCATCAGACATAGATGGAGCTATAGCCATAACCACTGTGGCCACAGAGCATAGGTGTAAAGGACTAACTCTGGCAGCCATCCCTCTCCCTAAATGGCTCTGGGTTTATTTGTTCTGCCTCAATACAAACAAACAGTGCCCTCCTCTGTCTAGCAGCAGAACTATAAGGAACAATAACTTTGTAGACTATCTTTAGGTTCCGTATCTCACACCACAAGCCAAAGACACTACAAAGCAGTATCTATGTATAAGAGAGTCAGTTGTAGAAAAGCTGTCACTCTCATACTGCCCTAAATCCATGTCCCGATTTTACAGGAAAAATGATGATGAACACAGGAACAACAGGGTAAGACCCATCTATCAAACTGACAGTGAAAAATAATTAAAGAGCTTAAATTTTATACTGTAGTGACACAAAGGAAATAATGTCATGGCTGGAAGATCAGCTCAAGCTTTCTGAGAAAGGCTCTTTGTTAATATTGCTGTTTTTATTTATCTATCTATTTATTTATTTATTTATTTATTTATTTGGGTAAGTCTCTTTACTATATGTCATCCAGGAACAATACACTTGGGGAGATTTCCAGGGAAATAGCCCCAAAGGAAACAAAGTGATTGATATAAAGATGTTTACAGCTGCCACATATTCTTATATAGTGGAAAAGTGGGAAAAACTCAAACGGCGCACAGTAAAGGAATATTATGTAATGGTCAGTGTCACACTATGGTGATACTTTGCCACAGAGCCAGTAAGAACGGTGATTGCAGGGCTGAAGTCACATACAAACCATGTATGCAGCACTGTGAACAAAGAATACCAAATGCTGTTCCCCTACTGACTGTAACCCAAACATAATGTGGTGATGGATTTTAGGCTAAATAATTAAAGGTTAGCATCCATCCTTGTTTTAAACATGATGCAGTTTTGAACAGTAACAAAAGAAGGTGAGGAAGAGGAGGCAAGATGAAAAAATGACTACCAGCTATTGCTCTCTACTTTCTCCCTTGCTGTCTTCTCCCAAAGTTTCATTTCTCTGTTTGGAATGTTTCACTAATAAGTTGTAAAGGCCAAAGCTGTCACTCACTAAAGACTAGGAAAAGAAAAGACAGTGAAGTGAAATTCTCTTTCTCTACTTTTAATGTATAACTTCATACTTCTGGCACACATAGACACATACTTAAGAAAATTCCAGCTCTACCTGTCATTATTTAAAATCTCTAATTAAAGACTAAAAATCAAGTTTACTCAGAAGGTTCAGTAATACAAAAATCAATCCAAAATGGACCAAGTTTCTCAATAACAGCTTGCCTGCGACTCCACATCAGGAGTCTAAGTAGAATCACTGAGCCTTTGTCATCAGTTATTATTATTACTATTATTATTATTTTTACGATTGATTCACTTTGTATCCCAATTGTAGCCCCCTCCCTTATCTCCTCCCATCAGTTATTACTGACATGAATAACCTAAGAGATTCATTAAAACCTTAGTCTTTTGGGCCTCCTTTACCAGAGATTTCGTGTAAATCTGGGCAAACAAGGCCTGGGTGTCTTCATCTTAGCAACCATGGGGCCTTCAGGTGCAGAAAGACCAGGAAGTGAGATAAGTACCAGTACAGGTAATAGTACTGCTGCTTGAATGATCTAGCTTGAGACTCAGCAAATCAATTTCCTCAGAGCTGGATATCAGACACTATCAGAAAACCAAGTCCAGGGCTGAAGAGATGACTCAGCTCTTAAAGGCAAAGCTCACAACCAAAAATACAAGACAACCAAGTCCAGGAAGTTGTCTCCTGTGCCAGTGAGTTCAAGGCTCTTCCCTTCTTTCTCTTCTAGTAGGTTTAGTGGTCTTTGATCCACTTGGACTTGAGTTTTGTCCAGGGTTATAGATATGGATCTATTTGCATTATTCTGCACGTAGACATCCAGTTACCTCAGCACCATTTGCTTTCTTTTTTCCATTATATGGTTTTGGCTCCTTTGTCAAAAATCCAATATCTGTAAATGGATTTATTCTGGATCTTCTGTTTGATTCCGTTGATCTACCAGTCTGTTTCTATTCCAATACCATGCAGTTTTTATTACTATCGCTCTGTAGTCAGGGGTGGAGATACCTCCAGAAGTTCTTTTATTGTATAGAATTGTTTTTGCTCTTCTACGTTTTTATGTTTTTACATAGAAGTTGAGAATTGTTTTTTCAAGGTCTGTAAAGAACTGTGCTGGTATTTTGATGGGAATTGCATTGAATCTGTAGATTGCTTTTGGTAAGATGGCCATTTTTACTATGTTAATCTTACCGGTCCATGAGCATGGGAGATCTTTCCATCTTCTGATACATTCTTCAGTTTCTTTCTTCAGAGACCTGAAGTTCTTGTCATAAAGGACTTTCACTTGCTTATTAGAGTTATACCAAAATACTTTATATTATTTGTGGCTGTTGTGAAAGGTGTAGTTTGCTTAATTTCTTTCTCAGCCCATTTGTCATTCGTATACAGGGGGGCCACTGATATTTTTTGAATTAATTTTGTATCCAGCCACTTTGCTGAAGGTGTTTATCATCTGGAAGAGTTCCCTGTTGGAATTCTTGGTGTCACATATGTATACTAGCATATCGCCTGTGAACAGTGATACTTTGACTTCTTCCTTTCCAATTTGTATCCCCTTAATCTCCCTTGGTTGTGTTATTGCTCTGGCTAGGATTTCAAGTACTATATTGAAGAGACGTAGAGAGAGTTGGTAGCCTTGTCTTGTCCCTCATTTCAGTAAGATTGCTTTGAGTTTCTCTCCATTTAATTTGATGTTGGCTATACACTTGCTGTATGTTGCCTTTATTGTGTTTAGGTATGCATTTTGTATCCCTGATCTTTCCAAGAGTTTTAACATGCTTTTTCAGCATCTAATGATATTATTATGTGTTTTTTTTCTTTTAGTTTGTTTATATGGTGGATTATGTTCACGGATTTTCATGTACTGAACCATCCTTGCATGGCTGGGATGAATTCTATTTGACCGTAGTGGGTGATATTTTTGCAGTGTTTTTGCATTTGATTTGTGAGTATTTTGTTGAGTATTTTCATATCAATGTTCATGAGGGAAATTGGTCTGAATTTCTCTTTTTGTTGCTGGGTCGTTGGTGTTTTTGGTATCAGCGTGACTGTGGCCTTGTAGTGTGAATTTGGCAATGATCCCGTTTTTATTTTGTGAAAGAGTTTGAGCAGTATTGGTATTAGCTCTGCTTTGAAAGTCTGATGGAATTCTGCTCTGAAACCATCTGGCCCTTGACATTTTTTTTTAGGATGGGAGACTTTTAATGACTGCTTCTATTTCCTTAGAGGTTATAGGACTATTTAGCTTATTTACCTGATCTTAATTTAACTTTTGTAAGTGTAATCTAGAAAGAAAAAAGGTCCATTTCATTTAGATTTCCCAATTTTGTGGAGGACAGCCTTTTTGGCAAGGAGACAACTTCCGGAACAGAACACCAGCATCTCAGGCTCTAAGATCAACAATTAATAAATGGGACCTCTTAAAACTGAGACTTTTTGTAAGGCAAAGGACACTGTCAATAGAACAAAACAGCAGTCTACAGATTTGAAGAAGATCTTCACCAGCCCTACATCTGACAAAGGGCTAATATCCAAAAAACTCAAGAAATTAAACACCAACAAGCAAAATAATCTGGTTAATCAATGGGACACAAAGCTCAACAGAGATCTCTTCACAGAGGAATCTTGAATGGCCTAGAAGCACTTAAAGAAATGTTCAACATCCTTAGTCATCAGGGACATGCAAATCAAAATGACTCTGCGATTCCTTAGAAAATTGGGAATACCTCTACCTCAAGACCCAGATATACCACCACTCCTGGGCATAGAGGGGAACTCCTTTTTTTCTGAGGAATAGAGGAGAAAGAGGGGTAAGAAGGAGGGAGCATGGTAAGGGGAGGAGAGGAGGGGGCTACAGCTGGGATGTAAAGTGAATAAATAAATTTTAAAAGGAAAAAGAAAACCAAATCGAGTTAATCTTTCCCATCCCTCACCAGCCCACAGACTGAGACTGTACTGTCTGTCACTTAGATACCTGTAATGGCCTCATCACTCTGCACCCTTGTTCCATTCATCCTAGGCAATAGTCACACTTCACACTGCTTTGAAGCCCAATCTCTTCCCAGACCCTAATGATGATTTACTCAGCCTTTCATACCCTCACTCCTAGCTTCTTCTCTAGCAATATCATCTTTGTCCTTTCCTCCATCTATTCCAGGCACAACAACCTCCTTGCTGAGTGTACCCTGAACTCTGGACCATTGTGCTTTCTGATCCCTTGGTCTAATGCTACCGTATTAAACAGGCCCTGTTTATGTTGTCATGTGTTTATGTTGTTATATGTTCATGTTGTCATTGTTCAGTCAGCATAAAGTACTGTCCTCTTTCCTCTCCCTGGATTATTTGACTTCTGGTTTCTTTCTGTCACTCACTGCATGACTCATGGTGTATTTCACTATATCTTCACAAAAAAAGGGGGTATATCTCTTTTCTGAAGTTTTCAGTCCTGGCAGCGAAAGCAATATACTCAATAGATGGATGCAAGAATGGATGGAAGGATGCATGGAGCTGTGAATTTGTAAATGAAAGGAAGGATGGATATAAACATAGATAAATACAGGGTGGGGTGGATGGAGGAATTTCAGCTATGGGGGTCTATGGAAATTATGATGCCTAGGAATACTCACCTGTGCACACCTCTGTGGGAGCTGGCAATCCTTGTATAGAAAGTTCCAGATGGGGAAACCATGGTTCATCCAGAAAATAATTCTCTATCAATCATGCTAATAAATTATTCAAAAAGATTCTAGAAGGAAAGTATCTAAAAACCTTCATCCCCACTTCCTGCTTCCAGCCACTCATCAGAAGATGCTGGCCATAGCTACTCTAATAATGAATGCTGGAGCTGGTTATTATGTTTGTTAAAGGTTAGCTGGCTTATATACAATCTTTTTGTGAAGATTAAGTTCTCACCTAACTTGGAAAGTCCCGTGGGATCAGGATCCTGTCTCATTCTTTATTTCTAATGCACCTGGAATGGAACTACATTATTGGGGAAACTGAATCAGTGCCTTGCCCCTGCACTCCCTAATGATGTCAAAACCAGAGAAATCTCAGAAACTTTCTGAGAATGGTCTCATTCTTAGCTATTTGTAATGGGCATCATTTGAACTGCATCTCTTATTTTAGATAATTTTTGCTAACCACTAATAGAACTCCATAAGACAAAGAGATAGATCTATGTTCATTTTTCCTAGAAATTAGCCTGTAGTTGATTAAAGGAACAGGGCTACTCTCAGCCTTTCATACAGAGGCAGAAAGGAAAAGTTAGTTGTTTACCTTGATTTTTTTAATAATACTACTTTATTTAGGGTCATTAAACATTTTATTCCCCCCCCAACACCAGCTAGGAGGAAAAGAAAGTTAGTAGGGACAGGCAGGAGAGTTCTTTCTGCTACTTCCTGCTAGATACAGTCGTATGATTCTTTGGGGGGGGCAATACCAATATCAGTTGTCCAGAAGTCCAGGTAACCATCAATTCAACAAACAGCAAAAGCATCAGCAGGATGAACCAGCAGCAAGCAGTCTTCCTCCAAGCAGTCGCTCTGTCTTCCTCTGGAATGTCATATTTATATGCGTCAAAGTCCTCAGAATTGAACTAATTCCACCTGGCAAAGACCATGCTCCACACAAGAAAATTAACAGGTAGAATTTTAACAAAAACGTGTTTACAAATCATAAACCAAAAGATCCACAACAGTTAATAACTGCATAAATAAAAAAAATTTTGGCACAAACCAGTATCAATGAAGTAACAGAACCTCCCATCTTTCTTTTTAAAGAAAATGAAATGCAAAATATTCCAGATTAAGTTTTACATTTGTTTATAATTTTAAATACAACTATGGATACAAAAAGGCAGAAAACGGTGTAAAATCTACATTAAAACTAACCATCAGTGGTTTACATCAGTATGTAATAATATAGAATACTATCATCTTAAATGTATATGTAAAAAAAAAGACTATTGATACATCAGAATTAATTGCCTTAATCAGTTACAGATATATTTACAAAATAAATCATCATATCAGTTTAGAATTATTACAGTGCAAGTAACCAAGGGTGAATTTTAATCATGTGATAAACCTGGTCAGTAAATTTTCTCAAGCTGTCCTGCAATACAAGAATAGAGGGCTCCCAGATAAATATACTGTGCATACTGCATACAGAAAAATAATGAGTATAGCTTTGAAAATAGTTTATCTTGATGACATTTTTTTTTTCAGACACTGGTTGAGTAGAAAGTGTTAGGAGCTTCAGCTCAAGCAGAAATGGAATCTATCCCTACAGTAATAGAGCTTTGGAAAGGAATTGTGATCATGAGGGTGGGGTAGCCATGAGTGGGATTAGTGTCCATATTTAAAGAGACCTCAGAGCACCCTCAAGCTCTCTACATGATGAGGCCACAAGTCACCATCTGTAACTCTAAGAGAGTCTTGAACAATTAATGCTCTCGTTTTGATCTCAAAGACCAGCTTCCAGAACAATATTTTTTTTTCACTTACCATGTCTATGACACTTTGTTATTGCATCCTGGACAGACTGAAAGAAATACTGGTTAAGATTTAAATTCTTTATGATTTGGAATAAATCAAGCATGTCATCTACATAGATGTTAATAAAATGTTGTGTTTAAATTCTCTATAGAAGATGTGTACCCATCCCAAAGCACATATAGTCCTTTAAAATCAAATTTTGAAAACAAATGGTACTAAACCCATCAATGACCATAAATGACCCTTTATTGTGTGTGTGTCTACATTTTATTAAAGAAATGATCTCCACATCTCCATCTCGGATCCTTCATAAGAATCCCAGTCTATACTACCAAAATGCAGTTTCTGCAGAGCATTAGTAAATTAGGATTAGTTTGGAGTTCATGTAACCTAGACCCTAACTGTACTACCCACAAATCAAAGGCTCTGTAAAAAGCAGTAAAGGCTCACATCTCTCCTGCTTCATTCTGCTTGAGGCAACAGGCAGCATGGCAAAGGCCTGAAACAAAACAACCACAACTAACAACCATGTGCATGAAAGACACACTTTCCCCCAAGGAAATTGAAGCAGTCATTCACAGTCTCCCCTCCAAAAAAAGCCCTGGACAAGATGGTTTCAACGTGGAATTCTACCAGACCTTCAAAAAAGTGATAACACCAATTCTCCTCAAACTATTCCACAAAATAGAAACAGAAGTAACACTACCAAACTCATTCTATGAAGCGACAGTCACCCTAATACCCAAACCACACAAAGACCCAACAAAAAAAGAGAACTTCAGACCTATCTCTCTTATGAACATTGACCCAAAAATACTCAATAAAATACTTGCAAACCGAATCCAAGAACACATCAAAGATATCATCCACCATGACCAAGTAGGCTTCATCCCAGGCATGCAAGGGTGGTTCAATATACAGAAATCCATCAATGTAATCCACCACATAAACAAACTGAAGGAGAAAAACCACAGGATTATCTCCTTGGATGCCGAAAAAGCCTTTGACAAAGTCCAACACCCATTCATGTTTAAAGTCTTGGAGAGATCAGGGATACAAGGCACATACTTAAACATAGTAAAGACAATATACAGCAAGCCTACAGCCAACATCAAACTCAATGGAGAGAAACTTAAATCAATCCCACTGAAATCAGGGACAAGACAAGGCTGCCCACTCTCTCCATATCTCTTCAACATAGTACTTGAAGTCCTAGTCAGAGCAATAAGACAACTAAAGGAGATCAAGGGGATACAAATTAGAAAGGAAGAGGTCAAAGTGTCACTATTTGCAGATGATATGATAGTATACATGAGTGACCCCAAAAATTCAACCAGAGAACTCCTTCAGCTGATAAACACCTTCAGCAAAGTGGCAGGATACAAAATCAACTCAAAAAAATCAGAAGCCCTCCTGTACACAAAAGACAAAAGGGCTGAGAAAGAAATTAGGGAAACAACATCCTTCACAATAGCCACTAATAACATAAAGTACCTTGGGGTCACACTAACCAAGCAAGTGAAAGACCTGTTTGAGAAAAACTTCAAGTCTCTGAAGAAAGAAATTGAAGAAGATCTCAGAAGATGGAAAGATCTCCCGTGCTCATGGATTGGTAGGATTAACATTGTGAAAATGGCCATCCTGCCAAAAGCAATCTACAGATTCAATGCAATTCCCATCAAAATACCAACTCAGTTCTTTACAGACCTTGAAAAAAAGATTCTCAGCTTCATATGGAGAAACAAAAAACCCAGAATCTCCAAAACAATCCTGTACAACAACAGATCATCTGGAGGTATCTCCATCCCCGATCTCCAGCTGTACTACAGAGCAATAGTAATAAAAATTGCATGGTATTGGCATAAAAACAGAAAGGAGGATCAATGGAACCGCATAGAAGACCCAGAAATAAACCCACACACCTATGAATACTCGATTTTTGACAAAGAAGCCAAAACCATTCAATGGAAAAAAAGACAGCATCTTCAACAAATGGTGCTGGTCCAACTGGATGTCTACATGCAGAAAAATGAAAATAGATCCATATTTATCACCCTGCACAAAACTAAAGTCTAAGTGGATCAATGTTGTAGTTTGTTATTAATATTTGCTATGGGTTTAACTTCTGGTAACACTGCTGTTAATCCTCAGCAGCTGTATAACCAAATCACCACACAGAGACTGGGTTTTTAGTTAACCGAGAACACAATGCTGGGCAATGTTTACTCCCTCCTAAACCTCCAAGCCCTCAGTTTCCTAACATTTAGATTTCCCACATTATACTCGCTTTTTGTGAAATCTTAGGTCTGGTTCATGCTCCAAGTCCTCCAAGCTCTCTCCTCCTGCTCTGCTCTCCTCGTGCTCTCTCTCCTCCAGCTCCTCCTCCTTCTCACCCCTTCCTGTTCTCTAGCTCCTCCCCTCTTTCCTATTCTCTGGCTCCTCCCATTGCACAACATTGTATCTAGTTGCTTTATTTGTGTCCTATTTACATATAAGAGTTGAGACAGGATGCTTATAGTGAGTATCACAATGCAATATCCAGATTGAAACCAGAGAGTTGGGGGTGGGGAAATCAGCATTTGAATTAACAAGGGTAAGGCATATACATTTTAAAAGAACATTATACCAACAGATCAAAGACCTCAACATAAAACCAGATACTCTAAATCTGTTAGAAGAAAAAGTGAGGAACAGCCTACAACTCATTGGCACAGGAGACAACTTCCTGAACAGAACTCCAACAGCACAGGCTCTAAGAGCAACAATCAATAAATGGGACCTCATGAAACTGAAAAGCTTCTGTAAAGCAAAGGACACCGTCATCAAAACAAAACGACTGCCTACAGATTGGGAAAGAATCTTCACTAACCCTTTATCTGACAGAGGACTGATATCCAGTATATACAAAGAACTAAAGAAGCTGAAAAGCAGCAAACCAACTAATCCAATTAAAAAATGGGGAACAGAGCTAAACAGAGAATTCTCCACAGAGGAATATCGAATGACAGAGAAACACTTAAAGAAATACTCAACCTCATTAGCCATCAGGGAAATGCAAATCAAAACGACCCTGAGATTTCACCTTACACCCATCAGAATGGCCAAGATGAAAAACTCAAGTGACAACACATGCTAGAGAGGTTGTGGAGAAAGGGGAACCCTCCTCCACTGCTGGTGGGAATGTAAACTGGTACAACCACTCTGGAAAGCTATCTGGCGCTTTCTAAGACAATTAGGAATAGTGCTTCCTCAAGACCCAGCTATACCACTGCTAGGTATATACCCAAGCTTTGCTCAAGTACACAAAAGGGATACTTGCTCAACCATGTTTATAGCAGCTTTATTTGTAATAGCCAGAACCTGGAAACAACCCAGATGTCCATCAATGGAGGAATGGGTACAGAAATTGTGGTGTTTTTACACAATGGAATACTACTCAGCAATCAAAAGGAGGAAATCATGAAATTTGCAGGCAAATGGTGGGATCTAGAAAAGATCATTCTGAGTGAAATATTCCAGAAGGAGAAAGACAAACACGGTATATACTCACTTATATAGACCTATAAGATATGATAAACATAATAAAATCTCTACACCTAAAAAAGATAATCAAGAGAGAGGACATGGGGTAAGATGATCAATCCTCGTTTAGAAAGACAGATGGGATGTGCATTGAACGTATGACAGGAGTCTACTGAGCACATCTGGAAGACTCTAAATAGCAGTGTTCTCAAAGCAAAGACTCATGACTAAACCTTTGGCAGAGTACAGGGAATCATAAGAAAGAAGGGGAGTTAGTCTGATACGGAAAGGATAGGAGCTCCACAAGGACCAAATATATCTGGGCACAGGGTCTTTTCTGAGACTGACATTCAACCAAGGACCATGTATGGATATAACCTAGAACCTCTGCTCAGATGTAGCCTGTGGTAGCTCAGTAACCAATTGGTTTCCCAAAGTGAGGGGAACAAGGACTATTTCTAACAGGAACTCAATGACTGGCTCTTTGACCTCCCCACCCCCCCCAAGGGAGGAGCAGTCCTGTTAGGCCACAGAGGAGGACTTTGCAGCCAGTCCTGAAGATACCTGATAAAACAGGATCGGATGAATGGGGAGGAGGTCCCCCCTATCAGTGGACTTGGAAAGGGGCACGGTGGAGATGAGGGAGGGAGGGTGGGATTGGGAGGGAATGAGGGAGCAGGACACAGAGGGGACACAGGGGCTGGGATACAGAGGTAATAAAATGTAAGTGATAAGAAAAAAATAAAATTAAAAAACACACACACACTTACTGAAGGAAAATGCATAAATGTATCAATAAATAATTCAGAAGTTCAGAAGTCAATGTGGCTTAATAATCTAGGAATTGTTTTCAATTTTTGGAAATATATTACATATATTCTCTCCTCTTGGAGATGCTCCTGCCAGGGAGCTAAAGGAAATAAACTTTGTAAGAATAATTGGTCGGAGATGAGATGACAGGAAATGGTGTCCCAATTTTTCCAGTGAAACTATCTGCTGTTCTCTGCATAAAAGGATGCAGAGCATGCAGGGCAGCTGCTGTTGCTCACTGTATTCTAAGATGGGAGGCAGTCAGCTGACAGTCAGAACATGTGCTCACATCCTTACCATCGTGTTCAACCCCAAGGTTTCCTCACCTTTAAGTGGGTCCTGCTTGCTGTTATCTCCCAGGGTCTCCCATGAAGTCTTCTTTTAATGGAAACTTTGAAAAACACAAGCTTAGATTGTTCTCCAAAGGTGGAGTACTTTTCAGAGCCCTGGGTTCTATCTCCCACATCACAGAAGGAAAGAGATTGGATAAAAATAATTTAAGTTAAAGTAGTGTGGTGGTTTGAATATGTATGGCCCCCTTAGACTCTGTGTTTGAATGTTTGGACCAGAAGAAGTGGCATGATTAGGCAGTGTAGCCTTATTGCAACATGTGTGGCCTTGTCAGAGAAAGTGTATCATTCTTGGGGCAGGCTTTAAGGTCTTATATGCTCAAGCTATGACCACTGTTGTACACAGTCTCCTGCTGCCTTCAGATTAAGATACAGAACTCTTGGCTTCTCCAGCACCATGTTGCCCTGCCTGCCATCATACTCCCCAGCATGATTATAATAGACCAAATTTCTGAAACTTTAAGCCAGCCCCAAATAAACATTCTCCTTTATAGGAGCGGCCATGTTTATAGTATCTCTTCACAGCAATAAAACCCAACTAAAGCAAATACTATCAGTAGTTCCTAAGCTGCCTGGCTGAATCTAGAATATTTCTGCCTGCCATATTCGTAAAGCCATTTTCCCCTAGAATCTGCAAAGCAATGCCTGTTTGATTACTAACTGATTCAAGAAGTAGCTTTCATTTTCAACATTTCCCTTATACAGGATGAGAAGTGGGGTGCTGTTTGCATATATAGGTTCATGCACACACACACACACACACACACACACACACTTCTTAAGAACAAGCAATGATAACATCTGACTATGCCCCTTCCATCCAGTTCTTCAGTTACACAAACTCATTAGTCAAATTGTGATACAATGCCTCTAGATATGCTGCTCCAAGGATCAAAGTGAAGGTGAAAGGGAGAAGGTAAAATTCTCCACCTCTGGGAGAAATGCAAAACCTAACTGGACCTGGATCCCCCAGGCTCTGGGTTAAACCAGAGCTGCCCATCTGAGTCTGAGAGTCACTGTGCTGTCCATACAGCAACATAATGCAATAGCATACATGATGGTTAAAAATAACACTCAGCTTATCAGAAAGAATAAGCATTATGGAGCAGGATACATTTTGGAGTAAAGCAAAGCATTTCATTGTGGCATTTAATAATCCTAATTCTTCCACAAATTATTTAACCTTTCAGTGCCTCAATTAATTCAAGCATAAATAAAGATAAGATCCATAGGAACCTATATTACAAGGACAATGGATATAAATGTGAGCATGGCTCTAGGCACTGAGAATATGAACAATATTTTTTTACTATCTATGGTTTAAATCATTATTAATATAATTATCATTATATATCCTAATTTGAATTTTTAATTGTATTTATTTATTTATTATGTGTGTGTGTGTGTGTGTGTGTGTGTGTGTGTATGAATGCATGGGGGGGGCGGTCCAACTTACACAGGGACCCTGAAAAAGTCAGAGAGTAGCTTTAAGGAGTCAATTCTTTTCTTGTATCATTTGTATCCCAGAGCACAAACTCATGTCTTCAAGGTTGGCCACAAGTTCCTTTACCTGCTGAGTCATCTAACCAGCCCACAGTCTTAGTGAAAAACTATTTTGGTTAAATTACACAGACATACTTCTTTTCTCAAAGCATAAAACATAAAATGGGCAATTACTATATGGGTAATTTCACAAGACAGACAATCTTCTGTCAAGATAATATATTCATTCAAATCTGTTTATGCTGAGATTTTAGTGAGCATGAGCTTGGGTTTATTAGTTTGACCCACTGATTAAACAGCATTAACTGACTCATAAAGTACAAAATCAGGAGCACATCAGGAGATGACAGGATTAAAAGTCTGACTAAACAAAAACAGGCCAAAGAAGAGTTGAAAGTTTGGTTCCAGAGAGGCTTTATTCTGCTAAATATACTTTTTATCAGAGTGTCAACAATCACAGCTAATGGAATCTTTAATGATCTGTTGAAATCTGACTGACTAAAATAAATAGTGGTTCCTTATAAGCTCAGATTAAACATTTAATTAAATGTGCAGAGCACAAGTTGCCTAATTTTAATCCAGTCTCCCAAGCAAAAAGTCAGTAGTGTCCTTTTATTTTTAACTGAAAACATACCTAGCTCTCCAAGGAAATAGTGTGCTTACTGACAGCCATCCAGAATGTCACAGAGCTATTACGCGCCTCTCCCTGGACCCGAACCCTCACATTGCTAGGTTAAAAAGTTGAGAGCGGAAACTAGAAATAAATTAAAGCATGATTTTCAGAAGGTTTTTCAAACTTTTCATTGTATTACTCTGCATCAACCCTCAATGCTAAAACATCGTCATTTTGTTTAAAAACAGTTTTAAGGAGGCCTACAAAGTAACTCAGTAGGGAAATGCACTCAGCTCAGCAGGCCTGAGTTTGTCCCAGGACACACATGGTAAAGGACCAAACCAACTCCCACAAGTTGTCCTCCAACCTTTACGTGGGTATGGATGTGGTGGTCTATACACACACACACACACACACACACACACACACACATGTACACACACTTTGCTAGGGGTTTTCTATTTAGTTCAAAGTTGTATTTCTTAGTTTTTCTCCCTAACTTTCAGTTTAAGCACTGGGAGAATATCTTCATCTGAGATCCTAAAGAAGACTTAAGATTCAAGATGTCTGCTCTGTTGCTCAAGTGGCTAAGTGGTATAGATTTTAATTACCAGTGGACAAAGGATATTAACAAGTGATGATATAATTAATGTAAGTATCAAATCATTTCATTTTTAAAAATCACAGCATTGGTTGCATGACTTCTCCTGTAGAGGAACAAATGTCTGATCACTATGGTTACGGCACCAAAAGCAGGTCAAAGAAATGATTCAGCCCCAGTCTAGCTTGGAGAACTAATGAATTTATTAGTTTTGCTTATTGGAGCATGGATGATAGATTTGTGGGTGACTCAGAGGCAGCTACCTCACCAGAAACCCTAAGCAAATGTGGGTGACCTCTCAAAACACACAAAGAATGTGCTCCTGGAGCTCTGCAGGCAGCTTTGCAGGCACTGCAGAATATATACTTCCCATAACAGTGCCCTAGAGTCCTGAGGGAGGAGCCTACTGCCTGGAGGAGGAGTCTCCTACCTGAAGGAGGAACCTATAGCCTGGAAGAGGAGCCTACTGCCTAGGAGAGCAGCCTACAGCCTAGAGGAGGGGCCTACAACCTGGAGGAAGAGCCTATAGCCTGGAGGAGAGGCCTATAGCCTGGAGGAGGATCCTACTACCTGGAGGAGGGGCCTACAGCATGGAGAAGGAGTCTTTATACTGGAGTGGGAACCTCATGGATTTTAGTTCAATGTTCTGACCTTCTTGAGACTTCTGAGTCTTTCTCCTGCCCTACTGAAGGGAACGTTCAAATGCTGAGGCAATACTTGCACAACAAAATCTGATTTCCAGATTGTTGAGAAGCTGGAATACATGCCAGCCCCCGCCTGAACTGTGAGCAAGACGGTGTGATTCTGTCCTGTGTCTTAAAGCCTACAACAGCAAAGTGGAATATGTGTTAGCGGTTAGAGTGAAGCACAGGACTCTATGGGGAGACCTGGGCCCAAATGTGGAGGTCAGAACCGTGCCAGGAGAAAGAAGGTGGGCACCTTCAAAGCTGCAGGTATTGACAGGTGTTTCCAGTTATTGTGAAGTCCATAAAGGTCACAACGATGGTAAGGTATAATTTATTTGTATATTATTTTCAATGATATTTTAAAGATACTTTAAAGATATTTTAAAGATATTTTAAAGATCTTGTGTTATTGAGGGTTTGGGAGGGTAGGGGAAACAGTCTAATAAAGTGTTGTTAGTAAGAATAAGTTAATGGCATTAAAATTCTCCATATGATATGGAGCTATGCATCAATAAATTTTTTAAATGGGGCAGCCTACTCAAAATATCAATTTTAGATATTTACTTTAAAAATAAAAATATGGACCAAATTAGCTGCATCACTGTCTCGGTGTCTGCCGTGCTTGAACATAAAATCCCCCCACATGCTCGTGTGTGCAGAACAGTTAGTCCTCAGGCAATTGCACTATTGTGGAAAGTTTTGGAAACTTGAGGAGATGTAGCAGGTAGAAGAAGTGGGTTACCAGAGGAATGCTTTGAAAGTTGTACCTGGGCCCTGGGTGCTGTTTCTTAACTCTTTACTTCCTGTCCATCATGAAATTAATACCTTCCTCCTCTACACTCTCTCATTACCAGTGTTATGCATACTCACAGGACTGAGTAACCTTTGGTACAAATCCTTTGAAACTGGGAGCCAGTTTATAAAGCCTTTAGTTTATCCTCTAGCATATTGTAGCTATGCAAAAATAACTTACTAGGCTAATTAGGTTTATGGTAGTAATTAAATAAATAACAGTTCATATAATCGAATACTGTTGTCATCAAAACATTGCTATAAAGACTGTTGTCACGATACTTTCACAATATATGAGGTCTGTGCTGGCTAGTTTTAAGTCAGCTATGACACTGGATACAGTCATCAAAGAGGAGGGATCTTCAGTTGAGAAAATGGCTTCATAAGATCAAGCTGTAGGGCATTTTCTTAATTAGTGATTGATGGGGAAGGTCCCAGTCCATTGTGAGTAGGGCCATTCTTGGGCTGATGGTCCTGGGTTCTACAAGAAAGCAGACTGAGCAAGCCCTGAGGAACAAGCCAGTAGGCAGCATCCTTCTGTGGCTTCTGCATCAGCTCCTGCCTCCAGGTTTCTGTTCTGTGCTAGTTCCTGTCCTCTCTGTTTTTAATGATGAACCATTCTGTGAAACTGAGCAAAGTCAATTCTTTCCTCCCAAGCTGCTTTTGGTCATGGTGCCTCATCACAGCAATGGTAACCATAACTAAGGCAAAGTCAAATGAGAATATTGCAACTTGTGCATGGGGACCTTCTGCTAAACACACACACACACATACACAGCTCCATAAAAACACACAGAAGGTGCTAATAAAGTTATCTCTATCTCTGAGTAAAGAGATTATAAATTTTCTTTGGTGGAAGTCTCGTCTTGTTTGTCTCTACTTTCAAAGCTTTTACACTAAAAAAAAAAAAAAAAAAACCATACTGCTTTGCTAATTACAAAACCAAAGTATTGACACAAACATATTTGATTTAAAAATGCTTTTAATACCAGCCTTATCCCACATCCTAGGATGCATGAAATGCACTAAAAAGGTTATTCATTTTTTAACACAAAGAAAGGCAGAGAGGTTAAGAGGAGGTTGTGTTTCTGAATGCAGGTCATATAGAAAGCCATTGAGAATAGAAAAGAGTGATCCAAGAAAGAGACACAAGGTGAAAGAATGGAAGGTAGAGGAGAAAAGGAAAGAAAAGCAAAGAGGAACATGCATCTGAGCATTAAACAGCTGGTGTAGTTAGGAGAGCTTTCAAGAAAGGATGACTTCACAGGTGTGTACATGGGAGTGCACCTTAAAACAAACTCAACAGAGAAGGGGTGGGGGCAGATAGAAACAAAATAACTACCATGGGATTATCCTATGCTATCACTCCTGAGATTATGCCTGACAGAGTGTGAGCCAGAACACTACAGAGAGCTCTGCACATCCATGGTTGTTGCTGCGCAGATCACGGTAAACAAGTTGCAGAGTCAGCATAAGTATTTATCATCAGATGAATGGAATAAAAAAATGGTTCATACCAATAATAAACTTTTATTCTTCCATTAGGAGGCCATTTTTATTTGCAGAAAAATTGATAAAACTGGAGATCATGATATTAAGCAAAATAATATGGGCTCGGAAAGACAACTATGACACTTTTCACATGTGAAGACCATGTGTATATGTATATATGTGCACAGATATAATATAAAGACTATTTGAGAAAGAGAAAGAGATAATGAGTAAGAAAAGGGAGGGGTGACAGGGGAAGGTAACAAGTAGTAAAAATTCAAATATTATGGCTTCACACTGCTTGGCAAAGTCTGAAGTGATATTCAATTCCTCAGTGTGGCAGTTTTTATGTAGCTCCCTTTAAAGTCCATTAAAGTAACTAATCTGTAAATTCAATGCTGTTTGAATTTTCTGATATTATACTTTTAAATGTAATACACCAAACATTATATGAGCAAATCATACATACATAATATCTTTATGACAGTATCTTCATGTAAAAAAGAAGAGTTAAGCTTTACATATATGTCAATGTTCACCTACCTCTCTCTATCTGGGAAAATATTTTTATTCCTTTAGTTTTGTAGGAGATACTCCATCATTAATGTATACACATTTCACAGTTACTCTTTGATCAATGAGCAATTAAATGGGTTTAATATGTTGCAGTGATCTGCACATTAATTTGCCTGGGAGTGCAAAACAGCAGCTCAACACAGGATTGAGCTAATGACTTTTGAACAAATGTTCCCAGTGCTAAACTGCTTTGGAATACAAATGGAAGTACATTATACCACTCAGGGATTTCCTAATGAGCAGGTGACATCATGGAAACTGCAGGATATAATGACACTACCCATAGACCCCCCCCAAAAAAAGAAATTGAGATCCTCTGCACTGCAGACCTGACACAGCAACCACGGTCTGCTAGATTGGGTCAAGCCTCATTTAGATTATAAATGAATGTGTTTAGATTATTGGATTTAATGGATAGTATCAAACTCCCCCCCCAAGAAAAATGTCTTAGATTCCCCTAATTTTCTATCAGGGAGTATCGTTTTTTTTCTTGGCTATCAGTGCTAGAATGTGATTCCCAAAGCCCAGGGAGACCAATGAATAACACCCTACCCTCTGGGACATACCTTGGATTCTTCCTTCCTAGACCCACCTGAGTACATGATTCCAAGTCAGCATGAGAAAGCATCTCATTTAGTCACTAATGAAGATTTTAGAATAGTGGCAATGTCAATTCATTAGAAACTTTTTTATCAACATTGTACAAGCTTGCTGGTCCCGGTGTTTTCAGCATCCAAGGTGGCAACCCATTTACCACTTCCTTCTTTGCTTTTATTCCCCACCACCACCCATTTTTTGAGACAGAGTCCCACCCCAGGCTTGCCTTGAGTTTTCTGTATAGCCAGCAATGGCCTCAAACTCTTAATTTGTCTGCCTGTACCTCCCAAGTACTAGAATTACAAATATATGCCACCACAAATTTTAGGTCTGCTTAAGTTTAAGTTTTATGATTTTTTTCATTTGCAGCTTTCTTCTACAATAAAGTTAAAAAGAAATATGGGTGGAGATAAGTAAATTAATACTTTTGGAATTAATGCTTACATAAAACACAAGTAAGATTGCTTTGTCCTTAATGTCAAGGTGATAAGAAACAAAAATAATACATGAATTTTAAAGGATAAAATTACAAAAACTAAAGAATGATTGAATTGAAAACGACATAGAAATAAAAGGGTCCCCCTGTGGCACGCCTGGGTTGGCTACCCAGAGGCTATTTAAGCTGTGGGCTGGCTTTCCCCGGGGTCCGAGGAGGATTGTTCAATGTTCCTGAATAAACTGAATTGAAAAAAAAAAAAAAAAGAAATAAAAGGGTCAAATAATGTGCTCACTCCCATTCCTAATTCTAAAATTAGTACTTAACTCAATATTAAACACCATTCCTAACAATAATAAGACCATTTGTAGTAAAAACCTAAAACATAGCTTTACATAGATGGATGCACAGGGATTTTTTTTTCTAAAGCCTAAGTAACAACAAAAATGTGCTCACATACTTTTCTGCATCATCCAGCACACTAAGGCTGATTGCATTTATTATTCAGTGAGGAGTTTTGGAAAATACAAGCATCACATAACCCCATAAGCAACACTAGTCATCCTACACCAGGATAAAAACACAAGGTCAAATCATTTACCAGAGCATTTCTGTGTGAAGTGACAAAAACATACTTCTTAGAACTTGAAAAGTCTAAATTGAAGCTTTTCTATAGACAATGGTGTTATAGACACACACAATTTCCATGAACATAGGCTGAACAAGAACTTAAAATATAAAACTTGGCCATCATAAGAAAATGACTTTTTAAAATTTAGTATTGATTAAAAAATAATAAAAAAACTAGAAAATAGAAAGAAAATTAGAAATAACGTATACATACAAGATACACATTTAAGTGAATCCTTATTCTAATAATGAACTACTATTACATCATATATATATATTTAATTTTTATTATCATTTATTACAATTTATTCAATTTATCATTTATTACAATTTATCTGTATCCTGGCTGTGCCCCCCCATCTCCTCCCAATCCCAGCCACCCTCCCTCTTCTCCCCCTATTCCTCTCCCCTAGTCCATTTGCCAGGCCACAGAGGAAGACAATGCAACCAGTCCTGAGAAGACCTGAGAGGCTAGAGTCAAATAGAAGGGGAAGACATTTCTTTTTGTTGTTGTTATTTTTTATATATTAATTACAGTTTATTTACTTTGTATCCCAACTGTAGCCCTCTCCCTCATTCCCTCCCAATCCCACCCTCCCTCCCTCATCTCCTCCCTGCCCCTCTCTAAGTCCACTGATAGGGGAGGTCCTCCTCCCCTTCCATATGACCCTAGCTCATCAGGACTGGTTGCAATGTCCTCCTCTGTGGCCTTGCAAGGCTGCTCCTTCCATGGGAAGTGGGGAGGTCAAAGAGCCAGGCACTGAGTTCATGTCAGAAATAGTCCCTGTTTCCCTTACTAGGGTACCCACTTGGATACTGAGATGCCATGAGCTACATCTGAGCAGGAGTTCTAGGTTATATTCATGCATGGTCCTTGGTTGGAGAAACAGTCTCAGAAAAAGCCCCTGTGCCCAAATGTATTTGGTCCTTGTGAAGCTCCTGTCCTCCCTAGGTCATACTAACTCCCCCTTCTTTCATATGATTCCCTGCACTCTGCCCCAGGTTTGGTTATGAGTCTCAGCATTTGCTTTGATAAACTGCTAGGTAGAGTCTTTCAGAGGCCCTCTATGGTAGGTCCTGTCCTGTTTCTTGTTTTCTCCTAATTCCAATGTCCATCCCATTTGTCTTTCTAAGTGAGGATTGATCATCTTACCCAGGGTCCTCCTTCTTGCTTTACTTCTTTAGGTGTACAGATTTTAGTATGTTTATCCTATCTAATGGATCTAGTATCCACTTATAAGTGAGTATATACTGTGTGTCTTTCTGCTTCTGGGATACCTCACTCAGGATGATCTTTTCTAGTTCCCACCATTTGTATGCAAATTTTATGATTTCCTTGTTTTTATTTTTTTGTTATTTATTTTATTTTATTTTATTTTATTTTATTTTAATCACAGGTCATTTACTTGTATCCCAGCCATAGCCCCCTCCTTCTTTCCCTCCCAATCCCACCTTCCCTCCCTCATCTCCTCTCTGCCCTCTTCCAAGTCCACTGATAGGGGAGGTCCTCCTCCCCTTCCATCTGACCCTAGCCCATCAGGTATCTTCAGGACTGGCTGCAATGTCCTTATCTAGCAAGGCTGCTCCTCCCTCAAGGGAGAGGGGGGCATCAATGAGCCAATCACTGAGTTCATGTCAAAAATAATCCTTGTCCCCCATATGAGGGAACCTACTTGGATATTGAGCTACCATGGGCTACATGAGAGCAGGGGGTTTAGGTTATATCCACGCATGGTCCTTTTTGGGGAAACAGTCTCATAGAAGACCCCTGTGCCCTGATATATTTGGTCCTTGTGGAGCTTCTGTCCCCTCTAGGTCATACTAACTCTCCCTTCTTTCTTTTTTTTTTATTTTTTAATTTTATTTTTTTTTTATTTTTTTTATCAGTTACATTTTATTAACTCTGTATCCCAGCCATGTCCTGATCCCTCATTCCCTCCCAGTCCCTCCCTCCCTCCCTCATCTCCACCGTGCCCCTTTCCAAGTCCACTGATAGGGGGGAACCTCTTCCCCATTCATCTGATCCTGTTTTATCAGGTATCTTCAGGACTGGCTGCAAAGCCCTCCTCTGTGGCCTAACAGGACTGCTCCTCCCTTCGGGGGTGGGGAGACCAAAGAGCCAGTCATTGAGTTCCTGTTAGAAATAGTCCCTGTTCCCCTCACTTTGGGAAACCAATTGGTTACTGAGCTACCACAGGCTACATCTGAGTGGACGTTCTATGTTATATCCATACATGGTCCTTGGTTGAATGTCAGTCTCAGAAAAGACCCTGTGCCCAGATATATTTGGTCCTTGTGGAGCTCCTATCCTTTCCCCATCAGACTAACTCCCCTTCTTTCTTATGATTCCCTGTACTCTGCCAAAGGTTTGCTCATGAGTCTTTGCTTTGAAAACACTGCTAGTTAGAGTCTTTCAGATGCGCTCAGTAGACTCCTGTCACACGTTCAATGCACATCCCATCTGTCTTTCTAAATGAGGATTGATCATCTTACCCCATGTCCGCTCAATTGATTATCTTTTTTAGGTGTATAGATTTCATTATGTTTATCATATCTTATAGGTCTATATAAGTGAGTATATCCCATGTTTGTCTTTCTCCTTCTGGGATATTTCACTCAGAATGATCTTTTCTAGATCCCACCATTTGCCTGCAAATTTCATGATTTCCACCTTTTTGATTGCTGAGTAGTATTCCATTGTATAAAAATACCACAATTTCTGTACCCATTCCACCGTTGATGGACGTCTGGGTTGTTTCCAGGTTCTGGCTATTACAAATAAAGCTGCTACAAACATGGTTGAGCAAATGTCCTTTTTGTGTACTTGAACAAACTTTGGGTATATACCTAGCAGTGGTATAGCTGGGTCTGGAGGAAGCACTATTCCTATTTGTCTTAGAAAGCGCCAGATAGATTTCCAGAGTGGTTGTACCAGTTTACATTCCCACCAGCAGTGGAGGAGGGTTCCCCTTTCTCCACAACCTCTCCAGCATGTGTTATCGCTTGAGTTTTTCATCTTGGCCATTCTGATGGGTGTAAGGTGATATGTCAGGGTCGTTTTGATTTGCATTTCCCTGATGGCTAATGAGGATGAGCATTTCTTTAAGTGTTTTTCTGCCATTCGATATTCCTCTGTCGAGAATTCTCTGTTTAGCTCTGTTCCCCATTTTTTAATTGGATTACTTGGATTGCTGCTTTTCAGCTTCTTTAATTCTTTGTATATACTGGATATTAGTCCTTTGTCAGATAAAGGGTTAGTGAAGATTCTTTCCCAATCTGTAGGCAGTCGTTTTGTTTTGATGACGGTATCCTTTGCTTTACAGAAACTTTTCAGTTTCATGAGGTCCCATTTATTGATTGTTGCTCTTAGAGCCTGTGCTGTTGGTGTTCTGTTCAGGAAGTTGTCTCCTGTGCCAATGAGTTCTAGGCTGTTCCCCACTTTTTTTTCCAATTGATTTAGGGTATCTGGTTTTATGTTGAGGTCCTTGATCCACTTTGACTTTAGTTTTGTGCAGGGTGATAAATATGGATCTATTTTCATTTTTCTGCATGTAGACATCCAGTTGGTCCAGCACCATTTGTTGAAGATGCTGTCTTTTTTCCATTGAATGGAATTGGCTTCTTTGTCGAATATCGAGTATTCATAGGTGTGTGGATTTATTTCTGGGTCTTCTATGCGGTTCCATTGATCCTCCTTTCTGTTTCTATGCCAATACCATGCAGTTTTTATTACTGTTGCCCTGTAGTACAGCTTGAGATCAGGGATGGAGATACCTCCAGATGATCTGTTGTCGTACAGGATCGTTTTGGAGATTCTGGGTTTTTTGTTTCTCCATATGAAGCTGAGAATCTCTTTTTCAAGGTCTGTAAAGAACTGAGTTGGTAATTTGATGTGAATTGCATTGAATCTGTAGATTGCTTTTGGCAGTATGACCATTTTCACAATGTTAATCCTACCAATCCATGAGCACGGGAGATCTTTCCATCTTCTGATATCTTCTTCGATTTCTTTCTTCAGAGACTTGAAGTTTTTCTCAAACAGGTCTTTCACTTGCTTGGTTAGAGTCACACCAACGTACTTTATGTTATTAATGGCTATTGTGAAGGGTGTTGTTTCCCTAATTTCTTTCTCAGCCTTTTTGTCTTTGGTATATAGGAGGGCTTCTGATTTTTTTTGAGTTGATTTTGTATCCTTCCACTTTGCTGAAGGTGTTTATCAGCTGAAGGAGTTCTCTGGTTGAATTTTTGGGGTCGCTCATGTATACTATCATATCATCTGCAAATAGTGACACTTTGACCTCTTCCTTTCCGATTTGTATCCCCTTGATCTCCTTTAGTTGTCTTATTGCTCTGGCTAGGACTTCAAGTACTATGTTGAAGAGATATGGGGACAATGGACAGCCTTGTCTTGTCCCTGATTTCAGTGGGATTGATTTAAGTTTCTCTCCATTGAGTTTGATGTTAGCTATAGGCTTGCTATATATTGCCTTTACTATGTTTAGGTATGTGCCTTGTATCCCTGATCTCTCCAAGACTTTAAACATGAATGCGTGTTGGATTTTGTCAAATGCTTTTTCCGCGTCTAAGGAGATGATCATGTGGTTTTTCTCCTTCAGTTTGTTTATGTAGTGGATTACATTGATGGATTTCCGTATGTTGAACCACCCTTGCATGCCTGGGATGAAGCCTACTTGGTCATGGTGGATGATATCTTTGATGTGTTCTTGGATTCGGTTTGCAAGTATTTTATTGAGTATTTTTGCGTCAATGTTCATAAGAGAGATAGGCCTAAAGTTCTCTTTTTTTGTTGGGTCTTTGTGTGGTTTAGGTATTAAGGTGACTGTGGCTTCATAGAATGAGTTTGGTAGTGTTCCTTCTGTTTCTATTTTGTGGAATAGCTTGAGGAGAATTGGAGTTAGCACTTCTTTGAAGGTCTTGTAGAATTCTGCGCTGAAGCCATCTGGTCCAGGGCTTTTTTTGGAAGGGAGACTGTTAATGGCTGCTTCGATTTCCTTGGGAGATATAGGGCTATTCAGTCTTTCTACCTGATCTTGACTTAGTTTTGGTAGATGGAATCTTTCAAGAAAATTATCCATTTCATTTAGATTCTCAAATTTTGTGGCATATAGGCTTTTGTAGTATGACCTAATAATTGTTTGGATTTCCTCATTGTCTGTGGTTATGTCCCCATTTTCATTTCTGATTTTGCTGATCTGGATAGTTTCTCTCTGCTTTTTAGTTAGTTTGGCTAAGGGTTTGTCTATCTTGTTGATTTTCTCAAAGAACCAGCTTTTTGTTTCATTGATTCTTTGGATAGTTTTATTTGTTTCTAGTTGATTGATTTCAGCCCTTAGTTTGATTATTTCCAGCTGTCTGCTCCTCTTGGGTGTATCTGCTTCTTTTTTTTCTAGGGTTTTCAGTTGGGCCATTAAGTTGTTTGTATGTGATGTTACGAATTTCTTCTTGCAGGCATTTAGTGCTATAAATTTTCCTCTGAGCACTGCTTTCAATGTGTCCCATAAATTTGGGTATGTTGTGCCTTCCTTTTCATTGAATTCTAGGAAGTCTTTAATTTCTTTCTTTATTTCTTCCTTAACCCAGCTATCATTGAGTAGTAAGTTGTTCAGTTTCCATGTGCGTGTCGGCTTTTTGTTGTTTCTGTTGTTGTTGAGGTCCAGCTTTAGTCCATGGTGGTCAGATAGTATACAAGGGATTATTTCAATCCTTTTGTATCTGTTGAGGCTTGCTTTGTGGCCCACTATATGGTCTATTTTGGAAAAGGTTCCATGCGGTGCTGAAAAGAAGGTGTACTCTTTTGAGTTTGGGTGAAATGATCTGTAGACGTCTATTAGGTCCATTTGATTTAGGGATTCTGTGAGTGCTTTTATTTCCCTGTTTGGTGTCTGTCTAGTTGATCTGTCCCTTGGCGAGAGTGGAGTGTTGAAGTCTCCCACTATTAAGGTATTAGGATCAATGTATGATTTAAGCTTTAATAATGTTTCATTTACGAATGTAGGTGCTCTTGTATTTGGGGCATAGATATTCAAGATTGTGATGTCCTCTTGGTGGATTTTTCCTTTGATGAGCATATAGTGGCCCTCCTTATCTTTTTTTATTAACTTGGGTTGAAAGTCTATTTTATTAGATATTAGGATGGCTACTCCAGCTTGTTTTCTGGAACCGTTTGCTTGAAAAACAGTTTTCCAGCCCTTTACTCTGAGGTAGTGTTTGTCTTTGTTGCATAGGTGTGTTTCTTGGATGCAACAGAATGTTGGATCCTGTTTCCTTAACCATTCTGTTAGCCTGTGTCTTTTTATTGGTGAGTTGAGTCCATTGATATTGATAGATAATAGTGACCAATGCATGTTAGTTCCTTTTGTAATGGAGTCGATGATCTAACCCTGTTTCATTGCTTGTTTTCTTTTCATTTTTGTTGGGACCCTGTTTTCTTGGGTGAATTTGTTTTCATTGGATTGGAGTTTTCCTTCTAGTATCTTCTGTAGGGATGGTTTGCTGTGTAGATATTGTGTAAATTTAGTTTTGTCATGGAATATTTTGTTTTCTCCATCTATGTTGATTGAAAGCTTTGCAGGGTATAGTAGTCTGGGTTGACATTTGTGGTCTCTTAGAGTCTCCATGATACTTGCCCAGGCCCTTCTGGCTTTCATAGTTTCTGATGAGAAGTCCGGTGTGATTCTGATAGGTCTACCTTCATATGTTACTTGGCCTTTTTCCCTTGCTGCTTTTAATATCTTTTCTTTGTTCTGTAGATTTAGTGTTTTGACTATGATGTGACGTGATGTGTTTCTTTTCTGGTCTAGTCTATTTGGAGTTCTGTAGGCCTCTTGTATATTTATGGACATCTCTTTCTTTAAGTTGGGAAAATTTTCTTCTATGATTTTCTTGAAAATATTTTCTGGACCTTGGAGTCTGGAGTCTTCTTTTTCGTGAATTCCTATTATTCTTAGATTTTGTCTTTTCATAGCATCCTTGATTTCTTGGATATTTTGTGATTGGAACTTTTCTGATTTTACTTTTTCTTTGAGAGAAGTATCCATTTCTGCAAGTGTGTCTTCAGCTCCAGAGATTCTCTCTTCCATCTCTTGTATTCTGTTGGTGATGCTTACTTTTGTGGTTCCTGATCTTTTCTCCAAGTTCTCCAGCTCAAGGGTTTTCTCATTTTGTGTTTTCTTTATTGATTCTAATTCTGTTTTCATGCCTTGCACCATTTCTTTCATGTGTTTGAATTTGGATTCCTGTCTCTCTATGATGGCCTCTATTTCTTTTTTCATTTCCTTCTTATATGCCACTAATTTTTCCTCTACTTGTGTATCTATTTGTTTGGCTATGTTTGCCTGTGTTTCTTTAAGGATATTGTCTATTTCTTCTTTCTTTGCCTCCAATTGACTGGCCATCTCTTTGAAAGACTTGTTCATTTCCTCCTTATGAGCCTCAAATAATTGGGCAAGCATGGCTTTAAAATCATTTTCCTGTGCTTCTGCTAAATTGGTGTATCCATCGATTTTGGGGTTTGCTGGTGAAGTCATGATGTCCTGATTTATGTTGGAAGTGTTCTTTCTCCTACCTCTGGCCATTGGCTTATCTGAAACCTTCCCTGTTTGTTTTTGGATTCTGCAGATCAGACTGGTGCTGTCTCTCTCTGGTGTCTGGAGAGTTCTTCAGGAAGCTAAGCTCTCTCAGCGTGTGCTGAGGACTAGCTGTACCTGTGGGAGGAAAGTACGCAGGTGCAAACGGGGCAAATGCAAGTGTTTGTGCGCGCGTGTGTGTGTGTCTGTGTGTGTAAGTGTGCGTGGATGAGTTTCTCGAGGGACAGAGTGATGGCTAATGTTGAATCCTTGAGTGTGTGGGAGGGGCTCTGCACTGTATATGTCGCAGGCGCTAATGATGATCGCAGCGCAATTTCTGGCATTAACTGTCTTAGCTCCTCAATCAGGCCCACAGGGCAGGAACTTCAATGTCCCTAGTGCCCCTCTGTTTCCCAAAGTGTGTATGTGGGTGGGAGGGGGGTTCGATGCCTGGCTTCTGATTTAGAAGGACCCAGGATCTGGGGAAGTGCAGATTCTCAAGGGTGCACTCACTTACAGGCAGGTCTCTTGGCAGAGATCTTGGTATCCGGGGCTCTCTGCTCTCTGGTTTGGCCCTGCTTCTTTGATGTATTCCGCCAGTTCTGTGCTGCTGTCACTGCCAGGTTCTGAGGTCTTGCTGCAGCTGGAGATTTCATGGTGGTCACTTCAGCAGGGATGGGGTAACCAGGCTCTCTGTTCTCTGGTTTGGCCCTGGTTAGTCTTAAACTGGAGGGCTATGGTGCCCCGCCAGTTCAGTGCTGCTCCGCTGCCACGTCCCGCTGTAACTGGAGACTGGGTTGCTAGTCCCAATGCTTTCTGGGAAGTCCTGGGATCTCTTCGTTGTGCTCTCCAAGCTTGGGAGGCCCAGCGCCTGGTGTGTCCAGGTTGTATGACGTTTCTGCCTGGTTTCGGTGAGTATATTCTCTGTCACTGTGGGATTGGGCGGGCCGTACCGTCAGTGATGGTGATCCTGTGGAGCTAGTATGGTGTCTAGCAGAATCGCGCCCTGGGAGGATGGTGCAGCCGCTGCGCGAATCTGGGACTCCGGGGCACGTACTGCTGGCTTTTGTCTGCTGCTAAAGTGCTTGGGGCTCCGTCTCAGCGGCTGTATACCCCAAGCAGTTAGTTCTGCGCTGAGAAAGATGAGTCCGCTGTGCCGCTGTGCCGAGGAGGAAGGAGGTCTGGGGGAAGGGAGTGCCGCAAGAACAAAGGATCGTTTCTCTCCTTCCCCAAGCAAGTCTCCGGGTGACCGAAGGCCAAAGTTTTCACCTCCTGCGATGTTCTCTGGTGTTCAGAAAGCCTCGCTGTGGTTTTCCTGGGTTGGGGGTCCTTCCATTCTCCAACTCAGAAGATCAGGTATCCCACCGCTCAGAAACTGTGTGTGCTAGTCGCCATCTTGGCTCCGCCCCCCCCTTCTTTCATATGATTCCCTGCACTCTGCCCAAGGTTTGGTTATTAGTCTCAGCATCTGCTTTGATACATTGCTAGGTAGAGTCTTTCAGATGACCTCTGTGGTAGGCTCCTGTCCTGTTACTTGTTTTCTCCTACTTCCAATGTCAATCCCCTTTGTCTTTCTAGGTAAGGACTGATCATCTTACCCCTGGTCCTCTTTCTTGTTTATCTTCTTTAGGTGTACAAATTTTAGTATGTTTATCCTATCTTATAAGTCTAGTATCCACTTATAAGTGAGTATATACAGTGTGTGTCTTTCTGCTCCTGTGATCCCTCACTCAGGATGATCTTTTCTAGATCCCACCATTTGCCTGAAAAATTCATGATTTCCTTGTTTTTAATTGCTGAGTAGTGTAAAAGGACACATTGTGTAAAAATACCACAATTTCTGTATCCATTCCTCCGTTGATGGACATCTGAGTTGTTTCCAGGTTCTGGCTGTTACCAATAAAGGTGCAACAAACATGGTTGAGCAAATGTCCTTGTTGTGTACTTGAGCATCTTTTGGATATATGCCTAGGAGTGGTATAGCTGGATTGATTTCCTTGTTTTTAATTACTGAGTGGTATTCCATTGTGTAAATGTACCACAATTATATTATCTCTTATAAAAGGTCATATTGTGAACCTGTTTATTCTGGAAGTATTCTTGTTCCTTTTGCTGTGACCAAATGCTCTGGCAGAAGCAACTTAAGGTTTATTTATTTTATCCAACAGTGCTAGGTTACAATCCCTCTTTGCAGGGAGTCAGGGCATCAGGAACTCCACAGTCAAGAGCAGAGCAATAATGTCTGTGTTGCAAGATATTTGATCACACTATGAACCCCAAAACTACATACTAGAAAAAAAAAACTGTTTTAGTTGTGGTGTGCCTCAGCCCTAGCACACACCTTTAATCTAAGAGTTTTCTGTAAACAGGATTAAATAAAGTTAATCCTAGATCAAGAGGTGGAGCAAGCGATCAGTTGACAGGAAGTGAACACAGGAAAAATCCATAAACAGTGAGCAGAAGTCTGAAGGACAAATTGAGAGATGCATAGGAAGTAGAAAGAAGAAACACTGAGTTGAAAGGTTTTTAAGACAGCAAGGAGAAGGGGCTTTTTTCTTTCTGTGAGGTCTCCTGACTAGGAAAGTCAGCTGGATACTTTTTTTGCCTCTCTGAGCTAGTAGGATTTCAACCCTGCATCTGGCTCCTGAGTCTTTATTGGTAAAATCGAACATTTGGGATTTTGTTTAAAAACAACATTTTGATACCCCAACACATGTAACAACCACTTGGATAGAGAAATTACTCCATCTTTGGACAAACTGAGAAGCCATCAGATTTGGTAAGTCATCTGGGAAGTCCTCAAGGAGAGAGTTAAGCAGGAGAAGTACCATAATAGAAGGCTTTAGGAATCTGTATAGTGGTACTCCAGATGGCTTGAAAACAGAAGCAGCAAATGGGAAAAAATGGCTGCATGCATGTCTGTGCTCAGTTTAATATATGTATAATATTAGTTTAGGAGCCAAACCCAAGGAAAAGTGCCTGCCACTTTGGGGCTGGGACTTTCCACATTGATTAATGTATTGATGACAATCCTCCAGTCCAACCTGACCTATACAATCTCTTTTCAGGTTACTCTAGATTGTGTCAACTAAAGTTGACAATTAAAACTAATTTTCATAAGAAGCCACAAGATATCAGAGATTCATGGACTCTCCTTTGCAGAAAACATCATGCCACACTTTTGCTGAGGCTGCAGACTTCACCTATTGCTCAGCCCTGGATTCATGGCACCAAAAAGGACACTGCTAAAGCAGAGTGCAAGGAGAAAAGAGAGATCATGACTGGTTAGAGAAGCATTCTTAGGAATAGTGGACTTGTTCCTAAAGATGGCTTACCTAGGGAAGAAAAGCCCCAAGAACAACATGCTGAACCCTCCTTATGGTGTCTGAAGAGCTAAATTCTACAAAGGAAATTTGATGCATGTCCGTACTTTAAAGATTATGCTGGAAGAGTAGATACACACAAGAAGTATTCACAGCTAGGTCTGGGGAAATGCCTCAGAAGGTAACAGTACTCGTGCAGGCATGGGGACCTGAGTTCAAATCCCCAACACCCACATAAGTATGTAGGTATACTCATACACTTTTCTGTAACCTCTATGCTGTGGGCAGCAGAGAGGGAAATATAACTGGGGCTGGCTACCAACCTAGATACTGATTCAGTGAGAGAGTCTATCAAGTGGAACATCCCCTGTCTTCCTCTGGTCTCTTTGTACAAACACAGGGACACACACTCAAATATGACTCATCTATCACACATATCCAACACAGAGAGAATGGAGAGGAAGGGAGGGAGAGGAAGGGAAGGAGGGGGAGACAAGAAATAGTTATAACAATTGTGATAGACCAACCAAGTACCATGTGCTTGTAAACATATCTTTATTGGATGCATTAAAGCAATCATATGCTTTTCTTTTGGACATTGCAAAGAGCATCAAATGGGAAATCAGATAAAATAAACTCTAGTATCCTTCCCAGAGCTCTGATTATTATAATCTATGCGTTTAAGACTTTGGCACATTTTGTAGACATAAATTTGCCTGGAGGAAAGCCATTAATAATCAAATCTGGTGATTTAAGTAGGCACTCAAGCTGACTCATGACAAAACAAAGATTAAGTTGTTTGTTTTCCTTTTCTATGAATGAAGTGAAATCTTAAAGCAATGAATTAATGTTTGCATATTGCTGAAAGTTGACTCTAAATAGAAGATCAAAGAATGGACTTTGTTAGTCTTTTTAATGTGTAGGTTTTTTTAATTTAAGATAATTTTCACCATAGAGATGTTAAACATTTGAGGATTAAAATAAAAATGAACACCTACAGTGTTGTTCAGCTAAAACTGCTGTGGCTGTGATTTTGATTTGTCAATTTTCTAATCTTTTCCGTTTTGCATGAAGCTTTTCCATATAGTCTAGCATCATTTCATGCTGGCTATTTGCTGCAGTCCTCACACTCACTTAGCAAATACTGCTAACCATGCTCCCAGGAGGGATATGAGGTGAAGTTCCTGAGTGCTTCTGTCTACAACAGCTCACCATCTTATCTGTGTGAAAGCTTGCTTTGTGTGTTTTCTTGGCCTTAAACACTGCACTTCCTAGGTGGTGCTCATCAAAAGGACACTGGACTCCAAGCCCACAGCACTGTAACTCATACATTTGGATTCTATCACTCACACAGGCCTGGCGATTCATGCAACCAGATGTGCAAATGGCTCCATCCTCTTCATGTAGGAATTTTATTCTTCTTTACGATTGATTGAAATCCCACTGTGTATATGTACAATGTTTATTTTTTTAACTCTTCATCTGTCATCTGTTGATTTTCTGTCTTGGAACGTGACTGAGTTTGTTTCTTATCTCTAACAGTTCCTGGGTGGAGTCTTTCTATTTCTCTGAACATAAAAGCATTTCATCTACAGAGAAAGTAATTTTTTTCAACTTGGCAGTCTCACTTCTTTAATTATGAACATCTGAATATTTGAAAGCAGATGACTCTCAAAGATGAATGTGAATCAAAGGGCACTGTCCTCTTCCCTCAAATTCATCATCTGTCTTTTTCCTCTTTCCCCACAACATGTCATTTCCTTTCTATAGGCCACATTTGGGTGTTCATTTTTCTCCACTTTGTTCTTGATTTAGCCAGCATGATGACAGTCATTAAAGGCCCCCTATAATGCTACAGGATTAGCAATCACTCTTGTGGCCCAGACAGCTATGTGTAAAACCCTGTAATTTACCAAGAGCTCAAAGATCCAGTCAAGAAAGACATAGCACAATTGAGACAAAATTTTTCGTTAATAGAAGACATTAACCTCCAACAGCAAAATATGTTGATAATCATTCATTGCATTATTATCATTATTTTTATTGTCATGGTCATGCTGTGTCAGTGTGGAAACATATAGATGTGTATGACCTGGGGAGCTCATACATAGAGCTTATACTTAGGATGCATGAGGCTCTGAGTTCAGTTCCTCAAACGGAAAAGAAAATGTCAACAGGCTGAAGCGTTTACTTGTTTCAGTTCAATGTGTTGGTAACTTTATCCAAGCCAGCTCTGAGAAAACTCCCCACAGGCAAATTTACAGACATCTCAGTGTGACTCCAGTTTTTTAGTCATTTTTTTATAACTAATAAGGCTCTATTTTGATAGCACTGTTTTATGTCTTCATAACTTTATGGACACGCTGACAAGGTGTCTCTTCTGTTCTCATAGCATTTCTGAGCACTTAGCTCCCCAATTCAAAGCCATCAATCTCAAGCAGGCTCTATTGTTGATACCTTTGAAAAGAAGAACTGATAGGGGAGGTCCTAGTTTCCTTCTATCTGACCCTAGAGAAAGGGCCTAGGGAGAGAAGAGGAAGTGTGTGTGTGGGGGGATTGGAGGGAGGAGGCTGCAATGGGGATACAAATTAAATAAACTGTAATAAGTAAATATATAAATAAAATTAAATTAAAAAAGAAAAAAAAGGATCTTCACAAAAGTTTTGATTAAAAGTACATTGGGTCTCAAAGATATTGTCATTACCTATTAAAACGTACATATATTTGAAAAATAGTACAGTGGTATCTTTTTCTCCTTCAGGATATTACATTAGTTATATAGATTTTCTTTGATTGAATAATAAATATGAAGTTTTATTAGCAAAAAAAAAAAAAAGAAGAAGAACTGAACTGGAATTTTTCTGTCTCCCACTGCCTCTCTCACTCTTCTCTTTGTCAAGTCAGCTGTGCAACCAAAAATTCTTCTGATCCCCTCATGGGGACAGGGAGGACCACAGCCTGGAAAGCTCAGCAAACAAGTGATCAATGATGGTGGTTGTACTGAGAATGTTGGAATTTTGGTTGCTTTAAAAACCACAGAAATATTATAAGAATATGTTTCTCTTTTTATCCCAGATATAGAGATATAGGGCTGTTTTGCAGCACTTGACTATGGTTTGCCTCGTGCACTAACAGAGGCATGATTCTGCCAGCTGTAGATAGTTTCTGAAATTGTATGACATTTGGAATTCAGAGGGAATATAAGCGTTAGGGCCCAGACAGGTGTGGTGGGTTGTTGATTGCTGTTGGTTACGGTTTCTTAAGTAATCATGGACAAAGAAGAAATAAGAAGAATAAGAAATTAGATATGCTACCAGAGAAGATCAAACTTGCCCCAAGGAACTTGATACCCCTAGTCACCAAAAAGCAGTCTAATGAAAGTGTCACCCTCCCCCTTTCTGACCCCTGACTTTATTCAGGGATCTCTTCCTTTCCTCTGTCTACTGTGAAAGGGTTGAAAGGGTAAAAGAAAAGGGGTGGAGAAGGGTGGAAGAAAGAGGAACTCTCAAAGTAGCAAATGTGGGCTATGGGTGATAAACATGCTGTCCCTCCTTTTACACAGTGCTGACATATGGGAGCCTTCTGGCTGTCAGAAGTGGAGCCACTGAAAAAGAACTCCTATTCTCACTCCACAGAGCAGAATTTCTCTTCTCCCTCTGTGTGCACATCTTTTAATTCCCTAAAGGTGGTTTGCTAGATCCATCAACCAACACTATCTTCCTGTAGGGCCCTGAAATCATGGGAGCATCTTTGCGTCATTTAGGCACACAAACAATTCTGCTATCAAGTTTTGAAGTCTTTGATCAAGAAGACAATATTGGTGTCACTTGTCACCAGTATTTAAAGGATTCATACTTGTGTGCTTGAAAAGTTTTGTCCCACATTTTAATTTACTAGTTTCTTAAAAGACTGAAACCCCTTCCCTTCCATAATTTGTCAAAATTGAAACTTAGTTTTGTTCCTGCCAGTGGCACCAATTATGTAGAAGATACAGAGATCCTCACTATCTGTACAAAACCAAGTGAGCTGACTGAAGAATCAATGTCATAGAAACTTGAATTCAGAGAGTTGTGGATTAAATTTTAAATCCAAAAATATCATCTATACCAATAGTGTAGCCTCTTATTTTTCTACTCTAGAAAAAAATACTCTTATTTTTCTACAGTAGAGTAAACATGAAAGACATTTCAGGGCTACTGTGAGTATAATAAAGAATCAGTGACTAAAATGCCTAGGAGAGACTTACTAATGCATAGCTTTTATTATTCACTCCACAGACATCTAACTGACAAAGTGTCTCAAGTCAATGTTCAGTCTGTTACCAAGGAAAAGATTTTCATCTAAATCTTTTTTTCTTAAGGGTATAACAATTCTGTCAGAAATGAAAAGCCAAGGAAATAATTGCTTTTAAAATAACTTAATTAGTAAAACTATTTGTAAATAATGAAATAATTGTGGGTAGATTTGCTAATTCTGTCATTTTTGCTTGTGTTCACCCAGTGATAAATATTTTCTCTCTTTTTTTTTAATACATTGCAGGTGTTTGATTCAATTTTATTGCAGGCTCCTTTTGAGAAACTGTTACCCTCATGGGTAGAGAAAGCAAGTGTGGGGGGCGGAGCTTTGCTTAGCAACACTCCTTTGCCAGCTTTAAGACAATACCTAGGTACGCAATGCACCACTGAGCTACTCTCCCAACCCTACCATCTCATAAAGCACAAAATGGTGTGAAAGCACAGAACTGTAATCACAGCACTGAGGAGGTAGAAGCAAGAGGATCAGACGTTCAAGATCAGTTATCCTTGGACAAATGGTGAGTTTGTAAACAGCCTGTGCTATCATAGACAAGCTACCACACAGGGCCTCTGAAAGGCTCTACCCTGCAGGGTATCAAAGCAGTTGCTGAGACTTACAACCAAATTTTGGACAGAGTGCAGGGAATGTTATGAAAGAAAGGGAAGATAGTAAGACCTGGAGAGGGCAGGAGCTCCACAAGGAGAGCAACAGAACCAAAAAATATGGACCCTCTGCACAGATGTAGCCCATGGCAGTTCAGTGTCCAAGTAGGTTCCATAGTAATGGGAACAGGGACTGTCTCTGACATGAACTGACTGGCCTGCTCTTTGAGCACCTCCCCCTGAGGGAGTAGCAGCCTTACCAGACCACAGAGAAAGACAATGCAGCCACTCCTGAAAAGACCAGATAGACTAGGATCAGAAGGAAGGAGAGGAAGACCTCCCCTATCAGTGGACTGGGGGAAGGGCATGGGTGGAAAAGGGGTAGAGAGGGAGCTACAGGGGAGATACAAAGTGAGTAAACTTAAGTAATAAAAATTAAAATAAAAAAAAAAAACAGCCAAAAGGCCAGGAATTCAGCTTATAATCATAATTGAAAAGCAACTATAATTTAAATTGCCTACTTGAAAACCAAAATTAAATAGGAAAATGTAATATATTTCATGTGCATATCTTCTCTTCACAAACAATATTTTATATTTTATTTATTTTACATTTTGAGTTTTTTTTCTTTTCTTTTTTTTTAAATTTTTCATCAATTACACTTTATTCATTCTGCATCCCCCCATAAGCCCCTCCCTCCTCCCATCCCAATCCCACCCTCCCTCCTCCCTCTGCTTGCATGCCACTCCCCAAGTCCACTAATAGGGGAGGTTCTCCTCTCCTTTCTGATCTTAGTCTGTCAGTTCACATCAAAAGTGGCTGTATTGTCCTCTACTATGGCCTGGTAAGGCTGCTCCCCCCCAGGGGGAGGTGATCAAAGAGCAGGCTAATCAGATTATGTCAGAGGCAGTCCCTCTTCACATTACTATGTAACCCAATTGGACTCTGAACTGCCCTGGGCTACATCTGTGCAGGGGTTCTAGGTTATCTCCATGAATAGTCCTTGGTTGGAGTATGAGTCTCTGGGAAGTTCCCTATGTTCAAATTTTCTTGTTCTTTTGCTCTCCTTGTGGAGACCCTGTCCTCTCCAGCTCTTACTATTTCCCAGTTCTTACCTAAAATTCCGTTCACTCTGCCCAACAGTTGCCCAGCAGGCTCAGCATCTGCTTTGATAGTCTGAAGGGCAGAGGCTTTCAGAGGCCCTCTGTGGTAGGTTCCTAGGTTGTTTCCTGTTTTCTTCTTCTTCTGATGTCCATCCTCTTTGCCTTTCTGGATGGGGTTTGGACGTTTTACTTAGGGTCCTCTCTCTTGCTTAGTTTCTTTAGATGCACAGGTTTTAGTGGGTTTGTCCTATGTTGTATGTCTATATGAGTGAGTATATACCATGTGTGTCTTTTTGCTTCTGAGACAACTCACTCAGGATGATCCTTTCCAGATCCCACCATTTACCTGCAAATTTCAAGATTTCCTTATTTTTCATTGCTGAGTAATATTCCATTGTGTAGATGTACCACAATTTCTGCATCCATTCTTCAGTTGAGGGGCATCTGGGTTGTTTCCAGCTTCTGGCTATTACAAATAAAGCTGCTACAAACATGGTTGAGCAAATGTCCTTTTTGTGTACTTGAGCCTCTTTTGGATATATGCCCAATAGTGGTATGGCTGGATCTTGAGGAAGCGCTATTCCTAGTTGTCTGAGAAAGCGCCAGATTGATTTCCAGAGTGGTTGTACAAGTTTACATTCCCACCAGCAGTGGAGAAGGGTTCCCCTTTCTCCACAACCTCTCCAGCATGTGTTGTCACTTGAGTTTTTTATCTTGGCCATTCTCATGGGTGTAAGGTGAAATCTCAGGGTTGTTTTGATTTGCATTTCCCTAATGGCTAGTGAGGTTGAGCATTTCTTTAAGTGCTTCTCTGCCATTCGGTATTCCTCTACAGAGAATTCTCTGTTTAGCTCTGTTCCCCATTTTTTAAGTGGATTACTTGGTTTGCTGCTTTTCAGCTTCTTTAGTTCTTTATATATACTGGATATGAGTCCTCTGTCAGATAAAGGGTTGGTGAAGATTCTTTCCCAATCTGTAGGTGGTCGCTTTGTTTTGATGACGGTGTCCTTTGCTTTACAGAAGCTTTTCAGTTTCATGAGGTCCCATTTATTGGTTGTTGCTCTTAGAGCCTGTGCTGTTGGTGTTCTGTTCAGGAAGTTTCCCCCTGTACCAATGAGTTCTAGGGTATTTCCCACTTTTTTTTCAAGCTGATTTAATGTGTCTGGTTTTATGTTGAGGTCTTTGATCCACTTGGACTTCAGTTTTGTGCAGGGTGACAAGTATGGATCTATTTTCATTTTTCTACATGTAGACATCCAGTTGGACCAGCACCATTTGTTGAAGATGCTATCTTTTTTCCATTGTATGGTTTTGGCATCTTTGTCAAAGATCAGGTGTCCATAAGTGTGTGGGTTTATTTCTGGGTCCTCTGTTTGGTTCCATTGATCCACCATTCTGTTTCTATGCCAGTACCATGCAGTTTTTAAAACTGTTGCTCTATAGTACAACTTAAGATCAGGGATGGAGATACCTCCAGAAGATCTTTTATTGTAGAGGATTGTTTTAGCAATTCTGGGTTTCTTGTTATTCCATATGAAGTTGAGAATTTTCCTTTCCAGGTCTGTAAAGAATTGTGTTGGTAATTTGATGGGCATTGCATTGAATCTGTAGATTGCTTTTGGTAAGATGGCCATTTTTACTATGTTAATCCTACCAAGCCATGAGCATGGGAGATCTTTCCATCTTCTCATATCTTCTTCTAATTCTTTCTTCAGAGATTTGAAATTTTTTTCATACAAGTCTTTGACTTCCTTGGTTAGGGTTACTCCGAGGTACCTTATGTCATTTGTGGCTATTGTGAAGGGTGTTGTTTCCTTAATTTCTTTCTCAGCCCTTTTGTCTTTTGTATACAGGAGGGCTACTGATTTTTTTGAGTTAATTTTGTATCCTGCCACTTTGCTGAAGGTGTTTATCAGCTGTAGGAGTTCCCTGGTAGAGTTTTTGGGGTCACTCACGTATACTATCATATCATCTGCAAATAGTGATAATTTGACTTCTTCCTTTCCAATTTGTATCCCCTTGATCTCCTTCAACTGTCTTATTGCTCTAGCAAGGACTTCCAACACTATGTTGAAGAGATATGGAGAGAGTGGGCAGCCTTGTCTTGTCCCTGATTTCAGTGGGATTGCTTTAAGTTTCTCTCCATTCAGTTTGATGTTGGCTATAGGCTTGCTGTATATCGCCTTTACTATGTTTAGATATGTGCCTTGTATCCCTGATCTCTCCAATACTTTGAACATGAATGGATGTTGGATTTTGTCAAAGGCTTTTTCAGCATCTAGGGAGATTATCATGTGGTTTTTTTCTTTCAGTTTGTTAATATGGTGGATCACATTGATGGATTTCCGTATATTGAACCACCCCTGCATACCTGGGATGAAGCCTACTTGGTCATAGTGGATAATATCTTTGATGTGTTCTTGGATTCGGTTTGCAAGTATTTTATTAAGTATTTTTGCATCAATGTTCATAAGGGAGATTGGCCGGAAATTCTCTTTCTTTGTTGAGTCTTTGTGAGGTTTAGGTACCAAGGTGACTGTGGCTTCATAGAATGAATTTGGTAATATTCCTTCTGTTTCTATTTTGTGGAATAGTTTGAAGAGAATTGGTGTTAGCTCTTCTTTGAAGGTCTGGTAGAATTCTGCGCTGAAGCCATCTGGTCCTGGGCTTTTTTTGGATGGGAGACTTTTGATGACCGCTTCTATTTCTTTGGGGGATATAGGTCTATTTAGTTGATTTACCTGGTCCTGGTTCAGCTTTGGTAAGTCAAATCGATCAAGAAAATTGTCCATTTCATTTAGATTTTCAAATTTTGTGGCATATAGACTTTTGAAGTAAGTCCTAATGATTGTTTGGATTTCCTCAGTGTCTGTAGTTATATCCCCCTTTTCATTTCTGATTTTGTTGATTTGGGTGGTGTCTCTCTGCCTTTTAGTTAGCCTAGCTAAGGGTTTGTCGATCTTGTTGATTTTCTCAAAGAACCAGCTCTTGGTTTCATTGATTCTTTGAATTGTTTTATTTGTTTCCAATTGATTGATTTCAGCCCTGAGTTTGATTATTTCCAGCCGTCTACTCCTTCTTGGTGTGTCTGCTTCTTCTTTTTCTAGGGTTTTTAAGTGAGCCATTAGGGTGCTTGAATGAGCTGTCTCGAATTTCTTTTTGAAGGCACTTAGTGCTATGAACTTTCCTCTTAGCACTGCTTTCATTGTGTCCCACAAGTTCGGGTATGTTGTGTCTTCATTTTCATTGATTTCTAGAAAGACTTTAATTTCTTTCTTTATTTCTTCCCTGACCCAGCTGTCATTTAGTAACAGGTTGTTCAGTTTCCATGTGTGTGTAGGCTTTTTGTTATTTCTGTTATTGTTGAGGTCCAGCTTTATTCCATGGTGATCAGACAAGATACATGGGATTATTTCAATCTTCTTGTATTTGTTGAGGCTTGCTTTGTGACCCACTATGTGGTCTATTTTGGAGAAGGTTCCATGAGGTGCTGAGAAGAAGGTAAATTCTTTTGTGTTTGGGTGTAAAGTTCTGTAAATGTCTGTGAGGTCCATTTGATTCATGACCTCTGTCAGAGACATTGTTTCTTTGTTTAATTTCTGTTTGGTTGACCTGTCCTTTGTTGAGAGTGGGGTGTTGAAGTCTCCCACTATTAATGTGTGTGGATCTATATGTGCTTTAAATTTTATCAATGTTTCTTTCACAAATGTGGGTGCCCTTGTATTTGGGGCATAGATGTTCAGGATTGTGATGTCTTCCTGGTGGAATTTTCCCTTGATGAGTATGAAGTGTCCTTCCCCATCTCTTTTGATTAATTTTGGTTGAAAGTCTATTTTATCAGATATTAGAATGGCTACTCCTGCTTGCTTCTTGGGTCCGTTTGCTTGGAAAGTCGTCTTCCAACCCTTTACCCTCAGGTAATGTCTATCTTTGTGTCTTAGGTGTGTTTCTTGTATGCAACAGATTGCTGGGTTTTGTTTACGTATCCATTCTGTTAATCTGTGTCTTTTTATTGGAGAGTTGAGTCCATTGATGTTGAGAGAGATTAATGACCAGTGGCTGTTAGATCTCTTGATTTTGATGTTGGCTGTGGTCATCAGGTTGTGTGCTTGGTTGCTTTTTGTTTTACTGAAGTGAGGTTATTTATTTCCTGTGTTTTCTTGAATGTAGCTAGCTTTCTTGGGTTGTATTTTCCCTTCCAGTGTCTTCTGTAATGCTGGATTTGTTTGTAGGTATTGTTGAAATTTGTTTTTGTCATTGAATATCTTGTTTTCTCCATCTATGAGGACTGAGAGTTTTGCTGGGTATAGTAGCCTGGGCTGACATCTGTGTTCTCTTAGGGTCTGCATGATATCTGTCCAGGCCCTTCTGGCTTTCATAGTCTCTGTTGAAAAGTCAGGTGTGATTCTAATGGGTTTGCCATTATATGTTACTTGGCCTTTTTCCCTTGCAGCTTTTAGTATTTTTTCTTTGTTCTGTATACTTACTGTTTTGATTATTATGTGGCGGGAGGATTTTCTTTTCTGGTCAAATTTGCTGGGTGTTCTGTAGGCCTCATGTATTCTAATTGGCCTCTCCTTTAGCTTGGGGAAATTTTCTTCAATGATTTTGTTGAAAATATTTTCTGGGTCTTGGAGAAGGGAGTCTTCTTTTTCCTCTATACCTATTATTCTTAGGTTTTGTCTTTTCATATTGTCTTGCATTTCTTGGACGGTCTGTGTCAGGAATTTTTCAGATTTAACATTTTCTTTGACAGATACATCGATTTCTTCCATTGTATCTTCTACACCTGAGATTCTTTCTTCCATCTCTTGTAGTCTGTTGGTTATGCTTACCTCTGTAGTTCCTGTTTTCTTCCCTAGATTCTTCCTTTCCATTATTTCTTCCATTTGTGTTTTCTTTAATTTTTCCAATTCTATCTTCAGGTCTTGAGTTGTTTTGTTTACTTCCTTCACCTGTCTGATTGTACTTTCCTGTTTTTCTTTTAGTTCCTTCAACTCTGTTTCTTTCATTTCATTCAGTGTTTTAAGCATTTCCTTTCTAAAGGCCATAAACTGTTTGGCTGCAGCTTCCTCTATTTCTTTACGGATGGCAATATTCTGTTTGAGTTTATCTTCCTCTATGTCTTTACGAATCTTATTTGTTTCCTCTGTTATCATCTTCATGAGCATACTTGTTAGGTCATCTTCTTGGATTTCAGTTATGGTGGGGTGTCCAGGGCTACTTGCTCCTGGGTAACTGGGTTCTGGAGATGCCATATTGCTCTGTCTTTTGTTGCTTGAGCTTTTACGCTGGCCTCTACCCATTGTGTTATCTTAGGAGTTTGGGGTTATTTTCTGGTGGTTCCTGGGGATCCTGTGGTGGAGAGAATCCCCTTTGCAGAAAGCTGGATTTTCCTGAAGGATGTCTTCTCAGCTTTTTGGGTATAGTCCCTGGATGGCTGGTGTTTTTTCAGGAGTTGCTCACCTCAGGGATATAGACCTGAGTGGTAACTGTGGTCTTTGTTAGTCGAGAGGGTTCTCCTCTCACCCAGGGAAGTCCTGAGGGCAGCTGCCCTGTTTCTGGGTTTCTTGTTGCAAATTTAATGATCAGCTGCTGTGACCCCGTTGGACATCAGGTGTGCCTCAACTGTTTGTGCTTGTGTCTGGAGCACAGCTGAGTGCTGGCGCCTCGGCCCCACTAGACTACTAGACTTTTTCTAGGGAAGGATTGGGTGATTTAGATCAGTACAGTTTCCTTCCTTCCCCGTGGATTCTCTGGAGACAAGGACTCCTAGTGTCTTTTTTTGCCCTGGTGCACACTGCTCAGTGTCTGCCAGCTGGCTGGCCACAGAAATTTGCCTGTGCCTGGAGCACAGCTGTGTGATGGCAGCTCAGTCTCTGCCAGCTGTCTGGTGCGCAGAAACTGCCTGTGTCTGCCTTTGTGGCTTTTGGGAGTCTGGGTGGCTCCCTCAGCTGGGTAATTTTCCGGGGACCTTTTCAGGTTGGGGGTGAGCTGAGTGCTCTGAGATCAGACCCGCCGTTTCTATCTCTGGCGGCGAATCAGGCGCGCAGGCAGGCAGGGCTCTGTGCTGGAACCTGGGTTCCCGGCTCTGGCTCCGGGCTGGCTCCTGGGGTGCCCGTGGAACCCGCCCGAGTCTTTTCCAGGGGATGTCTGGGTGACCTAAGGCCGGTCCCAATCGTTTCCTGTACCCTGGGGTTATCTCTCGACTGAAAATTTCAGTCTCTGATAGTGTGGTGCCCAAGGTTCAGTCTGGGACCATGACCAGAGACACTGGCTTGTGGCTCTGGGCTGGGGCTGGGGCTGGCGGCCGGCAGCCAAGCGTCTGGCGGAACCGGGATCTCTTCCGCGGGTTAGCCGGGTGAGTTAAAAGCTGATTGAATCCCCCACCGTGGGGTATCCTCTCACCTGGGAAACACAATGACTGTGTTTTATGGCCGAGAGTTCTGATTGCTGTTCACTGTGCTGATCCTGCTGTGCTGCTGCTCAGAATGAGAGTCCTCCCGGCGCCGCCATCTTGCCCCTCCCATCCTTACATTTTGAGTTTTAATTCTTTCTGAGGTAAGGAACATCATTCATTCAGTTTTAGTGATATTATCTCAGATCATTTGTGGGCATAACCTGTCACCTGATAGAAGTTGCCTATCAAGAAGTGGTTTGGCTGAACATGAGGGAATGTGTGGTTTTACACTAACATCCCACCGAGATTGCCACCACTTGCCAGCCCAGACTTAAATAAAAATACAAACGCCCTTCAAATCTGCGATGGGGTTAAATGTCTCCCTGAATTACATTAAGTCCTAACCACCAGGATTTACAGTGAATCTCCTTTTCTACTAGAATTTCTCCCTTCTTTGCCTTCTAATGTATTTAATTCTCATCTGATTGGATCTTACATATATTTTACATATTTTTTTTCTTTCTGTAATTAAAAGATTGTTTTAAAGACATCATTACAAGGCAGGAGTGTGGAAAAAAATCTGAAAGTGGTACCAGCTTTCCCCAGATCACAACAGTCATTTCTCTTGGTTTAAGGGGGGGAAAATTCATGATGCTTATTAAAGGCAGTAAAGAACACTTTGTTCAAAGGCTAGATCAGAGGCTAACAGCACTGGCTGCTCTTCCAAGGTCCTGAATTCAATTCCCAGCAACCACATGGTGACTTAAAACTGTCTATAATGAGATCTGGTGCCCTATTCTGGCCTATAGGCATATATGCAGGCAGAACACTGTATACAGCGATAGACAGGAGAGAGAGATCTAAAGAACACTTTGTTCAAGGGAAACTATGAGAACAGGGTAGAAGGAACCATCTGCAAGCTCATCTCTAAATACAAGAAGGAAAAGTAGTAATATGTAGATAAGGAGGGCTGACTTTGACTAAACCACACTAATAGGCACAGGTGGCAATGAAGAACCCTGTCCTGAATTGAGACTGATGAAACACCTAAGATGAGGGCTTTATGTTAAAATGGCTTATCAACTTTCTCATTTGATTTTACTCTATGGTAAAAGATAGGAGCCTGGAAACTCAGGAGGATCATTGCCATCAAATTTAGACAAGGAGAGAATTTTGGTGCCTTATTTTTCTCATTCTGCTTTTACAGTTTCAGGATCATGTTGATGATCATGCCATCATCCAAAGTAATCATTTTTATCATGTCTACCATAACCACTTCAAAAGAAATTTAAAACCCTGTAGTAATTAGCTTTAGCTGTCAACTTGACACAAACTAGAGTCACCTGCCAATAGAGACTCTCAACTAAAAAATTGCCCAAGTCATGTTGATCTGTGGCCAGCTCTGTGAGATATTTTTCTTATTTGTTAATTGATACGGAAAGGCCCAGTCCACTGAGCAGTGCCATTCCTAAGCAGGTAGGAATGGCTGAATAGAAGCCTGGAAGCAAGCTAGTAAGCAGCACTTCTCAGGGTCCCTGGTGCCTTTGCTGAGCTCCAGCTCTGACTTTCCTTGATAACGGACTGTCACAGAAAAGCCAAATAAGCCCTTTTCTCCTGAAATTGTCCTCTGCTGTTGTATTTATCACAGCAACAGCAAACTGGAACAATCCCAAAATGCACATTTAGACACTGTATTTGAGCTTTGTCCATTTTTTTAAAGTATGATGTGTCTTTTTTTTTTCTCATTAGTTACATTTTGTTAATTCTGTATCCCAGCTGTATCCCTCATTCCCTCCCAATCCCACCCTCCCTCCCTCATCTCCTCCCTGTCGTTTCCAAGTCCACTGATAGGGGAGGACCTCCTCCCCTTTCATATGACTCCGTTTTGTCAGGTATTTTCAGCACTGGCTGCAAAGTCCTCCTCTGTGGCCTAACAGGACTGCTCCTCCCTTGGGGGATGAGAGGTCAAAGAGCCAGTGATTGAGTTCCTGTTAGAAATAGTCCTTGTTCCCCTTACTATGGGAAACCAGTTGATTACTGAGCTATCACGGGTGACATCCGAGCAGAGGTGCTAGGTTTTATCCTCTCATGGTCTTTTGTTGAGTGTCCATCTCAGAAAAGACCCTGTGCCCAGATATGTTTGGTCCTTGTGGAGCTCCTATCCTTTCTACATCAAACTCCCCTCCTTTCATGATTCCCTGCACTCTGCCAAATGTTTGGTTATGAGTCTTAGTATCTACTTTGGAACACTGCTAGGTAGAGTCTTTCAGATGCTGTCTGTGGTAGACTCCTGTCATATGTTCAATGCATATCCCATTTGTCTTTCGAAATGACGATTAATCATCATACCCCAGGTCCGCTTTCTTGATTATCTTTTATAGGTGTATAGATTGCATTGTTTATCATATCTTTTAGGTCTATATAAGCGAGTATATTCCATGTTTGTCTTTCTCCTTCTGGGATACTTCACTCAGAATGATCTTTTCTAGATCCCAACATTTGCCTGCAAATTTCATGATTTCCTCCTTTTGATTGCTGAGTAGTATTCCATTGTGTAAAAACACCACAATTTCTGTATCCATTCCTCCATTGATGGACATCTGGGTTGTTTCCAGGTTCTGGCTATTACAAATAAAGCTGCTACAAACATGGTTGAGCAAATGTCCTTATTGTGTACTTGAGAAAATTTTGGGTATATACCTAGCAGTGGTATAGCTGGGTCTTGAGGAAGCACTATTCCTAATTGTCTTAGAAAGCGCCAGATTGACTTCCAAAGTGGTTGTACCAGTTTACGTTCCCACCAGCAGTGGAGGAGGGTTCCCCTTTCTCCACAACCTCTCCAGCATGTGTTGTCACTTGAGTTTTTCATCTTGGCCATTCTGATGGGTGTAAGTGTCGTTTTGATTTGCATTTCCCTAATGGCTAATGATGCTGAGCATTTCTTTAAGTGTTTCTCTGCCATTCTATATTCCTCTACAGAGAATTCTCTGTTTAGCTCTGTTCCCCATTTTTTAATTAGATTACTTGGTTTGTTGCTTTTCAGCTTCTTTAGTTCTGGATATTAGCCCTCTGTCAGATAAAGGGTTGGTGACGATTCTTTCCCAATCTGTACGCAGTCATTTTATTTTGATGACGGTGTCCTTTGCTTTACAGAAGCTTTTCAGTTTCATGAGGTACCATTTATTGATTGTTGCTCTTAAAGCCTGTGCTGTTGGAGTTCTCTTCAGGAAGTTGTCTCCTGTGCCAATGAGTTCTAGGCTGTTCCCCACTTTTTCTTCTAACAGATTTAGAGTATCTGGTTTTATGTTGAGGTCTTTCATCCACTTAGACTTTAGTTTTGTGCAGGGTGATAAATGTGGATCTATTTTCATTTTTCTGCATGTAGACATCCAATTAGACCAGCACCATCTGTTGAAGATGCTATCTTTTTTCCATTGAATGGTTTGGCTTCTTTGTAAAAAATCGAGTATTCATAGGTGTGTGGGTTTATTTCTGGGTCTTCTATTCAGTTCCATTGATCCTCCTTTCTATTTCTATGCCAATACCATGCAGTTTTTATTACTATTGCTCTGTAGTACAGCTGGAGATCGGGGATGGAGATACCTCCAGATGATCTGTTGTTGTACAGGGATGTTTTGGAGATTGTGGGTTTTTTGTTTCTTCATAAGAAGCTGAGAATCTTTTTTTCAAGGTCTGAAAAGAACTGAGTTGGTATTTTGATGGGAATTGCATTGAATCTGCAGATTGCTTTTGGCAGGATGGCCATTTTCACAATGTTAATCCTACCAATCCATGAGCACGGGAGATCTTTCCATCTTCTGAGATCTTCTTCAATTTCTTTCTTCAGAGACTTGAAGTTTTTCTCAAACAGGTCTTTCACTTGCTTGGTTAGTGTGACCCCAAGGTACTTTATGTTATTAGTGGCTATTGTGAAGGATGTTGTTTCCCTAATTTCTTTCTCAGCCCTTTTGTCTTTTGTGTACAGGAGGGCTTCTGATTTTTTTGAGTTGATTTTGTATCCTGCCACTTTGCTGAAGGTGTTTATCAGCTGAAGGAGTTCTCTGGTTGAATTTTTGGGGTCACTCATGTATACTATCATATCATCTGCAAATAGTGACACTTTGACCTCTTCCTTTCTAATTTGTATCCCCTTGATCTCCTTTAGTTGTCTTATTGCTCTGACTAGGACTTCAAGTACTATGTTGAAGAGATATGGAGAGAGTGGGCAGCCTTGTCTTGTCCCTGATTTCAGTGGGATTGATTTAAGTTTCTCTCCATTGAGTTTGATGTTGGCTGTAGGCTTGCTGTATATTGCCTTTACTATGTTTAAGTATGTGCCTTGTATCCCTGATCTCTCCAAGACTTTAAACATGAATGGGTGTTGGACTTTGTCAAAGGCTTTTTCGGCATCCAAGGAGATAATCCTGTGGTTTTTCTCCTTCAGTTTGTTTATGTGGTGGATTACATTGATGGATTTCCATATATTGAACCACTCTTGCATGCCTGGGATGAAGCCTACTTGGTCATGGTGGATGATATCTTTGATGTGTTCTTGGATTCGGTTTGCAAGTATTTTATTGAGTATTTTTGGGTCAATGTTCATAAGAGAGATAGGTCTGAAGTTCTCTTTTTTTGTTGGGTCTTTGTGTGGTTTGGGTATCAGGGTGACTGTCGCTTCACAGAATGAGTTTGGTAGTGTTCCTTCTGTTTCTATTCGTGGAATAGTTTGAGGAGAATTGGTATTAGCACTTCTTTGAAGGTCTGGTAAAATTCCGTGCTGAAACCTTTGGGCCCAGGGCTTTTTTTGGAGAGGAGACTGTTAATGACTGCTTCAATTTCCTTGGGGAATATAGGGTTATTCAGTCTTTTTACCTGATCTTGACTTAATGTTGGTAGATGGAATCTATCAATAAAATTGTCCATTTCATTTAGATATTCAAATTTTGTGGCGTATAGGCTTTTGTAGTATGACCTAATGATTGTTTGGATTTCTTCAGTGTCTGGAGTTATGTGCCCCTTTTCATTTCTGATTTTGCTGATTTGCACAGATTCTCTCTGCTTTTTAGTTAGTTTGGCTAAGGGTTTGTCTATCTTGTTGATTTTCTCAAAGAACCAGCTTTTTGTTTCATTGATTCTTTGAATAGTTTTATTTATTTCTAATTGATTGATTTAGCCCTCAGTTTGATTATTTCCAGCCTTCTGCTCCTCTTGGGTGTATCTGCTTCTTTTTTTTCTAGGGTTTTCAGTTGGGCCATTAAGTTACTTGTATGTGATGTTACAAATTTCTTCTTGCAGGCATTTAGTGCTATAAATTTTCCTCTGAACACTGCTTTCAATGTGTCCCATAAATTTGGGTATGTTGTGCCTTCATTTCCATTGAGCTCTAGGAAGTCTTTAATTTCTTTCCTTATTTCTTCCTTAACCCAGATGTCATTGAGTAACAAGTTGTTCAGTTTCCATGTGCATGTAGGTTTTTGGTTATTTCCATTGTTGATGTCTAGCTTTAGTCCATGGTGGTCCGATAGAATACAAGGGATTATCTCAATCTTTTTATATCTGTTGAGGCTTGCTTTGTGACCAACTATATGGTCTATTTTGGAGAAGGTTCCATGAGGTGCTGAAAAGAAGGTATACTCTTTTGAGTTTGGGTGGAAAGATCTGTAGACGTTTATTAGGTCCATTTGATTTAGGGACTCTGTAAGTGCTTATATTTCCCTATTTGGTTTCCGTCTAGTTGATCTGTCCCTTGGTGAGAGTGGGGTGTTGAAGTCACCCACTATTAGGGTATTGCCATCAATGTGTGGTTTAAGCTTTAATAATGTTTCATTTATGAATGTGGGTGGTTTTGGGGCATAGATGTTTAGAATTGTGATGTCTTCTTGGTGAATTTTTCCTTTCATGAAAATGTAGTGCCCCTCTATGTCTCTTTTGATTAGTTTTGGTTGAAAATATATTTTATTAGATATTAGGATAGCCACTCCTGCTTGTTTTTTGGGTCCATTTGCTTGAAAAACTGTTTTCCAGCCTTTTACTCTGAGGTAACGCTTATCTTTGTTGTGTAGGCGTGTTTCTTGGATGCAGCAGAATGTTGGTTCCTGTTTCCGCACCCATTCTGTTAGTCTGTGTCTTTTTATAGGTGAGTTGAGTCCATTGATGTTGATAGATAATAATGACCATTGAATGTTATTTCCTATTATTGTGGAGTTGGCAATGTTACTGTGAATCATTGATTGTTTGCTTTTGATTTTTGTTGGAAATTATCTTTAACCTATGTTTTCTTGGGTGTTTTTGTTTTCATTGGATTGGAATTTTCCTTCTAGTATCTTCTGTAGGGCTGGGTTGCTGTTCAAATATTGCTTAAATTTAGTTTTGTCGTGGAATATTTTATTTTCTCCATCTATGTTGATTGAAAACTTTGCTGGGTAAAATAGTCTAGGTTGGCATCTGTGGTCCCTTAGGGCCTGCATGATATCTCCCCAGGCCCTTCTGGCTTTCATAGTTTCTGATGAGAAGTCCGGTGTGATTCTGATAGGTTTGCCTTTATATTTTACTTGGCTTTTTTCCCTTGCTGCTTTTAGTATCTTTTCTTTGTTCTGTAGATGAAGTGTTTTGACTATGATGTGGCGTGAGAAGTTTCTTCTCTGATCTAGTCTATTTGGTGTTCTGTAGGCCTCTTGTATGTTTGTGGACATCTCTTTCTTTAGGTTGGGAAAATTTTCTTCTATGATTTTCTTGAAAATATTTTCTGGACCTTGTAGCCTGGACTCCTCTTCTTCTTCAATTCCTATTATTCTTAGATTTTGCCTTTTCATGGTGTGTTTGATTTCTTGGATGGTTTGTGTTTGGGATTTTTCTGATTTCATTTTTGCTTTGAGAGAAGTATCAATTTCTGTGAGTGTAACTTCAGCACCCAAGATTCTCTCTTCCATCTCTTGTATTCTATTAGTGATGCTTACCTTTGTGACTCCTTCTCTTTTCTCTAAGTTCTTCAGTTCCAGGGTTTTCTCGGTTTGTGTTTTCTTTATTGATTCTAATTCTGTTTTCATGTCTTGCAACATTTCCTTCATCTGTTTGAGTGTGGATTCCTGTGTCTCCAAGATGGTCTCTATTTTTTTGTTTGTTTCTTCTCCTAGTGCCTCTGCTTCTGCCTCCAATTGTTTGGCTATATTTGCATGTGTTTCTTTAAGAGCTTCTTTGTTCACCTCGTTTTTCTTTGTTTCTATTTGGGAGGCCAAATCTTTAAGGGATTTTTTTTGTATCCTCTTTAACTGTTTGAATCTCTATGACTATTTCTCTGAGAGATTTGTTGGTTTCCTCTTTATGTGCCTCAAATAACTGGATAATCATAGCTTTAAAATCATTTTCTTGTGTTTCTGCTGAGTTGGAGTGTCCAATAATTTTGGAGGTTGCCAGTGAAGCCATGATATCTTGATTTGCGTTGGTTGTGTTCTTTCGCCAACCTCTGGCCATTTGGTTATCCGTAGTGTTCACTGTCTGTTCCTGGATTCTGCAGGTCAGACTGGTTTTTCTCTGGTATCTGGAGAATTCTTCAGGAAAATGGGTGAGGTCTAGTGGTTTCAGTGTGTGCGTTGGTTATTCAGCTATACCTGTAGAAGGAAAGTTCGCAGGCGCAGAAGGACAAATGCGGGGTAGCGTGTGTTTGAGCATGTGCTTGTGGGTATGTCCTAAGGGACAGGGTGTTGGTGAATGAAGAGGCCTTCAGTGTGTGAGAGGGGTGCCCTGCAGGCACTGAAATTGTTGCAGGCTCTAAGGGATCGCAAGCGCTGTTGAAGAATGCGCACGCCTATTGATTTTACAAGTCTACTGGTCTTTGGTGTCTATTCAGCTGGTTTTCTGCCACTGAGGGGTTGGATGGCCCATACAATCACTGGCCGGGCAGCCCTGTGTATTCCATGCTGCCACTTGCAGACTTGGGATCTGGGAAGGGTTGTACTGAGGGACTGAGTCTCTGTGGCTAGCACTGTATTGGACGTGTGCTCTGGCGGGGTGGAGTTTCGGTGGTGCGTGCACTCCTGCAGAGCTGGGTGGTGATGGTAGTGGGGGGTGTGTTCCGCAGGTCAAGAGCTTGGCGAGAGGGCCCTAGGTGGGGTGTGTTCTCCTCTGAGTGGTGGCGTTTAGCAGGTCGTTACTGCTCTCCACTGCGGCTGCAGGGTCTGGAGCCCTGCCTCCTGCCTCCGCCTGTCTTGGGTCCCAGACACTGAGCTTTGCGGCTTTGGTATCCAGGAAGAATTGTATTGTGGATCTGAGTCTCTGTGGTTAGCGCTCAGTGGTTGGAGCTCTGTGATTGGGCCTGTGCTCCTCCTGTGAGGTGGTTTCTTGGGTTATTTCGCTCTGCCCGCTTGGGACATGAGCTCCACTGCACTTCCTGCTGCGGTCTAGGGCCCTGAGTGGGACGTGTGTCAAAGGAGGGGACGGGTGTTCAACGGGTGGTTACAGCAGACCACTGCTGTAAGGGGCCCAGAGCACTGTCGTTGCTGCCTTGATCTCCCGGATATGAGCTTTATGCTCAGCTGCCTGGTACTGTCTGCGGGTTTCCCCGCAGGAGGCCCGGACAAGGGAAGCACCCTATTTCCTTCCCAGAGAAGTCCGCGCTCAATCTAAATCTACTAGCACTCCACGATTCTGTGGTGGCCCCTCTCCTTTAGAAAGCCCAAAAGTCCAAATTCTAGCTTCAATTGACTCTCCACTCACCAATTCCGGAGATTCATGTCTTCTGCCTCTCCAAAACGGTGTGCTCTGCTCACTGCCATCTTGGAGTCCCTGATGTGTCTTTTAACATTAACAGAAATAATGGTCTTTCTCATAGAGGATACAGGAGAAAGAACAATTAAGTATGTAAATGAGATGTTCACAGAAATTTCTAGAAGCATACATTATCAATAGACATGTTGAGGGCTGGATTATATTGTGATTATCTATCATTTTAAAAATGTTCATGGTGTGGACAGCCACTGGTTTGTCAGGCTGCTTTGTGATTGAGCTCTCAGCAAAAAACATGTTTTCACCCTGGCCTTCACCTGGAAACAGGAATAGAGAAAATGTTTTGCCAAGTTCACTTCCTTTTGTTTATGTGAGGATCACACAGACAGGTGGTCAAGGTAAACAAGTTTAACTTCTTCATGAACCCCTTCTTGTGTCAAGGTGCTTTGCTCTGACCATAAAAAGGGACTGTGGAATAAACCAATGAGACAGTTTCCACTGGCAGCCCTCTCGAACAGATCCCATGTGTAGTGTATTTGTTTCTTAATATTCTTTCAATCTTTACTCCCCACTCAGGAACTGTTCAACTCTGCCAGCAGGCTCTGGCAACATGGAGTGCTTAATAAAACATTTTTTTCATTTTTTAATTAATTAATTCAATTTACATCTTGGTCATACGCCCCTGTCTCTTCTCCCACCTTCTTAGTCCCACCCTCTCTCCCACATCCTCTCTACCCTATTCCTGAGAATAGGGGAATTCTCCTACCCAGACATGCCAGTTAAGTTCGCCTTCCTCCCCTGTGGCCTAGTAAGGAAATCCCATCAGGGGGAAGTGATCAAAAAACAGGCAACATAGTCTATGTCAGAGATATGCCCCACTATCCTAACTACTGGGCACACATGAAGCCTAAGATGCCCATCAGACTTAACTTCTTGGGGTCTGTGCACGTAGTATGACTAGCCTGTACGTTATGACTAAAATCCACTTATAAGTGAGTTTTTGATCTTAGCCATACTGACAAGTATAAGATGGAATCTCAGAGTCCTTTGGATTTGCATTTCCCTGATGAGTAAGGACAGTGAGTAGTTCTTTAAGGGCTTCTCCGCCATTCAAGATTCCTCTGTTGAAAATTCTGTTTAGTTCTGAATCCCATTTTTTAATTGAATTATTTGGTTTGTTGGTGTTTAATTTCTTGAGTTCTTTTTATATTCTGGATATTAGCCCTTTGTCAGATGGAGGATTGGTGAAGATCTTTTCCCAATCTGTAGACTGCCATTTTGTTCTATTGATAGCGACCTTAGCTTTAGAGAAGCTTTTCAGGTTAAGAGGTCTCATTTATTGACTGTAGATCTTAGAACCTGAGCAGTTAATGTTCTGTTCAGGAAGCTGCCTCCTGTACCAGTGAGTTCAAGGCTCTTCCCACTCTCTCCTCCAGCAGATTTAGTGCATCTGGTTTTACATTGAGGTCTTTGATCCACTTGGACTTGAGTTTTGTGAAAGCTGATAAATATGGATCTATTTGCATTTTTCTACTTACAGAGATCCAGTTAGACCAGCACCATTTGTTGAAAATGCTGTCTTTTTTCCATTGTATTGTTTTGACTCCTTTGTCAAAAATCAAGTATGCATAGGTGTGTGGGTTTATTTCTGGGTCTTCAATTTGATACCATTGATCTACCAGTCTATTTCTATGCCAGTACCATGCAGTTTTTTATTACTATTGTTCTGTAGTATAGCTTGAGGTCAGGGATAAAGATACCTCCAGAAGTTCTGTTATTGTACAGGATTGTTTTTGCTGTTCTGGGTTTTTATTTTTTCCATATGAAGTTTAGAATTGTTCTTTCAAGGTGTCTGAAAAATTGTGCTGGCATGTTGATGAGGATTGCATTGAATCTGTAGATTGCCTTTGGTAAAATGGCCATTTTTACTATGTTAACTCTACTAATCCATGAGCATGGGAGATATTTCCCTCTTCTGGTATCTTCTTCATTTTCTTTTTTCAGAGACTTGAAGTTCTTCTCATTCAGGTCTTTGACTGTCTTGGTTAGAGTTACCCCTAGATACTTTATATAATTTGTGACTATTATGAAGGCTTTGGTTTGCCTAATTTCTTTCTCAGCCTATTTGTCATTTGTATACAGGAGGGCTACTGATTTTTTTAAATTGATCTTGTATCCAGCCACTTTGCTGAAGGAGTTTATAAGCTGCAGGAGTTCTCTAGTGGAATGTTTGGGGTCACGTATATATGGTGTCATATCATCTGCAAATAGCAATACTGGCTTTGATCTCCTTTGGTTGTCTTATTGCTCTAGCTAGAACCCCTAGAACTATATTAAAGAGATATGAAGAGTGGACAACTTTGTCTAATCCCTGATTTTAATGGAATTGCTTTGAGTTTCTCTCCATTTAGTTTGATGTTGGCTATAAGCTTGCTATATATAGCTTTTATTATGTTTAGGTATGGGCCTTGAATCCCTGATCTCTCCAAGACTTTTATCAAAGGCTTTTTCTGCATCTACTGAGATGATCATGTGATTTTTTTCTTTCAGTTTGTTTATATGGTGGCATACATTGATAAAGTTTCATATGTTGAACCATCCTTGCATCCCTGGGATGAAGCCTACTTGATCATGGTGGATGATGTGTTTGATGTGTTTTTGAATTCGGTTTGCAAGGATCTTATTGAGTATTTTAGCCTCAATGTTCATAAGAGAGATTGGTCTGAAATTTTCTTTCTTTGTTGAGCCTTTTGGTAGTTTAGGTATCAGGGTGACTGTGGCTTCATAGAATAAGTTTGGTAATGTTTCTTCTGTTTCTGTTTTGTGGAATAGTTTAAGGAGTATTAACTCATCTTTGAATGTCTTCCATGCCAAAACCATCTGGCCCTGGGCTCTTTTTGATTCAGAGATTGTTGATGGATGTTTCTATTTCCTTAAGAGCTATGGGACTGTTTAAACTGTTTACCTCCTCTTGATTTAACTTTGGTAGGTGAAATCTATCAAGAAAATCATTCATTTCCTTTTGGTTTTCCAATTTTGTGGAATACAGGCTTTTGAAGTAAGACCTAATGATTCTTTGGATTTCCTCAGTATCTTTTGTTATGTCCCCTTTTTATTTCTGATTTTGTTAATTTGGGTAATATCTCTCTATATTTATTTAGTTTGGCTAGGGGTTTGTCTATCTTCTTGATTTTTTTTCAAATAGCCAACTCTTGGTTTCATTGGTTCTTTGTATTGCTGTCTTTGTTTCTAATTTATTGATTTCAGCCCTGAGTTTGATTATTTCCTGCCATCTACTCCTATTTGGTGTGTTTGCTTCTTTTTTTTTTTCTAAAGCTTTTAGGTAGTCTCTTAAGTTGCTAATATGGGATCTCTCCAATTTATTTATAAAGGCACTTAGTGCTATGAACTTTCCTCTTTGCACTGCTTTCGTGGTGTCCCATAAGTTTGGGTAAGTTATGCCCTCATTTTCATTGAATTCTAGGAAGTCTTTAATTTGTTTCTGTGTTTCTTCCCTCCCCAGTGATCACTAAGCAGGGAGTTGTTCAGTTTCCATGAGTGTGTAGGCATTTTGTTGTTCTGTTGTTGTTGAGGTGTAGCTTTAATCCATAGTGATCTGATAAAGACCAATGGGTTAATTCAGTTTTTATTTATCAGTTGAGGTTTGCTTTGTGACCAACTATATGGTCAATTAGGGAGAATGTTCCATGTGGTACTGAGAAAAAAAGTGTATATTCTTTTGTGTTTGGGTGAAAAGTTTTGTAGACATCTATTAGGTCCATTTGATTCATGACCTCTGTTAACTTCATTATTTCTTTATTTAGCCTCTGTCTCAATGATCTGTCCATTGGTAAGAGTGGGGTGTTGAAGTCTTCCAGTATTGTGTTGAGACTGATGTGTGATTTAAGCTTTAATAATTTTTCTTTTATGAATGTAGGTGCACTTGTATTTGGGCCATTACATGTTCTTGAGTGAGAACATGTAATGTTCTCTTGGTGGATTTTTCCTTTGATGAGAATGAAGTGTCCTTTCCAATATCTTTTGATTGATTTTGGTTGAAAATCTATTTTATTAAATATTAGGATGGCTACTCCTGCTTGGTTCTTGGATCCATTTGCTTGGAAAACCTCTTTCCAGCTCTTATTCTGAGGTAGTGTCTATCTCTGTTACTGAGATGTGTTTCTTTATTGCATCAGAATGTTGGATCCTGTTTTTGCAACCATTCTGTTAGCCTGTGTCTTTTTATTGGAGAGTTGAGTCCATTGATGTTCATAGATTGTTGGTTCCTTTTATTATGGAGTTGGTGGTGATAGTATGTTTGTGAGCTTATTTTCTTTTGGCTTTGCTGTTGTGGAGTTCTCTATATCCTGTGGTGTTTTTGGGTGTAGTTGACTTCTTTGGGTTGGAATTTTCTGTCTAGTATCTTCTGTAAGGCTGGGTTGGTGCATAGATAACATTTAAATTTGATTTTGTCATGGAATATCTTGTTTTCTCCATTTATAGTAACTGAATTTTTTGCTGGGTATAATACCCTGGGTTGGCATCTGTTGGCATTTTTGTGTCTGTAAGACATGTTCCCAGACTCTTCTAGCTTTCATAGTCTCTGTTGAGAAGTCAGGTATGTTGGGGATTGTTCTGATGCTTTGTTTTGATGCTAATTACTGGCTCTCAAGATCTGGTTACACCTATCCTTGTTGTGTAAACCTGCCTAAGACATTATATCTGATTTGTTGATTAAATGGTCTATAACTTGGCATAGCAGAATGGGGTAGGTGTAGCTAAGGTTTCTGAGCTTTGGATTCAAGAAAATCATGGGAGACAGATGGACAGCAAGAGAGGTGGAAGGAGGATGCCATGATGGGTTAGCATGGAGAAGTAACCACATGGTCCGGAAGAACAGACTACAATAATGGCATGAAAATGACCAGATGAAGAATACAAGCTAGTGTCTTGGGATTATGAATGGAAGGTAGCCCAGATAGGGATGATTAAGGTAGATGGCATTGGATGGGGGCTAGAAGATGGGTGTTGAGGTTATTGAGATAGCATAGGTAGAAATATCCACCTGACCCAAGATAATAATGCAATTATAAAATCTAGCAGGTTCTGTGTCTTATTATTTGTGATAGCAGATCAAATAATAGCACCACAGTAATTATAGGGCTAATAATAAACATTATATAGCCCAACGCTCTTTTTACTTACAACAACACAGGTGTGATTCTGATAGGTCTACCTTTATAGGTTACTTGGCTCTTTTTCTTTGCCACTTTTAATGTTTTTTCTTTGTTCTGTAGATTTAGTGTTTTGATTATTACATGGAGGAAGGAATTTCTTTTCTGGTCTGATCTACTTGGTGTTCTGTAAGCCTCTTGTATGTTTAAGGGCATCTCTTTCTTTAGGTTGGAGAATTTTTCTTCTATGACTTTCTTGAAAATATTTTCTGCACTTGGAGCCTGGAATCTTTGTTTTTGTTTATTTCTATTATTCCTAGGTTTCTTCTTTTCATGGCGTCCTTGCTTTCTTGGATGTTTTGTGTAAGGAATTTTTCCATTTTAATATTTTCTTTGAGATATGTTTTGATTTCTTCAATTGTATCTTCAACGTCTGAGAGTCTCTCCTCTATCTCCTGTATTCTGTTGGTGATGCTTAACTGAGTAGTTCCTGATCTCTTCTCTAAGTCTTCCATCTCCAGGGGTTTCTCCTTTTGTGTTTTCTTTATTGATTCTGATTCTGTTTTCAGGTCTTGAACTGTTTTATTCATATCCTTCACCTGTTTGTAGTTTCTTGTCTGTCCTTGATGGCCTCTATTTGTTTGGTTTAATTTTCCTGTATTTCTTTGAGAGATTTGTTTGTTCCCTCTTTATATGACTCTAATAACTGCATAAACACAGGTTCAAGTTCACTTTCCTGTGTTTCAGCTGCATTAGAATATCCATTGTTTTTTTGGGGGGGAGTGGAGTTTCTGGTGGAGACATGATATCTCAGGTTTTGTTGATTGCATCTTTACACTATCCTTTAGCTATCTGGTTGTTCATAGTCTTGGAGTGTATCTCACCATCTCTGGAGCCTGGAGTAGTGTTTAGGATGAAGAGAGAGGCCCAGGGAAACACAAGTTAGTGCTGGTGTTTCAGATGCAGCCACACTAAGATGGGTGATTTGAAAAGCAGGGCACGGGTGCAGGTGCCTTGAATGGCAGAGGCATGGGTACCCTGAAGGAAAGGGCAGGGGCACAGGTGCTCTGAAGGGAAGGGGTACAGGCATAGGTTCTTCGAAGGGCAGGGGCCAGTGCAAGTGTCTTGGAGTGCAGGGGCATGGGCACAGGTCCCTTGGAGAGTAGGGGTCATTGGGGTAGGTGCCTTTAGGACAGACACAACCATCTCAGGTGGCAGCCAAGGGGGTACCTCAAGTGGCTGCTGAGGAGTCATTTCAGGTGGCAGCCTGGGGCATAGGTGCTTCAGATGGCAGCCACATTGGATCCAGTGCCTCAGAAGGCAGCTGAGCTACAGCTTACAGGCTTACCAGACACCTGGGACTCAGATTTGTCTGGGTTCAACCATCTTGGATCCAGGATTACATATGATTTTATTGTCTACCTGGTCTCCACAATGAGACCAGTAGAACCGTGGTTTGGAGGATAGGATTGAAGAGTTTAAGTTAGCGTGGGTGACTCCATTTTAAAATAAGGAGCCATCTTGACCAGGAGCTGAACTCAGATACCAAGAAATATCACAGAATGTGCACCTGGCAGAAAACAAAGTTAGCTCTCCAAGCAATGGCCTCCAGGAAATATTACAAAATAAATGTTTAGTAAAAAATAGAGACAATCTCCCTAGAAATTGTGATTATGTAAATGGTCACCTCTCCCTTATGGCTTTTACCCAAATCTGTAACGTTAAGGCATGAACCCCCTTGCTTTCTCTCATGGAAACATGTACCCCCCAGCTTGCTGTCATGGAAACCCCCTGTTTGCAGTCTTTCCCTTTAAAAGACCTGCTCACTCAGAGCTCGAGGTCCCACTTCTCTACTGCTGTGTCAATGAGACTTGGGTCCCTAGTTCGATCACTCTTGTAATAAAGCTCTCTTGCTATTGCTTCGAGTCATCTCCTGGTGGTCTCTGAGGGTCCCGTGAACCTGGTATTACAGGATGCTGTCCCAGGAATCTAGATGCTGCCCTTGGGGGAGCAGGAGTGATCCCATGTCTAGCTGCTGGAGTGAAGGGTCCTAAGAACTGGGGGCCTACACCCACTCAAGTATGCAGAAAGGGCAGGGGGCTCACACTTCGTGATTCTTGGATGAGGGAGACAGCTACAGGGAGCTTGGATCTGATCATCCTCAACTCTAGTTCTCTAGTCCTGGAAGCACCAAAGTTTGGATCCAGTTGCCTGTTTACTCACAGGTTTTGCAGTCTCTGATCTTCTACCCCTTAGATTTGGTATGGAACCCTCATGTTTAACACATCTTAATATCCCTGACAACAGTAAAGAACAAATAGGCTAATACATAACGTGCTATATATTATATATTTAATTATATATGTGTGGGTAAGCATGAGAATTGTAAATATTGAGTACAAAAGGCAGAATGAAAATACTGAAAAATGGTAGAGAGAGGCTAGGGGCTGCTGATGGATAAGAGACACTGACCCAACGGAGTAAAAATGACACTAATGTTCCAACAAATCCAAACAGAATTTCTTTATTGTAAGTCAGAGCTTACAAACAAGTTATTCCCAAATAGAATAACTTTGTTATTATTTGTTTTAAGTTATTCTTAAAAGAGAGTGTTAAAAGTATTATACTCGCTGGGCATGGTGGTGCACACTTTAATCCCAGCACTCAGGGAGGCAGAGGCAGGCTGATCTCTGTGAGTTGAAGGCCAGCCTGGTCTACAAAGTGAATCTAGGACAGCCAAGGCTACACAGAGAAACCTTGTCTCAAACAAAAAATAAAAAAGTTGCTATGGTAATGAAGATTTGTAATTTAAAATGAAAAAAACAAATGCTTTGTAAAATATAGCTCTATATTAGAGTTACACTTTGAAACCCATAATAAACCTCCTAAGAACTACTTCTGTGAGAAAAAAAAAAAACCCACATACAATTTTCAGGCGTATCAAAAACTTCAATTATCAGACAACATCACATCAGATATTTAAACAAAACTTAAAAATATGTCAATTTCTTGTAGTCTCAGGTTCTTAAAGTTTTATGAATAGGAAGTAAAGAAGTTAAACATGAATACAGTTGTGTGGAGTATGAGATAATTACCTTTACTTATGCTTATAAGTAAACCTATTGAGTTATTCAAAGTGTGATGTCACAGCATAAGGATTATGAATATGGGTCAATGGGAAAATAACAAAAATTCTTCTAATAGTGAATAAATAAGGATTCGATTCGGAATTTAGAACAGAATTCCAAAAGTACTAAATAAACTAAAAAACAAAACAAAAAAAAGAAACCATGGGCCAATGAGATATAATTCAGTGGGGGGCGGGGAGGAGGAAGACACTTGCCATCAAGGCTAAAAACCTGAGCCCCACCAAAAGTCATTTCCTAACCTCCACACGTGTGCCATGGCATGCCAATACACACACAGACACTAACCAAATAAATACCCTAAATGAAGTAAAGCTGCACATAGAACTGTGATCAATGGCAGACTGATATACAACACCAAAAGCAATGAACTTCTAAATAATCAAGTGATGAACTGTGGGAATTGAAGGAAGAAATATCTTCATACCAAGATAATATAATATTCTAGGCACTGATCTGAGACTCAGGAAGATCCACTACATTTTCCAGACTCTCCTGTCCCAGGACAACAGATTGCACCATGGACATGTAATTAAAAATAGGAATAGAAATGATTTGCTAAGGAAGGCAGAGTCCCAACAATGCAAATGAACTAGTGAGCTGGGGAAAGGGGCTCAAAAACCACAAGACACACAAGGCTCTTGACTCCATAGGAAACTAACACAGCATACAGCTCCTGTTCCTTGTATACTGGGGCTTTGTATACTCAAAGCTCTTTATTGCACTTAGCCCTGGAAGCAAGGGTCCCTAATCCTTAGCCAGCTGACTTCTTTCATGTTAAATTTGATGTCACTTTCTATAGCCCCCATTCTCCTGCCACAGCATAGGATTTTTATCACACGTCGTCCGTCATTAAGTACACATGAATTCATAGCTAGTTTACCTACATTCCTAAAGGTATACATAGTTCAGTTGTTAAATTTTTGGATGCTTTTTGTTTGGATCATCTAGGAAAACTTCAGAAGTAAGTTTGGCAGAGGGAAGAGAAGCCTGGAGAGTGGAGAAGGAAAAGGCAGAATGTGCACATTTACATACTTGGTGACAATGTTTAGATGTAGGAAAAAGAAAGTAGCAAAGGAAGCTAAAGGGAGTGGTGGAGGTAAGGGGAATCAGAAAGCAAAGAAAAATGGTTGCAGAAAGGAACAGCAGCAGGTATTAGGCAGCTAGTGCTCAGCAGAGCATCCTGGAGCTCAGTGGCAGGCAGGGTCTCCTGGGAGCCCCTAAGGAAAATGGAGAGGGGGATGACTCCCTAAGCCCTAAAGCCCTTCCTGTTGCTCCTGCTACTAAGAGATGCACATGTGTCTCCAGCTCCTCTAGGCTTTTCTTCCACTAACAACCAAAATTCTGCCCTCCTTCAGGGCATAGGAAGCCTGCAGGGATTCCACACCTCCTGTCCTCCTCTCCCTCCTCCCTCAGGAGCAGCTGGCCACTTCTCTTTCTGTCACAGCCCTGCAATAAATGCTCCTTCCTGAAAAGGCAACACCTCTGTGCTTTCCTAACAGAGCTTGGTGGATGCTATCTTGTCTATTTCTACATTTCCCTCACCCCTGAAACACAAACTGAGGTCAGTGTCTCACACTCTGGTACTAAAAGGCATGCTGAAGAGGCAGGAATCCTCTAAAAGTCATCCAAATTAAGTGGCTTTTTAAATGAGAACTGACTGAATGACAAAAGCTCAGAGAGAGAAAATGATCTGATTTTGTCATTTAATCCATGATGTAGTATGATATACAAATGCATTTATTAAACAGTGCATAATTATTGCCTATTAATGGCTACATTAGCACTTAATACATGCCTCCTAATGGTGAGATTACCATTAGCATGACTCTTTGCCAAAGCAAAAGGTAATGGGCAGAGTTGGTTGTCTAGAGTCAGAATAGGCTCACTTCTATTAACAAAAAAAGAGGCAGCATCAGAGGCCTCTTACTGTGAATTAACTTCTGGGTCACAAAAGATCATTTTTAACAAGGGCTTGGCTGTCTCCTTTATTCTGGGTGTCACTCATGTGAAGTGTAAATATCATTCTTTCCTGCACTCTTTTAATCTTTATTAAGGCTTCCATTTGCCCCATTATTCACCCACTTTAGAAGGAGAGTGAATAATGAACAGAGATGACAAGTTTGAAGCATTTGGAAAAGTTTTTCTTAGGTTTCAGCCTAAAAATTTCCTGCAAAGTATTTATACTTCCTCTATAGCAAAGTATGCATTTGTCTTCTTTTTCTGGAGTTTCTTTCACTAAAAGAAGAGTAATTATTTGAGAAATATCTAGAATCTGATATTTCTAGCTCCTTTGATCATTTGAGAACAAGTATGATTTTGTACTTATAAGACAAAGTCCACAGACCACTTCTAAGCTTCTTAAGCATCAACCATATAACTTTCTCCCTTCTACCTTCTCTCTTTCCTCTCCTACTTCCTGCCTTATATGTATATGTCTCTGTCTCTGTCTGTGTGTGTGTGTCTTATCTCTGTCTTACTCTCTTTCTGTATGTGTATGTGTGTGTGTGTGCACACATGTTTGTCTATAGCTACGCACAGAGACAGAAGGAAGGCTGTCAAATTTGCAACAATGATACTCCATCCTATTCCCTTGAGACAAGCTTGATTCTTAACCTAGAGCCAGTCTGGCAGCCAGCAAGTCTTAGAAATCTTCCTACCCCTACCCCACCACAGCACTAAGATCACAGACACTTTTTATGCAAGTTCAAGGGATTTGAAGTTGGATCTGCATGCTTACACAGCAAGTGCTTTTACACACTAAGTCATCTCCCCAAATGGAATGTCAGTCTTTTAATGAATATAAACCATTACCAATGCACTGGATAGAAAGGAAATCTTAGCAATGTTATTTAAAGATTACAGTGAAGACACCAAATCTAGTGTTTCTCACTATTTCCAAACCAGCACAAGGAGAATAAAGGTTTAATGAGCAATACTTTGGGAGTTGACTTCTGTAGGGTAGATACTTGGAAGGGTGTTCAATGGTTAAACAAAAGACTCCTATCTTAACCCCAAGAGCTTTACATCTCTAAAACTGGTTGACAATCACACATAAAACAAAATGTGTATTTCAAAGGAGAAGAACATTTTGTTAAGTTGAAAGACAAAGACGATCAAACGTTTTCTTTAGACTCAAGTTCAAAGCTGGGTTGAGAGATCTGGGTGGCATCCCAACTAAAATTCAGAGGTAAAATATTTTCTTTAAACTTTCCTTTCATGCAACCAAAAGGTTTTCAGGCAAATAAAACTTCAATAACACTAGTCCTTTTTATTATTATAACTGTCTGATAATGTACAACATATCTTTTTTAAAATAGAAGTACTATCAACAAAGTAAGGAAATTGATTAGTTCTTTGGGTTTAGCCTGGTATCAGATACATAGAGTCAGAACTCAGTACTATATAGATTATATGAGCTCTACTTCTGTTGTTCTTTTTGTTTATGGAGGTTAAAATAAACTTGAATCATGTAAGTAGGTATCTTAGTTAGGGTTTCTATTGCTGTGAAGAGACACCATGACCATAGCAAATTTTGTAAACAGAAACATTTAATTGGAGCTGGCTTACAGCTCAGAAGTTTAGTCCATTATCATCATAGTGGGAAGCATGGTGGCACACAGGCACACATGGCACTGGAGAAGCAACTGAGAGGTCTACATCTTGATCTGCAAGCAGCAGAAAGAGAATGAGACACAATTCCTCTAACAAGGCCACACCTCCTAATAGTCACACCCTATGGACCTATGGGAGCCATTTCTATTCAAACTACCATATTCTACCTCTGACCCTCATAGGCTTATATCCATATCATAACACAAACTGTATTTAATCCAAGTTCAAAGTCTCCAAAGTCTATAACAGTTTCAAACTTGTTTAAAAGTCCAAAGTTCAAAGTCTCTTCTGAAACTCATGCAGTGTCTTAACTGTAATTTACTCTACAATCAAAATGAAAAAGCAGATTGCATACTTCCAACATAAAATGGCACAGGATATACATTACATATACAGGATATACATTGTTCCAAAGGGAACAAAGGGAACATGATGAGGAAATAACCAAAGCAAGACTGAAAACCATCTGGGCAAACTTTAAAATCTGCATCTTCATGTTTGATGTCAATATGTTCTTCAGATCTCCAACTTCTTTCATCTTTGTTGACTATAACACACTTCTTTCTCTTGGTCTGGTTCCACTGTATGTTAGCAGCTTTCTGTGGGATGTAACCCAGAACTCTGGCATCTCCAGCATCTTGGAGTCTCCAAGGCAACCCAGACTTTACTTTCACAGCCAAGGATACCTCTGACACATGCCTGGCCTCAGCAGCTTTCCTAGTTCTTCACTGCCTAAGCGTGGCTGTCCTGGAACTCTCTGTCTAGACCTGGCTGTCCTCAAAATTAGAGATCTACCTGCCTTTGCCTCCAGAGTGCTGGAATTAAAGGAGACATGCACCACCACACCTGGCCCTAAGCTTTTATTTCACAAGTTGGAAGCTTACCTGGGTAGGGTCTAGCCCTGAGGTTACCAGTCCCTTTATTCCATTTAACAGGAGGCTTTCTTTAATGTTTATCTCCTTGAACATAGGACTTAGATCCATTCCACTTCCTGCTGCCCCTTTTCCCAAATAGAACATTTTGTAACTTTCCTTCTCCTCTTGCTCCTTTTCATTACAGATCTTCAAGAGTGAACAATAATTACCACAAGACAGGACAGTTTTAATATTTCCTCTGCCATCAACTAATCCAAAACTCTTCACTTCAAACAAGGGCAAAAATCAGCCATATGCTTTGCCAAAATATCACAAGAACAGTCTCTACGCTGAAAGAAACAAGTTAACTTTATGAATTCTATACCCCATATTAAACTAAGTTCTCCCAGTACTTTTTCAGAAAGCAGAGGACGAAAGGAGAAGCAGGTGAATTGAGACAAGACCCAGCCTGTTGCAAAGAAATGCCAAAGGTCTCCACCCATCTTCGGAGGAATGTTCAGATCTTCAGTACGAGATAGAGTTGCCTAGCAACCGGTCCACACAGTCACAGCTCCCCCACCCATATAAGGGCAGGAACTAGATGGACTTGGCACCTAAAATGAAGCAATCATTTTCAAAGCCAACTACCCTATAGCCTTTCATCCAATCCTAAACTGCCAAGACTGCAACCCCCAAGCTTCCCTGTGATGGCTTGAATAAACCTCTTGCATTTGCATCACTTCCAATTCCAGTCTCCGAGTTCCCTTCATCTGCCTCTCTGAAAGTTAGGCTCCTGCTGGGCCACAAATTAATATTCTTGTTCCCTGAAACCTCTTGAGCCAGGCCCCCACACTTGAAATCACCATCAGCACCACTGTCTTTTATTTTCCCTCTAGTATGATCTAACAAGCTCCACTTAAAGTGATCAACTGCTTTCCTGATCCAATGTCCTAAAAGTTCACCTTTATCAAAACAAAAGATTGTCAGGCTTATCACAACAATACTCCAGTCCCCAGTACCTATTGCTGTGAAGAGACACCATAACCATAGCAACTCTTATAAAGTTTAATTGTGGCTGGCTTACAGTTTCAGGGATTTAGTCCATTACTGCCATGGTGAGAAGCATGACAGTCTGTAGGCAGCCATAGTCCTAGAGAAGGAACTGAGAGTTCTACATCTTGATCTGTAGGCAGCAGAAAGAGAATTAGACATACTTCCTCCAACAAGGCCACACCCCATAATAGTACCACTCCCTGTGGGCCATTTTTATTCATACTACCACAGTAGGGGACTACATTATCTAATAAGTACTTCCAGACTTCATTCATTCATTCTCTCACTCCCTCATATAAACTACATACCAAACCTTACTAAACTTTACACAGGGAACTGTAGACTTAAATTTTAAAATATTCAACATGCTTTCATGTTGAGAGACCAAAAGATAAGTTAGCAGCTATTATTAAGGCCTGACTAGGTGGGTGGAGAAATCCACTAATGCCCTGAGGGGAAGGACTGCCTTACTGCATTCTTTCCCCACCCACTAGAGATAACAGTTGCTAGGAAACTGGCCCACCCCCTAGGTAGGGACACCAGGTCATTATGGTCTGGGGACCTTCCTATAGCCAATCAATTCAAAATTTAGCATTTTGACCAATAGATGCTTGCCAGACAGGAATTGCCCCTGCCTTGGGCATTGCTGGGAGGGACCAAAATCTATATATCACCCAACTAACCTGGGCACAGCACGCTCAGCTCCCACCTCTTCAGTGGTGGGGGGTGTGGGCCCAAGCTGCAGCTTGTAATTTACAATAAAAAGAACCTCATGTATTTACAGCAGAGTCTAGTTATTCCTGGTCTTTTGGGGTTCGTGAACTGGGCAGAACAATGTCTGCTGCATGTTTTTAATTATGAGTCCACCCTTCTGCACAATACTCATTTTTTTTCACTAACAACATAAAATGCATTTTTAATATACAGATGCACAAGCTATTTATCTAAAAGCCTACCTCTGCTTTCACTCTGATTTTCAGATCTGTGAGAAATGCATGAACTTTGCTCAAGGGATGCCATCCCTCCTTAGCTGTGGATGCATGTGACTCTCCATTTCCACCCCTGAGCCTGTGCAGGATGACAAGGAGTCCTGACACATTTCTTCTCTGCCCACATTTTCTTCCCTTTACCCCTGAGTATAGCTCAGTTGAACTGCAGTGAAATCTTATGTACTCAATATTTAGAATGAGTTTGCCCCAAGGATTATTTCCTGAGCCAAAAAAAAAAAAGCTTACAAGTGACACTGACTAAAGATCTCCAGAACAACCAGATTTCACAGCCATACTTACAGCCCCCAGCAATTATTTGGTCTTTTTTATTCTTCTTGCAGCCTGGCAGCTATGCCCTAAGGAGCATAGTTTCTCATGTTATAATCCATCTCAAATTACTCCATTAATATAGCTAATTGTCAAACTACTAATATTGGTAGAGGCTAAGTTTTGTTTTAAATTTCTCTCTTTACTTGGGTGTAACTATTGAGAGAACCAGGCCTGACCCACTCACCCCAAAATTCACCAGTCCCAGGAGCTAGGCCTTAGATCACCAATTCTAGGAACAAGACAATAAAATTCCCTACCCAAGGAATTGCCTGGAAGTAACCGCAAAAATAGGAAGGTATCTTATCTCAGGGTGGGGCATCTGTGCTTGGCAGCCCACAGACCTTACAGTAGAACACTGAAGGCACAGAAATACCTAACATTTCTAAGGTCTATAGACAGCTCCCTCAAAGTTAGTTAGCCACTACCACTTTGTAAGAAGCTTGCTCTTGCTGAATGTCACCCAATTGTGTAACTGCTAAGCTGGAATTTCCCAAGCCTTGCTGTAACCCTAAATAAAAACCCCTCTCTCCCAGAGCTTGGGCTCTACACTCGTGAACCACATCAGTGATGGTGTGGACCTGAGCTTGTAATAAAAGACCCTACTGCATTTGCATCAGAATCAGCTCCTTGGTGGTCTTTGGAGTCAGTGAGACTTGGGCATAACACTTCACAGTGTTATGCCAGAATCACATTGAATCTGCCTAGAAATGATGACCACTTAGTGTAACACTGGAGCATAACATGCCAAATGGGTTTAAGGTTCTGTCCTAGTTTGCCTCTCTGACCAAAAGCACCTCATGGAAGAAAGAGTTTGTTTTAGTTTACACATTATGGCTCATCATCAAAGGAACCAAGGTGTCTTAGTTAGGGTTACCATTGCTATGAAGAAACACCATGCCTAAGGCAACTCTTACAAATAACATTTAATTGGGGCTGGCTTATAGATTCAGAGGGTTAGTTTGTTATCATGATGGCAGCTTCCAGGCAGTCATGGTGATGGAAAACAAGCTGAGAGTTATACATCTTGATCTGAAGTCAGCCAGAAGAAGACTGGATGTGTTCTGCACTTAAGACCTCAAAACCCCACATCCACAGTTACACACCTCCTCTAACAAGGCCACAATGACCAAGCATTCAAACACATGAATCTATGGAGGCCATTCCTATTCAAATCATCATACAAGGCAAGAACTCTAGGCAGAAACTTGAAACAGCAACTATTAGAACTCTGATCTTTGGCTTGCTCACTTGCTTGTTTGTTTTCTTGCTTGCTTATTCTCCCCAGGACCATCTGCCCTGAAGTGGTACCACACAAAGTAGTGTGAGCCCTGCAACATCAATCACTAATCAATAAAATGCCCAAGATACCTGACAATCTGATAGAGGCATTTTCTCACTTGAAGTTCCCTCCCAGGTAGAGTTATATCATCTCCATGGAGGAACAAGAGTCTGGCCTGCTTAAGGACACAGATATTAGGAAGAATGAAATGATGTCTGAGAGATCTCACAAAGACACACTTTTCTGAGCTGGAGCATGGCTCTGGGATTAAAAGTGGAACTTGGAAAGGACCTGAATTCTGCTCCCAGCTCTCATATCAGGTAGCTCACAACTGCCTGTAGCTCCAGCTCTGAGAGGAAGGGAGATGTATCTGGCCTCCACAAGTATCTGTACTCACATTTACATACCACCTCACAGATACATAATTTTTAAAAAGAATAATAATATAATAATAATAAATCTTTATATTAAAAACCTACAAGATTCTCATAAATTAACTTTCTCTACTTATGGAAAAGGAACTTCCAAAATATTAAGAGAGTGTGTGTGTGTGTGTGTGTGTGTGTGTGTGTGTGTGTGTGTAAGATCACCATGGTCTCTTCTGTAAAGTCCAGTATACACTTCACATTAAAATTTCTATAGAAGCTGGGCATTTTGGTACATAAACATAATCCCATAATCCAAGTACCTGGCAGGGCAAAGACAGAAAGAATGCAAGTTGTATGCCAATTCGGGCTAGACAAAAATGTAAATTAAATATAAATTATTTCTGTGAGTTCATGACCAGCCTGGTCTATAAAGTGAGTTCCAAAAAGCCAGGGCTACACAGAGTGAGAGACCAAAGAATTAAAAATTAGGTTTTTTTTTTACATATTGGTTCAAAGTTTAAAGCACAAGCCTGAACAAAGGCCAGACAGGTGGAGCCATGTCCAGCCACTTTTGAGGAGGAACCAGCCTTACTGCATTCTTTTCCTGCCCACTAGAGATACAGTTGCTAGGAAACTAGCCCAGATGGTCTAGCCAGAACCACTTAAAGAGATACCATCTCAGAAGGAGAGGAGGTCCTCCCCTATTAGTGGACTTGGAAAGGGGCAGGGAGAAGATGATGGAGGGAGGGTGAGATTGGGAGGGAATGAGGGAGGGGGCTATGGCTGGAATACAAAATTAAACACCTGTGATTAATATAAAAAATAAATTAATTTAAAAAAGAAAAAAAAAGAAAATCAAAGTAGAAAACTTTGATGACTAAATGAAAGAGAGAGAGAGAGAGAGAGAGAGAGAGAGAGAGAGAGATACCATCTCCTGGTAACCCACCCAGATAACTAGCCAGAAATGTTTGTGGATTTGGTGCCTAAATGAACCAATCATTTTAATAGTCAATTTCCCTTACTCAATCATGTAACACCAAGGCATGTAACTCCCTGCTTCCCAGTTTTGCCTTTCAAAACCTTGTTCCTCTACACCTCCCTGCTGCACTCCTCCTCTTCAACAGGGAGGCTGCTGTGTCCTGGGCTTGAGCTTGTATCAAAAAAACCCTCATGTGTTTTGCAACAGACTCTGGTCTTTTGGGGTCTCACAGTCTAGGCACAACATTTTTTGGAGGTTCTACCAAGATTCTGAGACCACGCCCCCCCAAGACCCCAGAACCTTAGTCTAGAGGGTCCAGTACCAGCTGATGAGTGTTTTTTGTTTTTGTCTCAGGGTCTCTGTGCAGTATCTGTGGGTATGTCTGTTTTCTGTTCTCTGAAAACCCTCGAGAAATGGCAAGACATGGCTAGGAGTGGACTCACTCAGAGATCACAGCTGTTGGAGTCCTGGGAGATGTTTCTGGCCCTGGGGTGGTTGACAGAGAGCCCACTTGCCTGTTTTTGGCAGACAAGGTTGGAGTGGTTGATGGAGAGCCCACCTGCCATGTCTCTGGCTTGGTTGAGGAAGCACCCACCTCTGAGGTAGTTGATGGACTGCCCACCCACCAATTGGAGAGTTATGGTGAATGTGGAATCCTGCTGTTTACAATCCTCTCTGTGTTGCTCTGGGCTTCCTGTGGCTGGGAAACCAGAGCAGAAATCTGAAGGTCTGTGAGTCTGACCCTGAGTTGTGAAATGGCTACACTGGCATTAGTTTGTGCTTGTCTTTCTATTTTGTTCCTTGTGTTTGTGAATCTTTGTATCAGACTCTGGAACTATGATGGACACTATGGGACAGACTTCCTCTGGTATAATTGGGTGGAGCCCAATTTCAAGGAATACCACCCCCTAATGGAACAGGGTGGAGGGTCCATTGAGAGATGAGCCATTATTCCTTTGGTTTCTCCTTCCTCTTCCTTTCTTTTTTCGCTCATTGTACCAGTACATTTTTTCTTGTGTTGTTATTTTATGGGTTTGTTTGTTTGTTTGTTTGTTTATGATGGTCTCAATAGGGCAGGTGAACAAACAACTGTGCACCATGGTGACTTTGCCTGCCCCATGCTCCCAGCTATAAGCTGAGGTACCTCTGGTCTCTGGTGGGAGCATGTTTCAGGGAGGGACAAATGGAAAACAACCAAGAGTGGGGCAGGCAGAGTGAGATTGCCTAGGCTGAAGGGACAAAGTGCTTAAAATTACAGTTGGGTCGAGTAAGAAGAGTTCCCACTGTCTGTTTAAATGTATGTATAGCCATTACATGTTTGTTTCTGAATGATCTTAAATGATTAATATGCTCTGTACATCTTGGTTATAGATTAGGAGTATTGGATATGTTTAAGGATTAAATTTAAACTCTTGTTTAGAACATATATATGTGTGCATATGTGATTGTAAGATCTATAGAAGCATAAATGTTTTTAAATAACAACCATGTGGCTTGCCATGCATGTGATATAACTACGCCATCTTGAAATTGTCACATGGTGTGAGGCAGAGCAAAGGAAAAAAAATTACAGAACCTCTTATTTGAAATGAATTCTGTTTATTATCCTATTTCCTTTTAGACTAAGAAGACAAGTCTCATTTTAAATTGCTATTACTTAGAGATTGGATTGTGTGCACTGGTAAAATTTGGTTTTGACTTTCAAAATCATGGTTGTGCTTTGTGATTTCACTCCTAAAAAGGGTACTTTTTGTTCAGTCTTAATACAATGTGGTATGATCAGCAAGATTTTCTAGTCCCTCTATGAACTGTATCTGATTGAAAGTTTTGCTTTGATTTTAGTTCAGAAAGATATTTAAAGTTATGTTAATGACTGCAGTTGGTTACAAGATTGAGCTTTACCTAGTCCATTTGTTTATGTGTTCAAGGTTAAGCCTAGGAAGCCTAGGATGATGGGTAACTACGAAGTTTGCTGACTTAAATCTACTTAAAATAGATATGGTTCTAAAATACTCATCTAAGGAATATGCCAAAATTAGAGATTATAGCATTCTGTTTTATAGGATGCAGTTTAGAGCAGATGACTAAAGATAGACAAAAAGTAACTCAGATATGCTGGCCCTCAAGCTTGTCAGAGATCTGTGAAATATGGCATTTTAATATGTGTAAGCTTATTATGACAGAGAGTTCCAGAATCCTGGCAGTAGCTCTCCAAGGTCTCCAAGATTTGGGCACAATGTGACTCTGGATTGTGGTATGCTAACCACTGGGCGCGACTGTCCCAACTGGCCCACTGCTAGCGCCCAGCCTAAACTGCGGAAAAAGCTGTGGACACCTAGAGAGTCATTGTTTCTCATTGCTGAAGATGATGTAATGTCAATCTCTCATGTTCTTTTTTCTACAGAAACAGTCTCTCATCTTTTATGCCTGATGGCTAGACCTCCTCTGTTCATGATGCCGTGAGACCATAGGAACCAGGGACAACTACCTAGGTGGTGGACTGACTAGTCATCACTCTCGTTTTGATTGGTACATATATATAGCTTATAATTTATCTCTTTCAGGTCTCTGGTCACATTGATGGCTAAGCTAAGCTAATGGTAGCTTTGCACCTAAAGAGCAGACAATTAGAGCCACTGTTAGTCCATTGGTCAATTAATTAGCTAGTAAGAACTACTAGATACTAGATTTCTTATTTAGAAAGGCAGAGAGATTTTCCTTTCTTACAGGCTTCATGTTAATTGCCTTTGTCTTACCATCAATAACTGGATAGAAAGATGTAAAATTTATCTAAGGTCAAAGGATATGAAAGTTATGAGGATGTACAAAATTGAGGGTCTAGGAAAATATTTCAAAGTTGGTAAATGCAAGGAGGATTGGAGTGTCTAAGTAGATGTTTTAAGATACATGAATATAAATTATAATGATGTAAGAAAGTAACTTAAAGCATATTGAAATGGGAAATATTTCAGATTTCTTCCCCCCACCCCAAGCTATGGTTGTGCTTATGTTGTTATAAAATTTCAGAACTTCAGAGTTTTGACATTGGTCAATAGAGTTCTGATAAGTTGATAGAGCAATGACTGCTTATTATTCAGTCACAAGCTTGAGATTTTAATTTCTTTTTTGTTTGTCTTCTGGAAATAGACTTACAGGTGCATCTCATCATGCTAAAAACATTTGTCTAATGTGTTTATCTGACCCAAATGACATAGCTTTTACTAGGTATTAATGGCATGAATCTACTTCAGCTATCTTGTAGACACCTGTTAATTGCCTTTTCTGTAGTATGGATGTCAATACAATGGTGATGCTAATATGAGTTTCAGGAAACCAAAAAGGCATGAGACCTGGATCTGGCATATCTCAAACAGATGAGTTTTTTCCCTTGGTCTTGAGATTCCTCACTTTCCCTAATTACTAGACAAATTTTAACTTCTGTCTCTAGTCTGAATTTGTTTCACCTGGTTGACAGAATATATTCAGTGATCAGCTATGGACTGCTGAGATCTGGACTTTCTGGAAGCTGACATGATTGCTCCCTGCCTCTTCAGATAGATTAACTAACCAGACACTTCTGAGGACTGCCCCATTGCCCAGGCTTTGGATGGCATTTCAGCCTTCCTAACCCCTTGATATCAATGGTCCCATGGTCAGAACTAAAGCAAATACAGAAAAACTGACCTTCCATCCCAATCTCACCTGGCAGGTTGAAATTCTAAATAAAACGTGGCTCCCTGACATTAGCTATTATCTTGGAGACCTGATTAGCTGGAGTAGGAACTGGTATTGTAGCAGTGGATGTACAAATCCAGAATTATAACAGCTTAAAGGCAGATATTGATAAAAATATTCAATGCCTTGAGAACTCGATCACCCATTTAGAAAAGAACGTTGATTCCCTGGTAGAAGTAGTGTAGCAAAATGGGAGGGGCTTGGATCTGTTATTTTTACAGTGGGACAGGCTATGTGCAGCCCTTAGAGAGTAATGTTGTTTTTATGTAAATCACTCAGAAATGATCAGGAAATCTTTAGCAAGAATAACAAAAAGCCTGGAAAGATGCTGGCAAGAGAGGATTCCAGAGGCTGATTTAAGTCCTGGTATAATAGTTCTCCTAGGCTTACTACCCTTATATCCACCCCTGATGGGACCCCTACTCATTTTGATTTTTTTTTTATTTTGGGCCTTGTATTTTAAATTGCTTGGTGGCTTTCATGAAGGAATGCTTGAGAGCAATACAGTAATGATACTCATATCCCATTATGGAAAAGTAAATCTGGAGGACCCAGGGGTCATATCTGGAAGACCCAAGGTTGGGTCTTCAAATTATCATGGGAAGGAGGCAATGAGAGACCAAAGAATTAAAAATTAGTTTTTGGGGGTATAGGTTCAAAGTTTAAAGCTCAAGCCTGAACAAAGGCCAGACATGTGGAGAAATGTCCAGCCACTTCCTGGGAGGAACCAGGTTTACTGCATTCTTTTCCTGCCCACTAGAGATACAATTGCTAGGAAAATGGCCCCTCTCTCCTAGGACAGCCAAACAAGGGAAGCCAGACCATTAACAGTTTGGGGAGCTTCCTATAGCCAATCAATTCAAAATGCAACATCCCCTTTTGTGTTTCAACCAATAGATGCTTGCCAGGAATTCCCCTGCTTTGGGCACACTAGGAGGGACCAAAACTTTAAATCAACCACCTAATCTAAGCACAAGGTGATTTGCTCTCAAATGCTCTGGTGGTGAGAGTATAAGCCCAAGCTAGCTTGTAATAAAAAATATCCTCGTGTGTTTTGCAATGGATTCAACTCCTGGTGGTCTTTTGGTGTCTTGCAAACTGGGTACAACTAGAGAAACCCTGTCTCAAAAAGAAAAATTAATCAGTATATTTTACTGTAAATATTTTCCAAGAACTCCATGGTAACAATTTTTCCTAGTTTGCTGATGGAAAATCATTAGTAAGAATTTGAAAGGAGGTGGGGGTGGAACTTTGTGACAGAGTCTCATGACATCTGGCTGCCTCAAACCAGCTGTGTAGATAAGACTAGCTTTGGAATCCACCTCCAGAGAATTGGGATTACAAATGTACACAACTGTTTTAGTTTGCTTCTCTATGCATTGATAAAACACTGACCAAATGCAACTTAGCAGAGGAAAGGGTTTCTCTGGCTTATGCTACCACAAGAAGTCAATGCAAGAGCTCAAGATGAGAACCTAGAGGCAGGAAATTGAGAACTGCAGCCTACTGGCTTGCTTCCCTGCTCTTATACAGCCCAGGTCCACCTGCCCAGGGGTGGTACCACCCATAGTATGCTAGGCCCTCCTACATTAATCATCAATCAAGACAATGCCCACAGGCCAGTCTGATGGAGGCAATTCAACAGTTAAGGCACCCTTGTCCCAAGTGTCTCTAGTCTGTGTCAAGTTGGCAAAAATTAACCAGCACAGCCACCATAGTTGTCACTAGTACATTTTAAAGGAAAGATATTGTTGTAACTAAGTTTATTGATTTAGAAATGGAGACACACTATTGAAAATTGAGTTTTGCCATGCATCTTTTATTTGGTAGACTCAAAATAGAAAACAGTCCCTATTGAGGTTTGAAGAAACATTATGTGTAATAATAATAATAATAATAAACTAGTTCGTATTAAAATGCATCTGGGTTGTTATATCCACTACAGGTGGAATGGCGCAGAGGAAGAAAGATTTACTCTTCATTGACAAGGAACAACAGTACATAATATATGAAGTAACAGTTTTCAAGATGGTAAGTAATAAAGGGGACACTAATCCCTAAGAGTTGAGCAATAAATAAAAGAATCATACAATTACCCCAATCTAGAGCCTCTGCTTTAATAAACTATGCTGGCCAGAGTACAGCAATGATGACTCCACATGGAGCACAGATGCCACCTTGAGGTGGGAGAAACCTCAAGTGGCTGCTGAGGAGTCATTTCAGGTGGCAGCCTGGGGCATAGGTGCTTCAGATGGCAGCCACATTGGATCCAGTGCCTCAGAAGGCAGCTGAGCTACAGCTTACAGGACGATATGACAGTATAAGTGACCCCAAACATTCCACCAGAGAACTCCTGCAGCTTATAAACTCCTTCAGCAAAGTGGCTGGATACAAGATCAATTAAAAAAAAAAAATCAGTAGCCCTCCTATATACAAATGACAAATAGGCTGAGAAAGAAATTAGGCAAACCACAGCCTTCATATCGTCCGCAAATAGCAATACTGGCTGGCTTTGATTTCCTTTGGTTGTCTTATTGCTCTAGCTAGAACCTCTAGAACTAAATTGAAGAAATATGAAGAGAGTGGGCAACTGTCTTGTCCCTGATTTTAGTGGGATTGCTTTAAATTTCTCATTTAGTTTGATGTTGGCTATAAGCTTGCTGTATGAAGCTTTTATTGTTTAGGTTTCTCATTTAGTTTGATGTTGGCTATGAGCTTGCTGTATATAGCCTTTATTATTTTTAGGCAAGGATCTCTCCAAGACTTTTAACATGAGGGGATATTGGATTTTGTCAAAGGCTTTTTCTGCATCTACTGAGATAATCATGTGATTTTTTTTTTTTTCTGTTAGTTTGTTTATATGGTGGAGTACATTGATGGAGTTTCAGATGTTGAACCATCCCTGAATCCCTGGGGTGAAACCTACTTGATCATGGTGGATGATGTGTTTGATGTGTTCTTGAATTCAGTTTGCAAGTATCTTATTGAGTATTTTTACATCAATGTTCATAAGAGAGACTGGTCTGAAATTTCTTTCTTTGTCGAGTCTTTCTGTGGTTTAGGTATCAGGGTGACTGGCTTCACAGAATACATTTGGTAATGTTCCTTCTGTTTCTGCTTTGTAGAATGGTTTGAGGAGTATTGGTGTTAGCCCTTCTTTGAATGTTTTGCTGTTGGGAATTTATATATATCCCATGTGTTCTTGGGTGTAGTTGACCTCATTAGGTTGGAGTCTTCCTTCTAGTATCTTTTGTAGGTCTGGGTTGGTGCATAGATATTGTTTAAATGTGGTTTGTTGTGGAATATATTGTTTTCTCCATCTATGGTGATTGAAAATTTTCCTGTGCATAGTAGCCTGGGTTGGTATCTGTGATCTCTAAGTGTCTGCATTACATCTGCCCAGGCCCTTCTGGCTTTTATAGTCTGTGTTGAGAAGTCAGGTGTGATTCTGGGATGTCTATGTTTATATGTTCCTTGACCTTTTCCCTTTGCACTTTTAATAGTTTTCTTTTTTCTGTAGATTTATTATTTTGATTATTATATGGAAGGAATTTCCCTTATGGTCTAGTCTATTTGGTGTTCTGTAAGCCTCTTGCATGTTTAAGGGCATCTCTTTCTTTAGGTTGAAGAAATTTTCTTCTATGATTTTCTTGGAAGTATTTTCTGGACCCTGAAGCCTGGAATCTTTATTTTCATCTATTCCTATTATTCTTAGGTTTCTCCTTTTCATGGTGTCCTTGATTTCTTGGATGTTTTGTTTCAGGAACTTTTCGGTCTTATTGTTTTCTTTGAGATATGTATCAATTTCTTCAATCGTATGTTCAATACCTGAGATTCTCTTCTCCAGCTCTTGTATTATGCTGGTGATGCTTACCTCTGTGGTGCCTGATCTCTTTTCAGAGTTCTTCATCTCCAGGGTTTTCTCAGTTTGTGTTTTCTTTATCGATTCTAATTCTTTTTTCAGTTCTTAAACAGTTTTATTCATTTCCTTCACCTGTTTGGTTGTGGTTTCTTGTCCTTGATGACCTCTATTTGTTTGGTTGTATTTTCTTATATTTCTTTGAGAGCTTTGTTCATTCCCTCTTTATATGACTCTAATAACTGCATAATCATAGAATTGGGGTCATTTTCCTTTCAGCTACATTTAAAACATCCATTGTTTTGGGGGAGAGGTTCTGGGTGGAGACATGATGTCCTGGTTTTTGTTGTTTTCTTATGCTGGCCTTTAGCCACCTGGTTGTTCATAGCCTTGGCTGTTTGTTCATTAAAACTGCACCTAAGATTGGGTCTGGCTGTCTCTTGTCTGGAGTGGTCTTCAGGATGACGAGAGAGGCCTGGAGTTTCAGATGTAGCTACACTGGGATGGGTATTTCTGAAGGCAGAGTGTGGGTGCAGGTTCCTTGAATGGCAGGGACACCAGCACAAGTGCCTTGAAGGGCTGGGCATGGGCATCTTAGGTCATAGCTGAGGGTGCACAGGCACCTCAGGTGGAAGCTTCAGGGACTTGGGGGTGGGGGAGTGTCTGCCCCAGGTAGCAATCATGGGGGATCTGGTGCCTCACAAGGCAGCTGATTTGCAGCTCACAGGCCTATCAGACACTGTGCTCCTAGAACTCAGACTTGTCTGGGCTCTGCCATCTTGAATCCGTATGATTTTATTGTCCACCAGGTCTACACAGGGGGAGCAGGAGAACCACTATTTGGGATGCTGCCCTCAGGGAAGCAGGATCTGATGTCTGGCTGCTGGAGCTGAGGGTACCTGGATCTTGGGGGCCTTCACTCTTTAGAGTTTGTGGGAAAAAAAGGGGGGGGGGACTCATAGTTCTGTGACTCCTTGACCTGGAAGTTGACCATGGGGTCCCCTGGCTCCATTCATCCCCAACTCCCTGGATCCATTAGTCTCCAACTCCCTGGCTGTTCCCTCAGGTCTGAGAAACACCAAAGTCAGTGTTTTGGATCCAGCTGCTTGTTTACTCATGGTTTCACAGTCTCTAATCTTCTGCCCCTTAGATACAGTTCACACTGGTTACTGGTTACTTGGAACTGTGTCACTTGTAGTTTGACAATAGGTGTTGGCAAATGTTAACTGAACCCTTACCTTGATTTAAAGTAAAAATGCAGTTCTTTGCTATGAATGTTGGATTATGAGTTAGGTATGGCACTTAGTGTAATATTTTGCCATTGCACAAAATCTCTTTATCAAAGCCCTATTTGAATATATGCATGTTGTGCTTTTGCTCTAAATCCTTATGACGAACTTCCAGTATGTCTGATTTATCACTGTTTCTGATCCCACAAAATAGGGGCTCATAACCCTTAAAGATCTTCAACAGCACCCAAATGCCTCAGTCTAACCTGTCAGGGTTGCTCATGGTTTCCCAGAGTGCCCTGACCTCCATTTAATACACTTCTCTAGATTGGAAAAGGACAGGAAAGGCCTTTTTCGTATGAAACCAGAGGTCCTCTGGCTTCCCCATGTAGCTCATAATGTCTTCTACTATCCTCTGCTGTTCTTACAAAAACAAGGACATAGAAATTGTCACCCAAATTTTCTCCAAATACCCTTAATTCAGCAGTCCAATATGGTTCCCTTCTTCCAAGGTTGTGGTCTCCATGTGAACCCCCCCTAGACTCCTGTATTGGACTTGGTCCCAGTGGGAGGTGCTATTTGGGATGGTTATGGCTCCTTTAGGAGGAAGAGCCCAAGTACATCATGGTGGACCTTAAGGTCTTATAGACTCACCTACTTCCTATTCTGCTTCCTGACTGCTAATAAAGAATGACAGCTGATCTTCTGCCACTATGCCTCCTGGCCACAGTGGACCGAATCCTTCTGGAACCGTAAGGCAAAGCAAACCCTTTCTTGAGCAACATTGGTAGGAGTATTTCATTACAGCGGCAAAAGAGAAGCTGAGCTAACCACTAAGTGCAATAGCCTAGGTCACAGTTAATACAAGTAGGAACCAGACACCTGTGCCAGGGACTGCCAGTTTTCCACTTATCAGCAAAATGGGGTCTACATTATTTATCGTTGTGGCATGTAATTAATCTCAGACTACTGTTCCAATATTAGGTCAAAACTTTATCATTTTATAGAAAAATACATGTTTTCCAAACTAAGTTGATAAAACATAACAAGAACTCAGTATCAAAAGTATTCAAGTATAATACTAAATTAATTTTAAAAATGAGATTCCCTGGGTGAAGCATCAGCAATACTAGTCCTGTCATTATGTGTATGGAAACAGCTAGATTTCTGTCCATGAGACATTAACCACTGGTGAGGACATACACCATAAGAAAATGATGAACATGTCAACCACTAATGCACGCAAGACTACTTAACACAGCATGAAAAGTCAGTGACACAATACAGCATGATTGTCCTTGTACAAATTGAAATAAGAAAATACAGTAATTTTACCCATTACACTTTGTAAAACCAGATACATGAATTTGTAAGCAGTGCTTTAATAGAGATAGTAATTTATTTTCAAATAAATATATTTCCTTTCTATTCCTTTATCATGTATTTTATATGTATCTAACTGGCAAAACCTACCAGATTATTGAAACTGGAAATAATCCATGATATTCCATTTGCCTTATATTCAACTCATTTTTCTTACACTGAGAAGTCCAAACATCAGTTCCTATTAAACTGCTAGAACCTACCCCTGCACCCAGTGTGACTAGCCTTTTGGACAAGGCCAAAGGAGGGTATGTTTGAGCATCCTTATGATTTGGTCTGCCCTTTTCCTGAGTGCTAACAAGGAGCTGCTCCTAGTTCTCCTGCTCCTCACTGTAAGCATAGCCACTGGCATGGGTCCTTCCTAAATTCAAATTAGTGAACAGATGTGATGACTCAGCATCTGAGTCCTTCCCATCTTCTTCCTCTGCTTCTTCCTCCTCTTCCTCATCATCATGGTACCCAGTATCTCCTTGTCAGATGACAGGCTCTTCCAGTAAGCATCATACCCAGAAGCTCCATCTGCCTGCCAAACTTCAAGGAGCATGCTATAAGAGACAGTTACATACACATTATCAGTTAGTGCCAATGCTTATACATCCCACTGCCACAGGATATACTGTTACAAAAATGAAAAGGCAAGTAGTTTTCTAATTTTCTCACAGAAATCTATACAGCATAATCACAAATAACTGAGGCAAACACCAAACCTCGGTGAATATCAGTATGTATCAAATTGAAAAACTGTACCGCACGTTTTCCAAGGTTTTAAAACCCCACTTGCTTATTGCTATTACATTTAGCTTTTCAAATAAAAAAAGAGTTCATACACACACACACACACACACACACAAACATATGACAGGCCTGGGAGACAGACAGCTCCATCAATTTGTCTGTTGGTTATCCATTGACAGATTTTAGAATCACCTGGGAGATGGGCCTCTGAGCACACCTGCGGGGAACCTTGATTATGTTAAATGCTGTAGGAAGACCCACTTTAATTGTGGTAGGGCCATTCCCTGGGAAGGGATCCTAGACTATTTAGAAGGAGACAGCAAGCTCAACATTAGCCTACATTCACCATTCTCCTGACTTTGGACATGTGAATAACCGCTTCAAGCTCTGCTGCACTGACCTGGACTATACGCTAAAATAAACTCTTTTTCTTTAAATTGCTTCATTACAGTATTTTACCACAGTGGCAGAAAAGAAACTGAGACAACCAGTGCTTGCCACATAAGCCACAGGACCCATATTCAATCCCCAGAACCCGCATAAAAATTTAAGTGTAGTAGCACATGCTTATAATCCTAGCATTATGGAGGCAGACACTGTAAGATTCCTACCAGCGAGCCTAGCTTAGAGAAACTGTCTTAATAGCCTCCTGAGGAATGATACCCAAAGTTGATCTCTGGCAGACACACACACACTAGAAAATGGTAAATTTATTCTAAGCATGAATGAAAGCAAATCACTCATTGGTAGCCTTACTTGACATGCTGAGATCCTTTGTCTCCTGCATTTCGTGTCCACATTTAGGACAAGTTGTTTCCCCTTTTCTTGCTTAAACACCTTGCTCCTTGTATGTTCATCACAGAAACAAGCCTATACAACAGAGACAGAAATAAGGCAACATTTAATTTAAAAGATATAAAAAGATACCATCCAAAATTCCAAGAAAACATAAAGATAGTTTTGCTTAAGGCAGAGTTAAGAACTGTACTGGGACTAGTCACATGTTCTTGATCTCAATTTCTTAAAGGGAATGGTTTTTGCCAGGACTCTTCTGAAACAGGTCCAACAAGGCAGACACTTATACATAGGATGACATGGAAAGTGGCTTATCGATTTGTTCATATTTGAGGTTCTTGATAACAAAATGGTGGGTTGTTTATCTTTAGAGTACACCACCACCCAACTAAAGGGTGAAAAGGCAATTTCAAAGTCATAACTATTGAGAAATGCAGAGGACCACTGAACAACATGGGATCTTAGCCGACATCACAAGAAAATCTGTGCAAGAAGCTCAAAGGCAGCAAGATCCCAGCATGGAGGTGAGGTGAACACAAAGTCCCACCCTTTTGGTATTTGGTAGCTTCTAGGAGAGGAAGAGTCAGTTTTTCTTTAAGGGTGTGACCCCAGCAGGCTGACCATGCCCCAGGACAGGCCTTACACCTAAAAGTATTTGGGAAAAATTAATTGGACTCAATGGGTTTAAAAAAAAAAAAAAGGAACACAAACTTGGGTAGATAAATGGGGATAAATCTGGGAAGTGGTGGAGGTCAATATGATAGAAATATATTGTATGAAATTCTCAAAGAATTAATAAAAATTCTTTTTAAAACACATTAAAATATTGGTTAAAATGGTTTTACCTTATCTTTGGAAACCTATTACACTAAGACATGAAAAGCAGCTTACCACCATAGTGAGGCCAGTACTGTATACACACCAACATAGTTGATGACACAGTCTGAAGACTTCATCATACACTTTGTTTTCCCTGGTTGGAAAGAATGTATATATGCACTGTTAGCCCTACAAATTAGTACATAAAGTATTCACTAGTTCCTCTTCGATCTTGACCAAGTGCCTATAGAAATAATATTTAAAAAAAAAAATTAAACCAGTGTATCTTCCCACTTACATAAATTAAAAAAATGCAAACATACCTCATTACCTTAGATTTTCTGAAATTACAAATGTACTATTCTATAAAAGTTGTTATATAATAATTTATATGGAACATGCTAATTCAAGCTTGTAATAAAAGCAGAAAGTCCAGGTTATACATGTAATCTGATGATTATGTTGACAGTTTTAAATATTATGAAGTTTGAGTGAATCAAAGCACTGTAAAAACTTGCTTTCAAATGAATTTTGTATTCATAAATCACAACAGAAACACCTGGCTTACACGTGCCAGTTACTTCTTGCCACACATTATCAAAAGGTGCACCAAATGATTACTGACCCAAACTATTGCACTTAAGTTTAACCATATATAAAAATCACAACATAGCTGGAAGTTACCAAGCCCTGACTTGACAGGAAATCTGCTTATCAGACATTATGCCAAGATTAGTGATGACATATTAACTGCCCATCAGACTACAGAATGGAACAGGAGACAAACAGAAGATGTTCAGTGTGCCAGCATCTAGATTCCTGAGAAGCAGAGTTAGAGAACAAGAAATGAGAAGAAAAACTTGGACACAGGGCAGAATCTGCAATAGAAAATGCATCCACATATAGCTCTGTGAAGTCCAAGCCTATAGACACTGAACATGCAGGCGTTGCCTTTTACCTGCCCACAAACTTGTCTTCTCACCCTTCTTTCACTTGGATTTAGAACAACAAAGGCAGATTTTCTCCCAGTTTTTCCTGCAGCTTGGCACAAGCACCTATCAACAGTCACCCCAAACCATTCCATTTGTAGCCATCATCTCCAAAGTAAAAAAGATATTATTTGTTCAAACAGAACACCAAGGGGTAAATCTGGAGTAATGCTAATTAGGTTCCCCAAGGCAAGTCTTCATGAACAAACAATAGAAATCCCCCAGACAAGACTGACATGGCAAAGACTGTAACACTCTCAATGTGTGTGCTTTCCGGTCAGATGTGTTAGCCCGATAAGAACCTGTGAGGACTACGTAGGAAAGACCCTTTCTTCTCTAGAAATACCATTTAGTTTTATTTTGAAGTTTTTTAGGGAAAGAGCTCCATCTATACCACAATAACTGCCAGACAAACATTTAATAAAGACATGCCTTCATAGCTGTATATTTACCACACTGCATAAATTGGTAACTTCTGAACAGAATTACAAAAATAACAAAATTCTCTATTCTTCTGCTGCCCTGTCATGGAAAATTTTAAATAGGGTCAATTTCAGATAAAGGTTGAAACTAATTTATCGCTGTGCTGGTTACTTTTTCTCAACTCAACACAAACTGTAGTATCTGAGAAAAGGGAGGCTCAACTGTGGAAACTGCCTCCATCAGACTGGCATGTGGGCAGTGTCTGTGGAGCATTTTCTCGACTGCTAATTGATGGAGGAGGACCTACTGCACTGTGGGCACTGCCATTCAGGGCAGGTACTCCTGGGTGCTATAAGAAAGGTAGCTGACCTTGAGTATGGAGGCAAGCCAGTAAGCAGCATTCCTCTGTGGTCTCTGTATCAGTTCTAGCCCCAAGGTTCCTGCCTTGAGCTCCTGTTCTGGCTTCCGTCTAAGATGGAATACAACCTTTTTTCCCCCAAGTGTTATCACAACAACAAAAAGCATACAAGGACAATTTCATACAGAAAGAAAAATTTTAAAAACTTTCCTCTGACACTTGTCACATTCCTGTAAAATTTAAAAGATAACATTAATTTTCTGCTGGCTGAAAATGGAAATTTTACTTACATTATAAAGACTATTTTCTTTTCCACATTAAAATATAACTGGCTCTACACCCCAGTTCCACAGCTCCAGTCATGTGTGTAAGCTCTTATCTTATACATACTCCACTAGCAAAGATAAACAAAAAAGTTATACCCTGTGATCCACAGTGGAAGAAGCTATATTGCAAAAGTTGAAAATACTGCATTTGCTTTTGTTGTTTTAAAGAAACCAAGTACTACAGAAAACAGACACAAGTCCCTGCTCCATTTCTAACATCCTCTTTGCCTAAGTTGAGCAGACTCTGGAAATAAAGGACACAAAATAATTAAGATCACAAACTATCTACATTTAAATAGGGCTTTCAAAGCTCTCTAGTCTGATGTACTCTCCAGAGCCAAGTCACTACTGGTCAGCCTTTTCCCAGTATAGTCTAGACTCTTTACTCCAGGCCTTCATTTACACTAACACTTTTTCCCTTCACTGAAATAGTTATCAACACCTACTCTCATTACATGCATTTATGTATACTAGTCACTCTGTACTCTTATTACATACACTTATGTATGCTGGTCGAACTGTCACATCTGAACCATGAAACCTGACCCTGAACACCATAAATCAATCCTGGGACAAAAAAATAGGACTCAAGCCCAACTCACAAGAACTTTCTGTGGCCTCCACAATGAGATGTGGTATATGTACACTACCAGAAACCAGGCAGCTAAACAAAGAAAGCATGACAGTCCTCAGAAGCATCAGGAACAAAAGAAGCAAAAGCATAGAATGTCCCAAGATCTACTTGTCCGAGGGTCCTTTATATCCATTCTTTTTCCTGATACTTGGAGTTACTACTCTGGTAAACTACTTTTCTCTAAAGTTAAATCATGTTTCTGTCATTCATAAACAAGTAAGTCCTACACAGCACATGACACTAGGGACTTCTACAAGTGTATTAAAGAAGCACTCTATCAGCCATCAGTGTTGCACCCACAGAGTTATGCAAATACCTGTTCCCACATATAACAAAAATTGGCCAAATTAAGCCATGAAAATAAAGTACTTAAAAAGTCATACATTCTAAAGTCATGTAAATAAAGTCTTTAAAAAGTCACACATTCTAAAGACCAACCTGCTTAGCATAGGCAAAATTAGTTAGGAAAATGGGATATGAGCAGGCGCAGTGGCTCACACTTGTAATCCCAACACTCAGGGAGGCAGACCAGGCCAGGCTTGTCTACAAAGCACGTCCAAGACAGTCAAGGCTACACAGAAAAACCCTGTCTCGAAAAAACCAAAAAGAAAAAAGAAAATGGGATATGTCTAGAAATCATGGCACTCACCAAGAGAAGAATGAAAAACGGCTAAAAGAAAATGATGAAAGCCCAATGAATAAGACAGCACTGAGCTAAATAGTATAGACAAGCTGGACCCTCTCACTCCATTCCTCTTATTCATTCTCCTTTAATATCAGTTATCATCAGCAGTACACAAGGTAATAGGCCAGACTTCATAAGTAGTAACATACTCTAACAAACTAATAAAAAAAAAAATAATCACTATTACTCAGCAAAAATAGTGACCATGCCTCTAACAGGTTTTTCATGGAGTGAACAAATGGGCACACTGTAATTGCTTTTCTTTTCTGACAGACTTTATGTATGGTACTATATAGTTCTTCCTTTGAATCACTAGCCATTGTTTTTTCAAAGTTCTTACCATTGTAGCATTGCAAGCGTGCTGGGCTAAGTCTACAGTGCTTCTTGATGTCCTGAGTTGTTTCTCCCATTCTCAGCAGTTCTCTGCCTTCTTCCTCGAACCAGTCTTTTCCCCCTCTGGCATTTTACCCTCTTTCTAAACAAGAAAACAGAAAAGCTATAACTGCCTGATTGACTTACAATGTGTTTACACTCTCCTTAAATATTAAACTAACTTCATCACTTCTACAGTTAAAGCTTTTATCAACATTACACACAGCTGTGGACTTCCAATAAGACCCTACTCTGTGCTACCGAACAACTGTACAACAGCATAGGCATCAAAGAGCTCATTCTAAAAGCCAGAGTAATTTCTCCACCCTAAATAACTATTCTCCTCTTCACTCAAAAAAATCTGTGTATGCACCATAAGAATTGACTAACCACTCATTTTATGCTAAGTTGAAATAACCATTTTTAGATATAAGCCACATCTCTAATGCGGCCAACACACAGTATTACACAGTAAACTCTCACCTAGATGGTTTCTAAATGAATATCCAGCAAGCTGAGCACTGACTGCAAAGCCAACCCATTTTCTCTGAAGATTAAGGAACTATTCAGTTTCTTACGCTGCCTTTCGCTCCTGTGTAGAAGCAACAATTTTAACAGGCCAGATGCCTCGGAATTTGTTTCCCATACAGACATCAAACCTTACAAAACTGGTTTTCAGAACTCAGAAAAACTACAATTTAGAAAACCAGGCTTCGTTTTGATGATTCCAACGCCCGAACCTTTCGGAAAGAGCCAATTAGTGGTTCATGATCGTGGCCAAGCCACGGGGCCTTCCGTCAGTATTTAAAACTTTAGTCTGGAGCGTGTGGCTGAATGAGTGACCGCGGGTGACCGTGGATGCATCATCTACCCACTGAGACATCTCAGACCTATTTCTCGGGTTTGTCTGTGCCAATGACAAGGGAATTATCACAGCTCAAGCCTGGACTCTAGCGACAGCAGAGCAGCAGCGGGAGGCCTGGAGGCGGGGGCACGCGGACACCCACGCGGCTCGCGACCCGCCGGCCACCCGCGGTTCCCCCTCCCCCCCCCCCCGCGCTCTCCCACCCACGTCACAGAGCCTCGCGGGGACACACCGCTCACCGCGGTAGTCGAGGACGCAGAGACGAGTCCAACCCTCAGGCTAGAACTCCAGGGAGATCGGTCAGGTCTTCCGAGCGCAAAAACGGCCAGTCTCCCACAGTATGAAGCAGACCGGATGTCCTCCTACGTCAGAGCTCCCATTCTGTTCAAGTCCAGCGGAAGTGAATAGACTGCCTCGCCCCGTTTTGTTTGTTCCGCCCCGACCTCGCCCCTTTCGGTGCGGGAGCGCTCTCCTTGACTCCAGGCTTGAGATGGAAAATAGAGAACGGAGAATTACTGGAACTCTAGGCCTGCGTTATCGAATTCTAATTTTATTATTTTACTCAGAGAATTGAAAAGTCCAAAAGCAACAGAAAGATGAATCCACAAAAATTTTTGAAAGAGAAAAATAAATTTGCTAGCGATTTTTTTTGCCTGAACTTTTGAAATCCGTGAACCTGACAGGTATTACATCTCACATTTTTATTCATTTTTCTTTGTTGTTTTTGAGACATGATTAATGGACGCCTGGCCTTGAACCCATGACCCTCCTCCCTCTCTCAGCGCTGCCATTGTAGGCATGCGCACCAGAGACCTCAAGTCCTGCTTTTTGTTATCTCAGAACACTGACATTCTGAGTTCGGAGTTGTCTTTTGGTTGTGCTCTGCTGTGTGGGTTCTGTTTCTTTGTGAGCAAGTCTTTCACATTCTCAGCGTCTGCTCTGTGGCTGAGATCTCAGTATACTTTCCCACAAGATTGCCTTATATAACACTGAAAGTCACACCATCTATACCTGAGGATAGCTATTTTATACCCAACCATATTTTTGCTCTTACCTTTATTCACATTTACATCCCAGTGGAAGACTTCTCATCTGGGTCTTTTGATTTCTTCATTGCCATCTGCTATCAACTTTGCTATATTCCAGAACTCCACTTTTGTGACCACACCTTAAGCTTCAGCTCCAAAAGAGAGCTGCTCCATCAGTGAAATCTGAACTTGAGTGTCTTGGCTTACTAGGCTCCTAACCTGTCCTTGCTGTTCTGTATTCTCTTGTCATGTTTTCAATTTACTTTTAGTAATTAAACGATGAACCTTTTCCTTCTTATATTGATTTTCTGAGTGGTGTTTGTTTGTTTGTTTGGTTGGTTGGTTGGTTGGTTGGTTTTGGTTTTGGTTTTGGTTTTTGGCCGGAGGGCTAATGCATAAGTTAAGTGTCTATGTCTCTAACCTCAAACCTCAAGATTTTCCTTCTGTCCTCTATTTTCCTAATCAACTCCAGCATTCCCATTTGCCACATTATATCAAAACAGCCTTCCTTTTCTCAACCTTCCACCACTTTTATCAGTTTCAGCAGACATCACCATCTCCTCCTCTTTGTATAAAAACGAGGACACGACTGTTCCAAGGTATGGTTGAGAAGTTTTTTATTGTAGATAAAACAGAGAACAGCCAAAGGCATCTGGAAGAGTCCAGAGCAGGGAGAGAAAGTAGTAGACTAAACATGGTCAGTAGACTGAACCAGCCATGAGAGGAGAGACAGGGAGAGGCAGAGAGGAAGGGGCCAAAAAAAAAGAGAGGGAAGAGGACAGAGGGCCAAGAGAGGGAATCAAGAAAACAAACGAGACAAGGGAGATCATGGCCCAAATGGCAGGGTTATGTAGGAATAAGAAGCTGGGGAAGGGAAGTCCACAAGCTGGAGAAGTTTAGGATAGGTGATGAGGTAAGAAGAGCTTTGTGGAGCCCCATGTCCTGACTGAGCTGGCCAGCATGTAGTTTGGTATATGCTAAGGTGTACCACAGTTAGCCATTTGTCCCCAGTTTCTTTGATGCTCATTCACAAACAGAAAATGTAAGTGACAGCTAATGTGCATCCTGGGTTTTTCTCCTGGCATTCTAAGAACTTTGCTTGTGTACCCTTAATTTTTTAATGCATGAAGAAACAGGAAGATAATATGCAACTTGACCCAAAATTATATAGCTATTTTGGCTAGAGTGTAGCCAGAAACCTTGTATTCTCTTGGGCTTATAACAAAATTCAGTGGTTGAATGTTTGCCCAATATCAGAAGGACTACTGATAACTTTAAAATTGATAAAATTTTTAAATGCATCATTTAAAAATGATACTAGTAAACCTATTTCATATTGACATAAATAGTATTATCAAGTGAAAATGGCTATACTTTACTATACGAAATACACAGATAAGTGAAGAAACCCTGGCTCATAATTGGAGTATTAACAACATCCTCCTGATAATGTGCTTCCAAGTTCCATGTGTTTCCTTCCACCCTTCACCACTACAATGATTCCTCCTTGAAAAACCACATGATCATCTCCTTAGATGCCGAAAAAGCATTTGACAAAGTCCAACACCCATTCATGTTTAAAGTCTTGGAGAGATCAGGGATACAAGGCACATACCTAAAGATAGTAAAGGCAATATACAGCAAGCCTATAGCTAACATCAAACTCAATGGAGAGAAACTTAAATCAATCCCACTGAAATCAGGGACAAGACAAGGCTGTCCATTGTCCCCATATCTCTTCAACATAGTACTTGAAGTCCTAGCCAGAGCAATAAGACAACTAAAGGAGATCAAGGGGATACAAATCAGAAAGGAAGAGGTCAAAGTGTCACTATTTGCAGATGATATGATAGTATAGGTGAGCGACCCCAAAAATTCAACCAGAGAACTCCTTCAGCTGATAAACACCTTCAGCAAAGTGGCAGGATACAAAATCAACTCAAAAAAATCAGAAGCCCTCCTATATACCAAAGACAAAAAGGCTGAGAAAGAAATTAGGGAAACAACACCCTTCACAAAAACCACTAATAACATAAAGTACCTTGTTGTGACTCTAACCAAGCAAGTGAAAGATCTGTTTGAGAAAAACTTCAAGTCTCTGAAGAAAGAAATTGAAGAAGATATCAGAAGATGGAAAGATCTCCCGTGCTCATGGATTGGTAGGATTAACATTGTGAAAATGGCCATACTGCCAAAAGCAATCTACAAATTCAATGCAATTCCCATCAAAATACCAACTCAATTCTTTACAGACCTTGAAAAAAAGATTCTCAGCTTCATATGGAGAAACAAAAAACCCAGAATCTCCAAAACAATCCTGTACAACAACAGATCATCTGGAGGTATCTCCATCCCTGATCTCAAGCTGTACTACAGGGCAACAGTAATAAAAACTGCATGGTATTGGCATTAGAAACAGAAAGGAGGATCAATGGAACTGCATAAAAGACCCAGAAATAAATCTACACACCTATGAATATTCGATATTTGACAAAGAAGCCAAATCCATTCAATGGAAAAAAGACAGCATCTTCAACAAATGGTGCTGGACCAACTGGATGTCTACATGCAGAAAAAGGAAAATAGATCCATTTTTATCACCCTGCACAAAACTAAAGTCAAAGTGGATCAAGGACCTCAACATAAAACCAGATACCCTAAATCAATTGGAAAAAAAAGTGGGGAACAGCCTAGAACTCATTGGCACAGGAGATAACTTCCTGAACAGAACACCAACAGCACAGGCTCTAAGAGCAACAATCAATAAATGGGACCTCATGAAACTGAAAAGTTTCTGTAAAGCAAAGGACACTGTCATCAAAACAGATTGGGAAAGAATCTTCACTAACCCTTTATCTGACAGAGGACTAATATCCAGTATATACAAAGAACTAAAGAAGCTGAAAAGCAGCAATCCAAGTAATCCAATTAAAAAATGGGGAACAGAGCTAAACAGAGAATTCTTGACAGAGGAATATCGAATGGCAGAAAAACACTTAAAGAAATGCTCATCCTCATTAGCCATCAGGGAAATGCAAATCAAAATGACCCTGAGATATCACCTTACACCCATCAGAATGGCCAAGATGAAAAACTCAAGCAATAACACATGCTGAAGAGGTTGTGGAGAAAGGGGAACCCTCCTCCACTGCTGGTGGGAATGTAAACTGGTACAACCACTCTGGAAATCTATCTGGCGCTTTCTAAGACAATTAGGAATAGTGCTTCCTCAAGACCCAGCTATACCACTGCTAGGTATATACCCAAGCTTTGCTCAAGTACACAAAAGGGATACTTGCTCAACCATGTTTATAGCAGCTTTATTTGTAATAGCCAGAACCTGGAAACAACCCAGATGTCCATCACGGAGGAATGGGTACAGAAATTGTGGTGTTTTTACACAATGGAATACTACTCAGCAATCAAAAGGAGGAAATCATGAAATTTGCAGGCAAATGGTGGGATCTAGAAAAGATCATTCTGAGTGAAATATCCCAGAAGGAGAAAGACAAACATGGGATATACTCACAAATATAGACCTATAAGATATGATAAACATAATGAAATCTATACACCTAAAAAAGATAATCAATTGAGCGGACATGGGGTAAGATGATCAATCCTCATTTAGAAAGACAGATGGGATGTGCATTGAACGTATGACAGGAGTCTACTGAGCGCATCTGAAAGACTCTAACTAGCAGTGTTTTCAAAGCAAAGACTCATGACCAAACCTTTGGCAGAGTGCAGGGAATCATAAGAAAGAAGGGGAGTTAGTCTGATGGGAAAAGGATAGGAGCTCCACAAGGACCAAATATATCTGGGCACAAGGTCTTTTCTGAGACTGACATTCAACCAAGGACCATGTATGGATATAACCTAGAACCTCCACTCAGATGTAGCCTGTGGTAGCTCAGTAACCAATTGGTTTCCCAAAGTGAGGGGAACAAGGACTATTTCTAACAGGAACTCAATGACTGGCTCTTTGGCCTCCCCACCCAGAAAGGAGGAACAGTCCTGTTAGGCCACAGAGGAGGGCTTTGCAGCCAGTCCTGAAGATACCTGATAAAACAGGATCAGATGAATGGGGACGAGGTCCCCCCTATCAGCGGACTTGGAAAGGGGCATGGTGGAGATGAGGGAGGGAGGGAGGGACTGGGAGGGAATGAGGGATCGGGACACGGCTGGGATACAGAGTTAATAAAATGTAACTGATAAAAAAAATAATAATAAAATAAAATAAAGAAATAAATAAAAAAAAAACAATGATTCCTCCTCCTTCTAGTCTTATTATGTGGCCTACACTTTGAGCCACAGTCCTACCTCAGCTTCCCAAGTGCTGGGATTGCAGATGTGTGTTAAAGTTATTTTTATAAAACTTTTTTCTCAGTTTCTCTCTTAACCTGGCCATCACACAAATAATTGAGACTCTTTTATATTTGTTTAATAATAAGCTTTACAACACAATAACGGAGCAGTTATTACTCTATTCTTAACCATCCAAGCTAATCAGGTTTCCTCCCAGCGTTCATCCCAAGATACTTGCACTTTGTAGCTTTCCTGCTTCAGCTCCTCTCCTCATGTCACCTGAACCCCTACTTCCTCTTTTACTCCTTCTCCCCTGGCTGGCAGGAAGTCCAGTCCTATTCTCTCCCCTGCTCATCAATTAGCTGTAAGGTGCTTTATTGGCACATCAGGAGATAATTGGGGAGCGTTGTTTACACAACAGTGAGACAGGAGATTCTTACAACAAGGACTGCAACCAGATATGGACATAGCTGAGGGTACAGAAATCAGGATTTGAATTACATAGTAACCTTATACCTAAAGATGTGAACCACAATATCTGGCTTCTTGTTTTTGTTATAAGTGTGCAAACTGAAGAGTATCCTTATTTAGTGTCCATCCACTTTGTCTCTAGGAACTCCACACCTAGCAGGCACCTCCTTAGCCTTCTCCTGGTCATCAGCCTTGTTACTGCCACCACAATCCTTACTGTTCATTACAATATTTGTGCCAGCTTATGTTCTAACTTAACCTTAGCCATATGCCTAGTGTACAGATGGAGGTGGAGGAACACTCTAAGGAGGCATCTATGTGGGTTCCAAGTAACAGAGAGGATTAGCCAGTAACTAATGAAGATTTCTGTGAATAAACACTAGGGGAACCTAAAATGCTAATTTCACCATGTGTCTCTACAAGGAAAGTCATGCAAAACCTGACATCTACCCAGAAGGCTGCAGTGGACTGCTTTCTAGCCTGGTGACCTTTGTAATAAATATATCCAGAGACTTTTCAGGGACTGGATTCTCCTCAGACCCTTACCATAAATATGTTTTTCTCAGTCAATCATAAACCTGCTGTCAGTTAATCTACAAAACCTATCTTTGTAGACTTTAGAAAAAGAGCTTCCATGTAATCATATCTGATCTGTATTTATCTTACGTTTTCCTCAAAGAGAGTTGTGTATGCTTTGTTGTGAAGGAGGGATTGAGTTAATTATCATCATCAGAATAGTTTTCACCAAATTGTTCTGTGCTTAAATTTGCCTAAAATAAACAGCTGGGTGGGGTCAGACTCCTGAAGTTTGAACCAACACCTGGCTGCTGAGTCACATTGAGCCAAATTGCCCCCTTGCCTTCCTTGCTCATCCCTCTGCTGGACATGAAGGCTGCAGAGACACTCACAGTTAACTGCCAAACTGGGCCACTTTAAGGCTCAAAGGATTAGAAGAACTGTAAATGTAAGATTTTTAGGTGTCACAAACCAGACGATTGCATCTGAATCTCTGTCTGACCAATGTCCTGATCTTGGAACAGTTATGCTCCCTGGGTTTTGTGGTTAATCTCCTTGGAGCTCAGCCACACCTATGATTAAGAGTTGGGCTGGTACCTCAGTTTTTTTCTACCTTCTTACTAAAGAATAAAAGCCTCTTCATTTCTTAGCAGAAACCTACTCCATTTTTCTGTTAGATTTTAAAATCTAATTAAGCACTTTTTTCTTTTTTTCTGTTCTCAAATAATTAATTTTACTTAGCCACAGGCATTGCCATTGTTCTTAAAATTACTGTTTCTCTCATATTTTCTAAATGCTTGGTACACTGTATCCATTAGATTAATACCTTCTGTTAGAATGCCATCCCAGTTCATTATTGATGAAGACTTTAACCACTGCACTGTTACCTCGTGCCAACGACTATCTGTCTTATACCTGTCACCAGTAAAAGGTCCTCAGAGCAGTAAAGTGGCCTTGGTTCAAGTCATAAATCCTAGCTTAGTTTCTACCTTTATGGAGAAGACCTGGCACTATCTGCCTTAGAAAAATACTCTGAATCAGTCAGAGGCAGTCTGTTTGGGAAAGCATTTAGGAACAGCAGGTGTGGAACTGGTGGTAACAGACTGAACAGAGGAAGGTGCAGACATGAACAACACTGTCAGTGAAGGTCTTGTTAGAATCTGAGACATTTCTTCAGTATTGTCCTAACTTAGGGTAGATGAACTGAATCTTGATAAGCCTCTGGCATTCAATTTTTGCATAAGGGCAACCAAAGGAAAGAGTTTGTCCTGAAGTATGCCACTAATGAAGAGGTTGAAAAGTTGACTAGGCTCAGCCTGCTACACTCCAGGCAACTCAGTTACAGACTGCCACCTCTGAAGAAGGACATTCACTGATTGCAAAATAAATATTCAAAGACTCCTACTGCTCAAACCTTCTATGAAAGAATTCTGCAAGGTGTGCTTTAGGGACAGGAGAATGGAATCAGAAGGAGAAGGGGGGGATCTAGTATGCTAAATGTATAGGATAAATCTAAAGCATAAGCATAAAACAATAAAAATCAAATTTAGGTATAGAAACTACACAGAAGTAAAATATCACCAAGATATAATTCAAATCAAATCACAACAGATTTTTAAATGGAATTTGATGAATTTACACACCTATAGGGATAGTCACAAAAAGCGTAAACTATTTAAACCCAAACAGAAAGGAAAATGATTATGTATTTGAAAACTCCAATATGGTAATTAAGACAATATTGTATAGTGGCATAAATAAATAAGCAAGTGTTCTTGCATAGAAGGATTAAAGAAAATTCACATGCAGTAAGGTACATGGAGAGAGTATGGATCACAGCACTATCAGTGAGAGGAGAATCACTATTGACTAAAAGAGATGACCCAGTCAGCTATCCATATAAGGAAAAATGAAATTAGAAGCCTTCTTATTTTAACACAGATTAAAAACTCCAGGTGAAGGGCTGAAAAGACTGCTCAGTGACTCAGAGCACTGGCTACTCTTCCAAAGGTCCTGGGTTAAATTCCCAGCACCCACATGGCAGTTCACAACCATCTCTAACTCCAGGCTCAGAGGATCTGGCACCCTCTTCTGCTATCCATGGACATTATACAAACGTGGCACATAGACATATATGCAGATAAACACTCATACATAAAAAATAAAAATAAATAATCTAAAAACCTTAAAATTCCATATAAATTAAATAGGTAAATATACATAGCAAAAATACAAAGCAGCATAAGAAACAAAGAAGATGCCTGTAATAAAATGGGAATAGTACCTAAATAAAACACAAAACAATAGAAACAATTAGTTCAAGAAATAAAACTTGCATAATCGAAGATATCATAAGTAGAAGAGTATAAATACAAATGAAAAGAGAGAATTTTGACATTCTAACCAACAAAAATTTATATACAGGAGAAGTAATTCTACTTGGTGAGAAAGCTGTGTAAAATGCTAAGGACTTATAGACAAAGAATATGGACAAGGGCTTTTGATGGGACAGAAAAATCTAATTACATTTAAAATATCCGGATCAGCACCAGAATGTGCTGCCTGAACTGAACTGAAACATCTCTCCCAACCCATAGGCTTGTGTATATGAGCATTTGAATCTCCATTTGTGGTGCTGTTTGGGGAGGGTTAGGAGGTGTGGCCATGTTGGAGGAAGTATGTCACTGAATGAAGGCTTTGAGAACTAAACTTAGAGTAGTGCTCTCTGTTTCTTTCCTTCCAGGTGTGAGCCCTCAGCTTTCTGTTGCAGCTGTTATGTCTGCTGCAGGTTGACATGCTATCTCCACCATCATGGACTCTACTCATAAGCTCAAATGAACACTTTCTTCTGTAAGTTGCCTTGGTTGTGGTGTTTTAACACAGCAGCAGAGAAGTAATTAATAGACCATTTAAACCCATCACAACTGACCAGAATTTGAAAAGACTGGCAACCTGGTTAAATACTTTAATCTGGTTAAAATATATGTTACACCTGAACTAGAAAACATTCAGCTATATAAAGGGAAATAAATTATGTGTAGGGCCAAAGACTCTGCAGTTTTCTAGGTGTCTAACAAAAGAAATACACAGGCAATTGTGACACTGTTTTATAGCAACATTTTAAGTTATGTGCTATCCATGAAATCTAATAGTAAAAATTCATAAATTTAATCTTTAGTCATTGAAGTAGCCAATCACATCATATTATATAGAATTTAAAGAAAAGGCAAACTGGACTATTATATATGTAAAATCTTAAGCAAAAAATTGTCTGTATTATTTATACATATATAATAGATCAAACAAAATTGTGAAAATGTGCCTAGAAGTGGTACTCACCATCTTTGATCCTCTGGAGAGGAAAAGAAAAATGATGATGTGGGGTGCTCGCTAGAGTTTTAGGTTTCACAACAATACCAACCAAAATCCACCAGCATGCTGAAGACTAAAAAGACCAACAATACTTAGTGCTGGTAAAGACAGAGAGCACCTTATTTGGAGATTATTCAGTTGTGGGAAGTGGAATTTGGGACAGATGCTGAGCAACATGTACATATACATATATAGTAACAGATATGTAATTTACCCCCTAATTTATATATACTCCCTAATTTACTAAGGTGTATATAAAAGAATATTTATAGGAACCCTATTATAATAAACTCCAAATAAATAATCCAGTCATCTCTTGTAAAGACAATAGGTGATGATTATTGATGTGCTCATATATCAAAACATTGTGTCAAAAATAAACAAGAATGGGAAGATGATGTGTCGAATAACAATATGGATTAAGTCGTAGAAAATCACAATTTCTTTTCAAGCAGCAGTTAAATTTATGAGCTTAGTCTATAAACCATTATCACAGATAATCCCAATACATTGAGTTTTGATAAAAGGAAATTGATACGCTCAGGATGCGAAGCTAAGCACTGCACTCAGGGTCAGCCGCTTTGGACCCAGAGAAGAGCATGTCTGGTTGCATGCGGGTTGATGCCCCAGGTCCCGCCTCTGAGAAAAAGGTATCGGACGGGTCTGATGCTCTTTGGGTGGATGACACCTAAATGAACATCGGTACAAAGTCCCAATTTATTTCTAATATCAGAGATCAGACCTCTACTCTTGCCTGATGCGTCTAAAACAAAAAGGGAACTGTAGAGAGCTGCGGAATGCTATGCCTTAAAGATGGAGCTGGTTTCCGCCTTCCACCTTCCCGATGGTGAGTGCTCTCTGTCACGAACAATGTGGAAACATTTGGCTAAGGCTGAGGATCTGGCTTGCTTCCATGTATGTGGACCTATCTGCATTGCCCATGTGGCACGCCTGGGTTGGCTACCCAGAGGCCATTTAAGCTGTGGGCTGGCTTTCCCCAGGGTCAGATGATTGTTCAAGGTTCCTGAATAAACTGCATTGAAAAAAAAAAGGAAATTGAAATTGAGATGCTTATATGCAAATATGTGAAAATATGGGTGAACCACAATAGCATTATCATACTGAATGACAGAAGCTATAGAAAGACAACTACATTGAAATTCTGAATGGTTGTTGACAGAAAAAAATGTGGGGTTGTTAATCAAAAAGTCAAATATTCAGGAGCACAAGATAAACATGTTTCTGAGATTCTCTGTATTGTGCCTCCAAAAGACAGTCCTGTTCCATGCACTTAAAACTCCATTCATGTAAAGAGAAATGGGGGGTGGAGTATCTCTGTGAACAGCTGGACACCTAAGTCAGGGGAGGCCCCTGGGAGGATATGAGGGCAACTCAAGCAGAGACTCCTAGTAGCAGAGGCCATAGAGACTGAAAATGACACCCTCTAACTAGACTAGCCTCCTAGCACAGGCAGGGGAAACTAACCCACCCACAAAAACTTCCATCCAAAATTTACCTTGTGTAGGAATAAAGATAGAGGAGATAGAGCAGAGATTGAGGGAATGCCCAACCAATGCTTGGCACAACCAAAAACTCACCCTATGGGAGAGTACCAACTGCTGACACTATGAACAATATTCTGCTAAGCTTGCAGACAGGACCCTGAAAGAGTTGTCCTCTAAGAGGCTTTACCCAGCAGCACCCCAAAACAGATGGGGAGACTCACAGCCAAGCTTGGGTGATGTGTAGGGATTCTTTTGGAAAAGTGGAAGGAAAAAGAAAAGGACCTGGAGGTGACAGGGCCTCCACAAGACCAACAGAGCCAACTAACCAGAGCCCAGAGGGGCTTGCTGAGACTGAAGCATCATCTAAGAACTATGCATGGACTGGACCTAGGTGTAGGTCCAACTGGACAAAGATGTAGCAGATGGGCAGTTTAGGATTCATGCGGGTCAAGCACATAGAACCTCCACTCAGTTCTGTTTCTAGGACATGTCCAGCAAGATCCCCGTAGGATCTATTCAGTTTCTTCAGGTTTTGCTGTGTTCTGTAGTAGAACACAGAAACAGAGAGGAGGAAGTCAATAAGGCTTGAGGCTCAAGTGTTGTAGGATATTCACCAGAGAAGACTGATCAGACATGGGTTTAAGACAAGAGAAAGCTGACAACTACTGGGTATTCAAGGTAGCAGTGTAGCCCCGAGCCTTTCTCAGGGTGAGCTTTTAAGCACATACACACACACACACAAACATATCTGGCTTGACATACATCATTTAACAATAACAGTTAGCCAGAAGCAGAACTACAGAAGCCAAAAGCCAGGTTAGTACATTTAAATACTTTCCCAGAATTATATGATGGACTGAGCCTTTGTTTTGGTGTTGGGAGATGGTGCCGTCTACATGCTGAGTTTTATAACCTGAAACAGCACTTCCATCATGGAGTCAGTTGTGCTAAGGTCTGAGGCCCTGTTACACAAGAAGGCTTGAGAGTACCACCAAGTTTGAGGGTCCTGGTTCACAGCTACTAAGGACAATATGCAGATAAACCCCCACCTGCCTCCCTTAAGACGCCTTGCTGGGTATTTTGCCACAGCACTGAATGCAATAAGTTACCAGGAAGGGAGGAATTGGAGGCACTCAGAAGTGTAGTGCTGACTTGTTTCCCTTCAGCTAACTTCACTCCTCCACTTCAGGAAGGTCACTGATCAATTCTGCCTAACAACAGACTTGGAGGTGGAACAAGCTTTTCAAAACTGATTAAAATATTGACAATAAAGATACCACAAAGTTAAACTGCCCTATCTTCCAAACCTGAAAAGTCATTTGCCATTAATTTTGAGTGTAGAAGGTGATTTTTAGCTCATTCAACCATCTGGATGGCACTAGCTACCAGATGTGCAACAAAAAATAGTGTAAGTTCAATTAATGAAAATAGTGACGAGATAGCCCATTCTTATTTCTAATTGATGTGGGTTGGAGTACTCATGCGTAACCGCATTGCTTTTAAAAGAGGCCCAGGCTACATGAGTGCTTACACTTAGAAGAGTAGCAGGCATTGTTACAAATGCAGTCAAACTACTTCCTTATCAGGAGTATATAATCTGCTGATCATGATAAATATCTAACATCAGACAATAATTATTATTTAAATTACAGGGTTTGTTTTTACATTGAATAGGGTCAATTTATGATGTCAATAAAAGTTTTTTGAAATAAGTTTGGATACATAATATCTCTGGATGCTTCTGTAAGCATCCATAGAAAGGTAAAAGCCCACTTTAAATTACCAAACATTTAAAACATATCCAATTTGTCAGAATGAGTGTTTTTAAAGCCCACTATTTAAGATGTTAGAACAATGATTAATCATTAAATTCAGTTATCAAGTATATAACTTAGTAACTAAGATACTTGAATGTAATCAAATCCCAAGTAACAGTTGACTCAACTATTTATGCTTTTATAAAAAGCATATTTATGTTTTCCCCTCATAGTTCAAGGAGTCCAGTATGGGGACAGTGGCTCTGATCTTTACTGCTGCCATGCTTGGACAGGCAATCTTCACCAATCAACATTTTAGAGGGAGAATGAGGCTGTATTCTCATCTCAGGATTGATCTCTGTCAACATGCCTTCCTGAAAAACAGCAAAAGGCTCTAGCATCAGGCAGCTAATCAGAATCCAGCCACTGAGCAGACACTGCTGCCAGAAAGACTGCCAAACACACAAACTTACTTGGTCACATTACAGCCCTAAATAAAAATGAGATTCTTTTATTAAGGAAGAAATGTATATCCAGTAAGGGACCATCAGTCTTTACTAGGTCTTAATTTTTGATACCCTATAGATAGGAAATTAAAAAAATAACACAAATGTGGTCTAAAACAATATGAGTTCAAATGGAAAATGGTAGTCTCTTCAATTGCAAAACAATCCAATCCTGCCTGAAATATAAGATTGATTAATTGACTGATTGATGGAATGATGAACTGAGGACTGGACCTAAGGCCTTGGACACACAAGGCTCTATCACTGAGCAGTATAACAAGCCTTTCAAGTTTCTCTTTTGGGTGATAGTCTTTATAAGTTGACCAGGCAGGTCTTGAATGAGCCAGTAGCTCAAGATGACTTTGAACTTGGTATCCTTTGGCTCTGCTTCCCAAGTGGCTGAGATTAAAGACCTATACTAGCAGTCCTGGAGAAATATAAATTTTGCATGAGGAGGTGATGGGATAATGAAAATCTACTACCTCTCTCCAGCTTCTCCCTGAAAGCAAAACAAAATAGGAACAATAAAACTGGGCTACAAGCAGCGTACTCAATATGAGCTGCTAGTTACAAACCAAAGGGTAAAGCCAACATCCACGCGGAAGTCATGCTGCCTCTCTCTAGCACAGCTGGAAGGTTCTCCAGAGGCTTGGGCACCCACAGGCAACCTGAAGCTAGCTCCTGCGGTTGTGGGTTCCTGGGGCTCTCTAACGCCAGCAGGAAGAGAATGCAAATACACAGTAAAGGAGATAATTGATCATTTGGGCCCCAGATCATTCACAGACTGAAATCAGCCATGAGAGAGGTCTCAATAACACATCGTAAAATACACAGAGAAGTTAACACAAAAGAAAACCACAGAGTCTCAAACGCGCTTGATCACCTCAATGACTTGAAGACAGTATACTTCATCCCATTACTGAAGGGAAACACTTCACTCATAACTCCTGTATGATCATGGATATCCCACACGACCTTTAAAATCACCTCACTGTCTCTCCTAATCATTCTGTAAATATTTTGGGCTTTTCCACACAGGCCATTGCTGATCTGTGACTAGTGACCATTTTCTTTCTACCTGTCAAGATCTGTATTCTTTACTTCCTTTCCCATCCTTATTGATCTGGGTTGGACTTGCCCACAGTAACTAGGAAAAACCAGGCTAGAAGGAGCTCTTGTGTGGTCACTTTAAAGGGAATGCTTTTATTAAATGTCCATTAAATTTTTGAAAAAGAGGGAGTAGAGCTTGACTTCTGTACTTTCTACTACCAAGAGATTGGATTTTTAACTATGAATCAATAACAAAACCAAAAATTTTAAATACATTTTAAAGCATAAGTAAATGCCAGGCATGGTTACACATGCCTTTAATTTACCACTTGCAGGGAAATAGAGGGCAGAGACAGGCGGGTCTCAGATGTTCCAGGCCAGCCTGAAAAATGGGCGAATGATATGGAAGGTACTTCACAGACTAAAGAAAACATTTTTTTTCAAGAACTTCAAGAAGTTAAACTTAACCTCATTCGTAATCAAACAATTTCACTAGTCAAACACTAGAGAAACTTCTGCACATACATTACAGAAAATACATAACACTGTAATAGAAAATACTTCAGATCAGCTCCAACAATCAACAGATCAACCATTAACAAAATGTTACTATTCACTTGCTGCAACAGTTTGTGGTAATGAAAATTAATGGAGTATGGCAATATTCAAACTGTGAATGCATGAATAAAGTATATGCAAATAGTATACATATAATTTTCCATAGAGAAAATATTAAATATTTAATGATAAATGTAAACAAATGTTTATGTATATCTCAATACTTCCTTCATTGCTTGGCACTAGAAAAAGCAATTTGATGTGGGCTCACAACCATATATTTTTGCCCATATGCCAAGAATACAAAGCTTTAACTGTGCTATTTCTTTAGTGCCATCTTTGTTGGAAGCAACTATGAAAACTGAGGTGGTAACCCTTCCCTGTATTTCACTTGTTGAGAAAAGAAAATAAGACATTTTCACATCCAGCTCTCTTTGGCTGTGATGCAAGCCTACAACTGCAGAGGAGCTACCTGGTCCCTCAACACCATTTCTGTGGGACTTGAGAATCAAGAGGAACTGATATAAACATGTGACATTCCCACTACTGTGTGGCACAAATACAAAATTTCTCTGTCCCTAATCTATAAGTCTGTGTCTTCTCCAAGCTTTCAGAAAAATGATAATGGGCCAATTTGGCATTGTGCCAATAGTAGGATCACATCCCAAACTCTTTGCAGATTTTGCCAGTACTTTGAAAGAGAGACTTCAAGCACCCTTGACCCACTTTAGTGGTTGAGCACCTCTGCCGGCATGGAGTCCCCATTAACTTCGCATTCTTTTTATACAAAATGAGACACTTGGACAGAGGGTCTCTAACATCCGCTGACTGTATATCCCTTACACACAGACAAAACTGCGTTGAGAATACATGAGGGGTGGAACCTCCAGATGCCATACAGATATAGACACCAAACTTGACACCATTTTGTAAAGAGAGTAATATTAAGTGACCAAGTGCTGGAGCAGATGGCACCTTTTCTTCATGCTTTCTTTTATTAAATGAAAGTTAGCATATGCATATGGATAAAGTGGAGACAAGGCACTTGGGGCCACTTCTTGGTACAAAGGGCTTTGCACTCTGGGCTCTGGGTTAGATTGCATCAGGCAGAGGCAAGTGTGAGACTAGTCTCTCAAACACGCTTCTCAGAATGTGATCGACAGAATGTGAATCAGCACTGGTTCCCACAACTCCTTCAACTTCCTTATTTTATGAGATTGTTTTTACAATCAGTCTTTTCCCACTGAATGTTACATTTCTAGATGTGTGTTTAAAGCCCCTAGTATCTTTCATGCAATCCTTCCTGCCTAAAAGAGTCACAGTCGTTTCTCTTAGCCTAAGGGAACCCTCTAGTTCAAAGAAGCAAGGGTCAGGAAAAAAAAAAAAAGCCTGAAGTCAAACTTTAATTGTAAATAGAACAACACATTGGATATTCCTGTTATGTTGATGCTGCTGTGAAATTTGCTGTAAAGTTATCAACATAAGCCAACACCTTTTTAAAACCCAGGATCATGAAGATGGTTCCAACAGTAAAGTGCTTGCAGTACAGGTATGAGAACCCAGATTCAACCCCCCAGAACCCACATAAAGAAAATCCAGGCATAACAGTGAGTCCATAATCTCATTGGTAGGGAGGCAGGGACAGAAGAATCCCTAGGGCTTGCAGCCAACCAGTATAGTTGAATTTGTGAAATGCAGGTTCAGTGAGATGCCCTGTCTCAATGAATGAGATGGGAACCTATTGAGCGCTAATCTCTGTATCCACATCCACAGAGAAGAACATGAGTGTGTGTCTGTACCTTCAGGGACAGACACACGCACAAAAATAAAAAGGTTTCTGTAGGCTTACTCTTCCTGCTTCAGGATTCATAGTACAAAACAAAAGGTGTCAGCAGGACTAGATTCCTCATTGGAACAGTGAGGAAGACTCCTTCAAGAACATTCAGGTTGTTGATGTGCTTCTGTTCTTCATGTTTGCAGCCCCTGCTCCTCTTTCTGTGCCACCTCAGCCTCTGTTCTTTACTTCCAAGAGCTGCCCACATTTCTTCTCCAGACCAGTGGGGTCAAGCATCTTTACCATTTCTCATTTCCAATTTTTTTCCTTCTGCTGCATCTGACTCCAACCAGAAAGAGGGCTCTGTATTTAAGCTACTGAACAATCAGACTGATTCCACCCAGATAACCCAGAGTCATCTCCTCATTATAATTCACTTATAATTATATCTGAAAAGTCATTTATATAATGTGTTCATATATTTTCAATATTAGGGAAATCACAGAACAGCACATGAGTATGCTTGCCTAGCAGACCGTCTATGCAATTTGAATCTATTCAGATCTCATTTATTGATTATACTTTCTCATCTGGCTTTCTCAGTTTATAATTCTATTGTCTTCATTTGTGTACAATAATCTACTGGTTTGTGGGCATTTCTCTTTTCTTAATCCTTACCAAAAAAAAGGATTTTATTTTTAATTCTGTGTGTTTGGGTGTGGGTGAAGTTCCCAAGGAGGCCAGAAGAGAACAGGATCTGCTGGTGCTACAGTAACAGATGGTTTAAGGAACATGCCATAGATGTGGGAACTGAACTACAGTTCTTTGCAAGAGCATGCACTCTCAATTGCTCAGTCAACTACATGGTCCCTAGGAGCACTTCTTTAAGCAGCAGAGAGGGGAAGATGGGAGATTTTACCAAGGCAAATAAAAAAATAACAATGCAGCCCACAGGGTGACTGCAAAGGCCACCATGTGCAGATTTGGGGAAAGTAGACATCTTTCAGAGGTAGGACATAGCTGCTTCATTTAAAAGCAAAGATGTTAAGCCTACTTCTTCCCCTATCGATCAATCAATCACAAATGATATGATAACTTCTTAACTGTGCCATTTCCTTTCCAATGGACCCACTCATGAAAACTGCAAAATTGGAAGTTTTGTAGTAGATCTTAGAAAAAAAATCCATTTGAGCCAAAAGCCTCCTCTGAACTGGAAAGAGAGCCAAGGAATTTTCTTTTAGGCCTAAAAATGAAGAGACTGCTCTGAAGGGTGTGAAGACATAATCAATCACTTTAGAGAAGCAAGTTGTTGTTGTTGTTTAGCTCTACAACAGAATAAGAATATATATAAAACAATACACCTTATATGTCTTTATATATCTTATATATTACAATCACATATAATCTATTGTTTTATATATAATCATATATATGATTATCATTCAGAAAGAAATATTTCTTTTTATAACTTTTTAATTGATTCTTTGTGAATTTCACATCATGCACCCCAATCCCATTCATCTCCCTGTCCCTCCATATTATCCACCCTCTGCTCTTGCAATCTTCCCCCAAAGAAAACAAAAAATAAGAATAAAAATAAGGGGGCAAGATGGCGGCGCCGGGACGACTCTCGTTGTGACCAGCAGCACAGCAGGATCGGCACAGTGACCAGCAGTCAGAATCGCAGCCATAAAACACAAGTGATTGTGTTTCCCAGGGGAGAGGATACCCCACGGTGAGGGATTTAATCAGCTTTAACTCACCTGGCTAAACCGCGAAAAAGATCCAGGTTCCTCCAGGCACTTGGTCACCAGCCCAGAGACACACGCCAGTTTGCTCTGGTCACTGTCCCAGACTGAACTGTGGGCACCACAACATCAGAGTCTGGGATTTCCAGTCGAGAGATAACCCCACGGTGCAGGAAACAATTAGGACCGACCTTAGGTCACCCAGACATCCCCTGGAAAAGACTCAGGTTCCGAGGGCGCCCCAGGAGGCAGCCCAGAGCCAGAGCCGGGGACCCAGGCACCAGCACAGAGTCCTGCCTGCAGGCCTGATTCTCTGCCCCAGATAGAACTGTGGGCCCCAGGGCACCAGAGACTGAGTTTCTCTGTCAGGTGCAAACCCACAGGGAGGGGAACGGCTGGTCTGATCTCAGAGCACTCAGCTGATACCACCATCCTGAAAAGGTCTCGGGAAAAGTTACCCAGTTTTGGCAGATGCCCAGGTACCCAATCCCCAGAAAGGCAGAGCCACGTAAGTCTGTGCCTGCAGGTTCTACTCACCATCACAGACAGAAAGGCTATCCCCAAAGCAAAGACTGGGTGTCCCTGTCAGGAGGAAACCCCACAGCGGGGGGGGATCATCAGGTCTAACGCTCAGGACACCCAGCACCAAAAGCCTTTCTGGATTCATGCAGACTCTAGGCTCTAGCCTTCTACTGCAGGCAGAAGCACTGTGTTCACCCACCATTATTGAGTATCTACAGGGCACTGGGGCACACAGCTGCATCCTCAGACCTACAAAAGCCAGAGAGACATTACAGCAGCTCTCAGATACTACGCCAAGGATCAACCAGTTATCCCTAGCTAGACTGACAAAACTGTGGGAATCCCAGGTTCTTCAAGAGGGCTGCACCCAAAAATTACACCTTAAGAGCAACAGCTGCTGCTTAATAAATTCAGAACAAGAAACCCAGCAGCAGGGAAGCCATCACCAGGACCTCTCCTGATGAGAGGAGAGCCTTCCTGAATACCACAGTTACCATACAGGTCCATACACCTGAAGTGAACTGTGACAATTCCTGAGAAGCACCATTATTCAGTTGACCATACCCAAAAAGTAGAGGAGAACTTCAGAACCCCACTAAGTGGATTCTCCCCGCCCCAGGACTCAGCAGGCACCAGAAATTGACAGACAACACCTGAGACAGAGAGATGGGTAGAGGCCAGCGAAAAAGCACAACCAAAAAAAGGAAAAACAATATGGCATCCCCAGAACAGGGGCAAGTAGCCCTGGACATCCTAACATAAGTGAAATTCAAGAAGATGACCTTACATCTATGCTTATAAAGAGGTTAATGGAGGAAGTAAATAAAATGCATAAAGAATTAGGGGAAGATATAATAAAACAGATTATGGTCATCCGTAAAGAAATACAGGAAGATGCAGCCAAACAGTTTGTGTCACTGAAAGAAATAAAAGAAACAGAGGAACGTTCAAACAAACAGCTGAAGGAATTGAAGGAAAAACAGGAAAATATAGTCAGATAGGTGAAGGAAATCAACAAAACGGTTCAAGATCTGATGATAGAATTGGAAGAATTAAAGAAAACACAAGTGGAGGAAATCACGGAAAGGGAGAACCTAGGAAAGAAAACAGGAACTACAGAGGTAAGTATAACCAACAGACTACAAGAGATGGAAGAAAGAATATCAGGTGTGGAAGATACAATGGAAGAAATCGATGTATCCGTCAAAGAAAATAATAAATCTAAAAAATTCCTGACACAAACCATCCAAGAAATCCAAGACAACATAAAAAGACAAAGCCTAAGAATAATAGGAATAGAGGACAAAGAAGATTCCCTCCTCCAAGGCCCAGAAAATATTTTCAACAAAATCATGGAAGAAAATTTTCCCAAGTTAAAGGGGAGGCCTATAAGAATACAAGAGGCCTACAGAACACCTAATAAATTAAACCAGAAAAGAAAATCCTCCTGTCACATAATAATCAAAACAGTAAGTATACAGAACAAAGAAAAAATACTAAAAGCTGCAAAGGAAAAAGGCCAAGTAACGTATAATGGCAAATCCATCAGAATCACACCTGACTTCTCAACAGAAACTATGAAAGCCAGAAGAGCCTGGATAGATATCATGCAGACCCTAAGAGAACACAGATGAGAGCCTAGCTACTGTACCCAGCAAAACTCTCAGTTCTCATAGACGGAGAAAACAAGATATTCAACAACAAAAACAAATTTCAACAATACCTACACACAAATCCAGTGTTACAGAAGATACTAGAAGAAAAAATACAACCCAAGAAAACTAACTACTTTCAAGAAATCACAGGAAATAAATAACCTCACTTCAGCAAAACAAGAGTAGCCAAACACACAAACACACTACCATGGCCAACATCAATATCAAAAGATCTAACAGCCACTGGTCATTAATCTCCCTCAACATCAATAGACTCAATTCTCCAATAAAAAGACACAGACTAACAGAATGGATGCGTAAACAAGACCCAACAATGTGTTGCATACAACAAACACACTTAAATCACAAAGATAGACATTACCTGAGAGTAAAGATCTGGAAGACGGTTTTCCAAGGAAATGGACCCAAGAAGCAAGCAGGAGTAGCCATTCTAATATCTAATAAAATAGATTTTCAACCAAAATTAATCAAAAAAGATAGAGAAGGCCACTTCATACTCATCAAGGGAAAAATCCACCAGGAAGATATGACAATCCTGAACATCTATGCCCCAAATGCAAGGGCACCCACATTTCTAAAAGAAACTTTAGTAAAACTTAAACCACAATTAGACCCCCACACATTAATAGTGGGAGACTTCAACACCCCACTCTCAACAAAGGACAGGTCAACCAAACAGAAATTAAACAAAGAAACAATAATTCTGACAGAGGTCATGAATCAAATGGACCTCACGGACATCTACAGAATCTTTCACCCAAACAAAAAAGAATTTACCTTCTTCTCAGCACTTCACGGAACCTTCTCCAAAATAGACCATATAGTTGGTCACAAAGCAAGCCTCAACAGAAATAAGAAAATTGAAATAATCCCTTGTATCCTCTTTGATCACCATGGACTAAAACTGGACCTAAAACTAAAACTGGACCTCAATGACAAAAATAGCAAAAGGCCTACACACACATGGAAACTGAACAACTTGCATTTAAATGACAGCTGGGTCAAAGAAGAAATAAAGAAAGAAATTTAAGACTTCCTAGAATTCAATGAAAATGAAGGCACAACATACCCAAACTTATGGGACACAATGAAAGCACTGCTAAGAGGAAAGTTCATAGCACTAAGTGCCTTCAAAAAGAAATTCGAAACATCTCATGCAAGCAACTTAATGGCTCACTTAAAAGCCCTAGAAAAAAAAGGAGCAGACACACCAAAGAGGAATAGATGACTGGAAATAATCAAACTCAGGGCTGAAATCAATAAATTAGAAACAAATAAAACAATTCAAAGAATCAATGAAACCAAGAGCTGGTTCTTTGAGAGAGTCAACAAGATAGACAAACCCTTAGCCAAATGAACTAAAAGGCAGAGAGACACTATCCAAATCAACAAAATCTGAAACAAAAAGGGGGAACATAACCACAGACACTGAAGAAATCCAAACAATAATTGGGTCTTACTTCCAAAGTCTATATGCCACAAAATTTGAAAATCTAAATGAAATGGACAATTTTCTTGACTGATTCTACATGTCAAAGCTAAATCAAGACCAGGTAAACCAATTAAATAGTCCTATACCCCTAAGGAAATAGAAGCTGTCATCACAAGTCTACCATGCAAAAAAAGCTCAGGGCCAGATGGTTTAAGCACAGAATTCTACCAGACCTTCAAAGAAGAGCTAACACCAATACTCTTCAAACTATTCCACAAGATAGAAACAGAAGGAACACTATCAAACTCATTCTATGAAGCCACAGTCACCTTGGTACCTAAACCTCACAAAGACCCAACAAAGAAAGAGAATTTCAGGCCAATCTCCCTCATGAACATTGATGCAAAAATACTCAACAAAATACTTGCAAACCGAATCCAAGAACACATCAAAGACATTATCCACTACGACCAAGTAGGCTTCATCCAGGCATGCAGGGGTGGTTCAATATACGGAAATCCATCAATGTGATCCACCACATAAACAAACTGAAGGAGAAAAACCACATGATCATCTCCTTAGATGCTGAAAAGGCATTTGACAAAACCGAACATCCACTCATGTTTAAAGTCTTGGAGAGAGCAGGGATACAAGGCACATACCTGAACATAGTAAAGGCGATATACAGCAAGCCTATAGCCAACATCAAACTCAATGGAGAGAAACTTAAATCATTCCCACTGAAATCAAGGACAAGACAAGGCTGTCCACTTTCTCCATATCTTTTCAACATTGTTCTTGAAGTCCTAGCTAGAGCAATAAGACAACTGAAGGAGATCAAGGGGATACAAATTGGAAAGGAAGAAGTCAAAGTATCACTGTTTGCAGATGATATGCTAGTATACCTGAGTGACCCCAAAAACTCTACCAGGGAACTCCTACAGCTGATTAACACCTTCAGCAAAGTGGTTGGATACAAAATTAACTCAAAAAAATCAGTAGCCTTCCTGTATACAAAGGACAAAAGGGCCAAAAAGAAATTAGGGACACAACACACTTCACAATAGTCACAAAGGACACAAAGTACCTTGGTGTGAACCTAACCAAGCAAGTCAAAGACTTGTATGAAAAAAATTTCTAGTCTCTGAAGAAAGAATTAGAAGAAGATATCAGAAGATGGAAAGATCTACCATGCTAATGGCTTGGCAGGATTAATATAGTAAAAATGACCATCTTACCAAAAGCAATCTACAGATTCAATGCAATTCCCATCAAATTACCAACACAATTCTTTACAGACCTTGAAAGAAAAATTCTCACCTTCATATGGAACAACAAGAAACCCAGAATTGCTGAAACAATTCTCTACAGTAAAAGATCTTCAGGAAGTATCTTCATCCCTGATCTCAAGCTGTACTATAGAGCAACAATACTAAAAACTGCATGGTACTGGCTAGAAACAGACTGGTGGATCAATGGAATCAAATAGAAGACCCTGACATAAATCCACACACTTATGGACACCTGATTTTTTACAAAGATGCCAAGTCCATTCAATGGAAAAAAGATAGCATCTTCAACAAATGGTGCTGGTCTAACTGGAAGTCTACATGTAGAAAAATGCAAATAGATCCATACTTATCACCCTGCCCAAAACTAAAGTCCAAGTGGATCAAAGGCCTCAACATAAAACCAGACACACTAAACTGCTTAGAAGAAAAAGTGGGAAAGAGCCTTGAACTCATTGGCACAGGAGACAACTTCCTGAACAGGACACCAACAGCACAGGCTCTAAGAGCAACAATCAGTAAACAGGACCTCATGAAACTGAAAAACTTCTGTAAAGCAAAGGACACTGCCCTCAGAACAAAATGACAGCCTACAGATTGGGAAAAGATCTTCACCAACCCTATATCTGACAGGGGGCTAATATGCAGTATATATAAAGAACTAAAGAAGTTAAATAGCAACAAACCAAGTAATCCAATTTAAAAAAAAAAGAGAGAGGACCCTAACTAAAATGTTCAATACCCATCCTGAAAGGCAAAGAGGATGGACATCCGAATAAGAAGAAAACAGGAAACAACCTAGGAACCTGCTACAGAGGGCCTCTGAAAGCCAGAAGAAGAAAACAGGAAACAACCTAGGAACCTGCCACAGAGGGCCTTGAAAGCCTCTGCCATGCAGACTGTGAAAGCAGATACTGAGCCTGATGGCCAACTGACGGGCAGAGTGAATGGAATTTTATGTAAGAAGTGGGAAATAGTAAGAGCTGGAGAGGACAGGAACTCCACAAGGAGAGCAACAGAACAAGAAAATTTGAACACAGGGAACTTCCTAGAGACTCATACACAATGCAGCCACTTCTGATGAGAACTGATAGACTAAGATCAGAAAGGAGAGGAGGACCTCCCCTATCAGTGGACTTGGGGAGGGGCATGCATGCAGAAAGGGGGGGGAGGGTGGGACCTGGAGGGGAGGAGGGAGGGGCATATGGGAGGATACAAAATGAATAAAGTGTAATTAATAAAAGTTAAAAAAAATAAAAAATGGGGTACAGAGCTAAACAGAGAATTCTCTGCAGAGGAATATCAAATGGCAGAGAAACACTTAAAGAAATGCTCAACCTCATTAGCCATCAGGGAAATGCAAATCAAAACGACCCTAAGATTTCACCTTACACCCATCAGAATGGCTAAGATCAACAACTCAAGAGACAACACATGCTGGAGAGGTTGTGGAGAAAGGGGAACCCTCCTCCATTGCTGGTGGGAATGTAAACTTGTACAACCACTCTGGGAAGCAATCTGCTGCTTTCTCAGACAACTAGGAATAGCGCTTCCTCAAGATCCAGCCATACCACTCCTAGGCATATATCCAAAAGATTCTCAAGTACACAATAAAGACATTTGCTCAACCATGTTTGTAGCAGCCTTATTTGTAATAGCCAGAAGCTGGAAAGAGCCCAGATGCCCCTCAGTGGAGGAATGGATGCACAAATCGTGGTGTATCTACACAATGGAATATTACTCAGCAATAAAAAACAAGGAAATCATGAAATTTGCAGGTAAATGGTGGGATCTGGAAAAGATCATCCTGAATGAGCTATCCCAGAAGCAGAAAGATGCACACGGTATATACTCACTCATATAGACATATAATATAGGATAAACCTACTAAAATCTGTACACCTAAAGAAACTAATTAAGAGGGAGGACTCTTGCTAAAATGCTCAATTACTATCCAGAAAGGCAAAGAGGCTGGACATCAGAAGGAGAAAAGAGGGAACAAGTCAGGAGCCTGACACAGAGGACCTCTGAAAAGCTCTGCCCTACAGACTATCAATGTAGATGCTGAGACTTATGAGCAACCTTTGGGCAGAGTTCAGGGAATCTTAGGAAAGAAGTGGGAAACAGTAAGATCTGGAGAGGACAGGAACTCCACAAAGAGAGCAACCCTGAGCACAGGGGTCTTTCCTGAGACTGATATTCCAACCAAGGACTATGCATGGAGATAACCTAAGACCCCTGCACAGATGTAGCCCATGGCAGTTCAGTATCCAAGTGGGTTCCATTGTAATAGGAACAGGGAATGTCTCTGACTTGAACTGACTGACCTGCTCTTTAATTAGGGGGAAACAGCATTACCATGGCACAGAAGAAGACAATGCAGCCACTCCTGATGAGACCTAATTGACCAGGATCAGAAGGAAGGAAAAGAAGTCCTCTCCTATCAGTGGACTTGGGGAGGGGCATGCATGCAGAGGGTGGATTAAAGAGGGATTGGGACGGGAGGAAGGAGGAAACCATGGGGGGAGACAAAGTGAATAAAGTGTAATTAATAAAGAAAAAATTAAAAAAAGAATAAAAATAAAATAAAATATCTCATTGTGGAAGCTGCAGTGTGTCATGTGGTGTCACATTGTACACCCTTTTACCCAAATAGCTTTACTTGCAAATGTTCATTGCTATGAGCCATTAGTCTGTTTGGAGGCCAAATATTTCTGAATATAACATATATCTTACCACAAAAACCCAGAGACATATTTGTGCTTTGATGGGGAACAAAAATAAATATGCATTAAATTGAAAAACAGTTGGGTCTTTTGTCCTATGCCTGTAAATCTATCATTTATCTCAAAATCACTAACTATTTTTCCTCTCTGATTCTGTCTTCCCCAGCCCAATTCTCTTTCTTTTTGTTGCCTTTATCACCTATGAAACACAACACAGGATAAATGAAATTTTGAGAGATAAATAATAGTTTTTAAAGCATCAATTTTATCACCTCAGGTTCTCTGGTTTCCATTCATTCATAGGGGAAAGTGGGATAAGAAAACATTTTACACGCGGTATATGTGAATAGCTTGTCTACTTTACCAAACACTTAGGACATAACAAAAACCACAGAGACTCAAAATGAAGTCATATGATTTCTTAATTGAAACTTACATTGTAAAATAAATGTAGTGATTTTCTGCTCCACTTATTGGTGAAAACTTAGGCATCAGTCAGTCTCCTGTTGGTATTCTAGCCTTTTGTCAGATGACCTTTAAAAGGCATGTCAATATTTATTTGATGTAAAAATCATTTTATGTTTAGAATGTTTATCCCAAATGGGTTAACCATGTTCAGAAAAGACCTCAAGGCATGCATTTATAGGAATATCTCAGATGACCTTGCCAAAAATTTACACCCTAAAATACCTGTGGGTTTTCCTTAGGTGGAAAGGTTCTTTAAAATAATGAATAGTCTTAGCTTGCGGCCACACTGAGATGAGAATTTTCATATCTCTGACCCTAAAAGTATGTATTGATATTCCAGGACCAACTCTGAAAGCATAAAATGTGCCAAAGTGCATAAGAACAATCTTTGCCTTTGTGCTGAACTTTGCTGAGAATTTTACCTTAGTTACCACATTGAAGAAACGCAAGTGTCAAGATTTGCAGCCTGAATCTCAGGAGCTGCTTCAAGCCCCACCAGTCATCTCAGCTGTTCACCCTTGAAGAAGAGGCTGATCAATTTGAATGGCACACATAGAAAGAGAGAGATGCAGATGGTGCGTAATTAAAGTCATGTAAGCATATAACAATGATAATTAAATGCTAGAGGTGAAATGTAAATACAGACTTTTGTCTTTTTTACCAAAAAGCAACAAGAAGAGACCAATGAAGGCATTAGAAGTGAGGTGAGTTGGTTTTCATAATCTTCCTGAAGAGACCTTCTCTCCAAACCCTCTCATCTAATAGACTGTAAGCACCCACATTGTCAGTATCTTAAGCATCTTGCCTTCTTGTGGTGGCCCTTCCATGAGCTTATGTTTCTGTCCCACTCTCACTGGGCATCATGGGATATTCTGATTTTGCTGTTGTCTCTGGCTGATGGATCTACCTATGTCCTTCCTTTAGCTGTAGCAAGACCAAATCTTCAAAACTGCAGCCTGCTTGTGTGGCCTGTTTTGAAAGGACTCCACAGTTTGCACAGTGGAGTCCTAATATCTTAACAAACCAGGCTGCCTTGCCCAGAGATCACCACCTCTAGGTTCTGAGTGGTCGTCATCCCACCAAGCTACTCACCTAGCGTTACTGCTCTCCATGCACACATCAGTTCCCCTGACCAATTGCTCTCATTGTTCCAAACTTCCTAACAGAAAGGTTACCATCTGAGAAGGTCCAGAGCACAGCTACTCTCAGCCTCCCATGTTCAAGGGTGCCACCTCTTTAAGAGACAAGCAACCTCTGACCAAAATATTCTGAAATAACATGTCCTATTGAACATACAGAATTCTTCTTTTCACTGCTTTTCATAAATTATATAAAATAATAATTATTTAAATGACATTTAGATTGCAGTAAGTATTAAATTATCTAAAGCTGGTAATGTTTTGAGTACAAAACAGATTTTTTTTGTAGTCAGAGGACATTATTTGCCATGAATAATATAGTTTCATGCATTATTTATATAACTCACATATCAATATGGGTTTTAGTAAACCTAGACCTATACAAAGGTGCAAACCCATGGAACACTTTGTTGTTTCACTTATGTTTCATAATTATCTGTATATTTGAAATTATTTGGAAAATTTGATGAGTGGGGTGTGTAGGTCAGGTAAGTCAGATGTGATGACTTGTTCTGTTGCTGTTTCCTTCATTTTCTGGTTCCATGCCCAGGAGCCAGTAGATCAACAGTTTGCCCTCTGCTTAATCTAGATGGGTTGGAATTTCTGTCTTCTGCAACAGATGAGCCATGACCAGTACAAAATACCTCACTGTGAGTATGATTCAACTCCTGAAAGTTGTCTCCTGACCTCTATATATTTGCTGTGTTATGCACACAAATAAACAATTTCAAAGGATTGTTCTCTTGCTATTCATCAACTTTCTGGCTGTTGCCTTTGGCACCTCCATGTATGTTGTCCTTATACTTCATTTTCATAGGTTTCAGCAGAAGAGACTGTAATGAGCTAAAGTCTGTGTCCTCTGAAAATTCATTTGGTGACATCTAATTCCATTGGTACAGCATTAAGAGATGGGATGTTTAGGAGGTTAAGAGGTCTTGAGGGTCAGACACTAATAAAAAGTATTGGTCCCCAGATAAAAGAGAGAGTAAAGTTCTGTCATCCCTTTTCACTATATGTGAGGACATAGCAAGATGTCCTCATGTAGACCCTCAGAAGGATCCCTGACAGAACCCAGTGGTGTAGGAGCTCTGACCTCAGACCTCCACTTTCCAGAAGTATATGAATGAATGTCTGCAGTTGATAAGGCACCCACTTCAAGGTAACTTTTTGTAGATGACTGGACTTATCATTGTGAATATTAAGGTATAAATTAAGGTATATCTGGTGAGTACTCTTGCTTATTCATTGTTAATATAGAGCAAAAACAAATAGATTGAATACCCTTGTTAATGAATTCAATAAATATTGAATTAAGCATTTCCTATGTGTTGGGCACTCTGCTTGTTTGTATCATTTATAAAAATTTGGTCACAGTCTTTGCAAATTCAAATTCAAAATTCAAAAAAGAGTTAATAAGAGAAAAGTTACAGACAAAATACAGGAAACTTTTTAGCTTATCTTTCTGATTCTGAAAAGGAGATTATCCCACGGTATAATAAAGTATAAATACAAAATGTGAAAAAGTTAATCAGTACTTTAGGGCATCTTTTACCCTCTCTCTTCTCTTAGATGAGGCACTGAAATAGCAAGTTGTGACAGTATTGATTGTCAACTGACAGGACCCAGAATCACATAGGAGGCAAATCTCAGGGAAATCCAGTGAGAAAGCTTCTAGATTGTGTAAATTAAAGTATGAAGACCCATCTTAAATGTGAGTGGGCTAGGGGCCTGGAACACAGGCAAAATTAACCAAAAACAGAATGTAAGCTGAGTATAGAATTCATCTTCCCCTGCTTCTTGATTGTAAATGCAATGCACCTCAAGTTCCTGTAGCCATGACTTCCTTGCCATGTTGGGTTGTTCCCTGAAACTGTGAGCCAAAATAAGCCTTTTCTTTCTTAAGCTGTTTTGTATGGTATGTTATCATGACAATGAGAAAGTAACTAATACATGATAAATTGTGCAAAGTATGTGGCGGGAGTCATAGAAACACTCAAAAGCAAGATACTATGTATCGAGTATGTATAAAACTAAATTTGTTATTGCATGATTCAAATTAATACTGATATACACTCAAATTAATTCTCACCCAAACCAAATGAAGATATTCAAATTTGTATTGCAGTTGTGATATTCAAATTTGTAGTGCAGTTATGAACTAACCAATATTTTGAGATGAATCATCTTTCTTATAAAGAAAAGAAAAATACCAACATATCATTAAAATAGCAAGCAAAAGCTTTATAGCCAGGGCTAAAACCTGCTGCAAACGAGTGAGAGAAAAATTGCAAAAAAAAAAAAATCTTTTTGGCTTTGGGACAAAATTTAATTCAATTCTTGACATCAGCCACTGATCAAAAAGAAAAAAAAAAGGAATGAACTGGCATTTTACTAGGCAGGTATCAAAAGAGCAAAGGCACATATTGAGACAGATGGTCAACACACTGGCACTTCTCCTCAAAGTAGATTCAGAAAGAATCAGCACAGCGATCAGTTCCTAAAGCTGAAACAAGAAGAACATGAGCCATCTCTTGGAAGTGTCAGTGTTGGTCACTGAAAGAAATGCCAGCACACATATCTTAGTTAGAATCCAGGTCAACTATAGCTATCATTCAATAGATCTTAATCCAAAGCTATGTACACCAAGGACAATGACTAGAGCTGATGGGTTTTAGGAGTTGTAATGACAACAACAAACATCAGTTCCTTTTAACTTTATATGACTACTGAAAACCTTTCTTTCTGGCTAAGGGAAGACACAAAGCAGTGCCCATGAGCAAAGACAAACCTAAATAAATGCCCTTGCAAATGGCAGAACCCACAGCAACCATGAGGACCCAGGTTGTAAAACTGGTGCTCAAGAAACAAAGGTCCCATGATACTGGTCTTATGTGGGTCTTTGGCCCACATTTCCATCATGTGTCCTCAAACCAAAGATGAGTAAATTCCTCACTGGAGAAGGAGGCTTGGCCACAGAAGACCAAAGTGTCACAAGGTAAACACACCTGCTGGAGCCATGATACTTCTATATTGTGTGTGAGCATTAAATGTCTGTGAGGCTTGAATTCCATCCCACAGGACAGGTTGGAAATATTTGCTTGTTATTTCTTGAGGTTTCCCCACACTCCTACAACCTTGTGTGTTGATGCTTTGTGTACTGAGGAGCAATGCTTTGGACTGGGCCCACTTGGGCAACCTTGATGACTTGGGTATATCTGTACTATTCTCTCGCTGTCTCTTTGCCCAAGTTTCCCCTTCCTTCTGGCTCATTACTATATTAAATTTTAGCTTTGTGTGGAAACATCAGAAAAGTACAAGAGACCAGCTCCCCACTCACTGTGCAGCCCATGGTTTATTAGTGTGTGATAGTTGAAGCTCCTACTGGAAAAGAGAGCAGAATGTGTGTGAACCCTGCTGCAATTCAGTAGAATTTTTTTTTTTTTTTGTCATGGCTTCAGATCCTTCTCTTCTTGTATTCTTATAAACTATCTCACATTCACAGATTCATTTAGTCTTTCTACCCCTCTATTTGTCTAGTCTTTACAACCCTCTAATTGCCTTATGACTTTAGATTATTCACAGAAAAAAAAAAGTTAGGACATTTGACAGAGCAGTGATGTGTGCCATACTAACCACATGCTCAACCTCTACCTGTTTCCACCAGTCACTGAGATGAGAGGCAAAGAGGAAGCTGGCCAAGGACATGGAAAAAGAAACAAGATCCAGGGCAACAGCCATATAAACTGATATCTGAAAAGGCGATACAGTCACAAAAGATCAAGGAATAGCATTAGTGGCAGTTAGAATGGAATTATTCCAGGAATAGATCTTGGAAATCTTCCATGGGTCTTTTATAGAATCTCTTCTAGGGCTATATGGGCAGGCTGAGTTTATTTAAAGAGCAGACTCAGCATCTGGAACCCAGGGAACAACTGAGTGTTTTTCCTGACAATCTGGGAAGGAACTTCTGGTTTTGGTTTTATGTTTGTATACATTTTCATGCCCCGACTCATGTTTCTCTCTCTCTCTCTCTCTCTCTCTCTCTCTCTCTCTCTCTCTCTCTCTCTCTCTCTCTCTCTCTTCCTCCTACTCTCTTTATCTTTCTTGGTCTCTGTTTCTCTCCATGTCTCTGTATCTCTATCTGTCTCTCTCTCTTTCTCTCTCTCTCTCTCTCTGTGTGTGTGTGTGTGTGTGTGTGTGTGTGTCTGGAAAAGGCATCCCTAGGAGTTAAAGTTGGGAAAGAATGCATATTTGTTAGTTTCCAATGCTTGCCATGTGCCTGTTGATATTCTGAATATCTTACATGTTTTAATTAGCCAAACTCCTATCCACCCAGTGTGCACCACTACTGCCCTCAAACTATATTATAAGGGACTGAAGCAAAAGAAGTGGGATTTGAACCCAGGCAGTTAGCTCTAAAGACCATGCTCGTTCTTTGGAGCCAAGATCCACTTCTTTACTTCAGGGTCTCCAGACACTGATACATACAGGTGCTGGACTCAAAGGAATAAAGCCGAGCAGAGCAGGTGGGTGAGCTGGAGGATCCCAATTCAGCAGTGAGTGCAGAGGGAGATATCACTCTCTGATTCAGTTCTTTCGGTGACACAGCTCTTTTCATGGGGGGGGGGGGTAATAAGGACTATATAAACCTTACAGAAGTGGATAGGGTTTTTTTCAGAGTGTACATCATTGGCTTAGATGCTGGGAATGCTTCATTTATATGAAGGGAAATTCCAGGTGCTAGCTGAGCATGTCCTGGTCACCAGGCTACATTACTACCTCAAGGATGGCAGAGGTGGGAGTCACAAAACTACGTGCACTGGGGCATGCAGGCACAGAAATTTTCAGGGTTTAGACAGGTCTCGACCTTACTCTAGTTCCAGGCCACTTCCCCTGGTCGCACCGTTCATGTACCTCACACATGCTAAGGTAACATTACATATGAACCATGTGAAGATCCCACTCTATTTTGCTACACCAGTCAGCGTACATGCCTGTTCTTTTATTCATCCTACCCATACTGAATGGTTATGTATGTGAGGCTCTGTGCCTGGTGAGTTGTCATTGTATAAAAATAAACAAACAAATGAGAACACCATCCTCTCTTTGTCCTGAAAGAGCTGGCAACTGTAACGGTAGAGTGTGCAATGTGATAGCATTCTCTTTAGTTTGGTTACCTAATCAAACAGACCTTTAAAAGGTCTGTGGTTGACCGTGTATAATTACACTGAATTTTAACATAATTATAGGAAACATTTAGTATTCATAAGAAAGGGCTTTATATTTTTGTACATAAATATGAAATGGTATTAGTTATTGTGATGTTATCTGTGAAAATATTGTACCTTTCATTAAAATAAAATGCCTAGATGACAAAATATATATCATGCTATCTATATACATATAAATATATGTTAATGTAAGTTTATACAAATTTATATGTATATACATATATGTATACATTTATGTAAACATACACATGTGTGTATGAACATATGCTGTGTATCTACATATAAATATATGTATATTAAATATATAAATAGATCATATATATAAAATTTCTAGTCCTTTTGTGTATGTGTTTGTGTATGTGCACATGGCCACATGGGTGTAGAAGCCAGAGGTAAACTTCATGTGTATTCATCAATTGATTTTGCATTTGATTCTTTGAAACAGAATCTCTTGGTGAAGTTGTAGCACACTGAGTTAGCTATGATAACTGACTAAGGAGTGTCAGGGATCTCCCTGTCTCTATTTCCTCCCATACTCAATCCTGGGGTTATGTGGAAGCACCCAGCTTTTACATAGAACTCAGGTTCTCATTTCCCAACTGAGCCATTTCCCCAGGCTCTTCAATCACTGTTCATCATCTTTCATATACTAGTAAAAATGTTATCCCCAGAGTTCTCTCAAGAACCTTTCAATACCTTAAATTCATATAACACCATGTTTCGAATCCCTTTTGAAGTACTTGGTAAAATGTGTGAGAACTCACTATAGAAAGACACCACGGCCAGCCATGGACATGTACCAGGTGATTCTAGTTAGCTTTTTATAGACACTGGAAGCATATAGTTTCAAATATTTATGTGGGTTTCAAATTGCATACCCAAATGTGGGTAATGACATTTGTAAAGTCTTGTGGTTGTGGAAATCAGAATGACACTGTTCTGTTGCTCTTTTATTTGTAAAGGTTTGTTTTTTATTTATTAATATACTTATTTAATGTGAATGAGTGTTTTTGTCGTTATGTATGTCTTTGTACCGCATGGGTTGCCTAGTTTCTGAGTAAGCCAGAAAAGAAGATTGGATCCCCTGGAACTGTAGCATGATGTTAGTGCTGGAAATCCAGATTGTATCCTGTGAAAGCGCAGCCAGCATGCCTAGACACCAAGCCGTCTCTCCAGCGCCCTCTGTTGTTCTTTGTGGGTTACACAGATGTAGCTCTTCTTCCTCAGTGGGCATTCTAATTTGGAAAGAACCTTTTAGTTCTTTCATAAGATTCCCTGCATTCTGCCCAAAGTTTGGCCATAAGTCTCAACATCTGCTTTGATAGTCTGCAGGGCAGAGGCTTTCAGAGGCCCTCTGTGGGAGGCTCCTAACTTGTTCCCTGTTTTCTTCTTCCTCTGATGTCCATCCTCTTGGCCTTTGGGGATGGGGATTGAGCATTTTAGCCAGAGTCCTCCCTCTAGATTAGTTTCTTTAGGTGTACAGATTTTAGTAGGTTTATCCTATATTACATGTCTATAGGGGTGAGTATATACCGTGTGTGTCTTTCTGCTCCTGGAACAGCTCACTCAGGATGATCCTTTCCAGTCCCCACCATTTACCTGCAAATTTCATGATTTCCTTGTTTTTTATTGCTGAGTAATATTCTATTGTGTAGATGTACCACAATTTCTGTATCCATTCTTCAGTTGAGGGGCATCTGAGAAGTGGGAAATAGTAAGATCTGGAGAGGACAGGAGCTCCACAAGGAGAGCAACAGAACCAAAAGAAATTTGAACATAGGGGTCTCTCCTGAGACTCATACTTATGGAGATGACTTAGAACCCCTGCACAGATGTAGCCCATGGCAGTTCAGTGTCCAAGTGGGTTCCATAGTAATGGGAACAGAGACTGCTTCTGACATGAACTGATTGGCCTGATCTTTGATCACCTCCCTTTGAAGGGGGAGCAGCCTTACCAGGCCACAGAGAAAGACAATGCAGCCACTCCTGATGAGACCTAACAGACTAGAATCAGAAGGAAGAAAAAGAAACCCTCCCTACCAGTGGACATGGAGCAGGACATTCGTGGAGAAAGAGGAGGAAGGGAGGGATTGGGAGGGGAGGAGGGAGGTAACTAAAGGGGGGATACAAAGTAAATAAAGTGTAATTAAAAATAAAATTAAATTAAAATTAAAAAAAGAAACTTTTAGTTAATTTTCTAGGTGGGAATAGTGCCAGGGAGTAAGGGGTGGGAGTGGGGAGAAAATGTGGAGAGAATTAACCAAACCTAAGGGTATATGAAGAACCCATATAAAATTTTATCAGTTTGTAAGTTAGTTAAAATATTTAAAGAAAATTTGAGCATAAGTAATGATTAGTACTTATGTTAATAAACAATATTGCCCCCTGAAGATATGGTTATTAAATGAAACTTTCAGTTCCAGGCATGGATTACCTCCCTACAAATATTGGTTAGAGAGACACAGAGGCACCCAAAACAGCAAAGGTTTTTGCCATTGCTTTTAGTTGCCCACTTTAACTATCTGGTAAGACCCTATATGCAGAGTTCTGGGAAAGGATGACACCGCTGGCACCCAAGTGCTACAACATAGACCTTTCAGGCAAGAAATATGCATTGGTACAATCGTGGCAAGGTAGTTTACAGGGTAACTAACCACTGTCTTGATTGGACTGAAGTCCATTCCACAGAAGGTAATTCATGCCTAATGCTGTAACTATGGTCAAAACCTATGGCTAAGAAACTCATAAGCCCTAGAGAAGAACCATTTTATATATCTACTATTTTATCATCTATCTACCATTCATCAGTCTGCCTACCTATAAATTATCATCTATCTATCTATCTATCTATCTATCTATCTATCTATCTATCTATCTATCTCTGTGTCCCTCTCTTCCTACAAGTCTATCAGTTATCTATCCTTAGAAGGCTTTGTATTGCTTATATAGCAATTCAGGAATATCTTGGCTGGGGATTCTGCCTGGCTTTCTGAGCTGAGGACTGGCACTCCCACCTCTGGGTGTTCTTCAGGTTTATGCTCGTATCGCTAAAAGCTGGTTTAGTCTAGTGCATTTTTCTCTTTCAGTTTACTTGCCATAGTAATTTTTTCCTGACATCGCTCTCATACCCTGACACCCTTTGGTTTTCTTGATGCTTCTATCCTCACTGGCCTCTGATTCCCTCCCTCAGTCCTCTCTGAACCAGGTGGCACACAAATAAGATTCTCCTTCTTTTAGTCAAAATTCAACCAATATCATATTCTCTCTTGGGGGCAACACTGAACTATTTTGTTCTTATATTGTGAAAGAATTTAGAAAATACTAACTTTCTTTACATGTCTTTTGGAGATGGGTGATGCAAGGAAGAAAACGTAATTAAAAGTTGGGTTGGAGCCAGATGATCTGCTACTGGACTTTCTACTCGGGCAATGGTTGAGGTAGAGCATGCAATCATGATGATAGGCAGAGCAAGGCTATTTGAGACAGAGAGTGTTTGAGACCCAACCAAGAAATAAACGGCCATAACCTACACCGTCTGCAGATTAGAGGCAAACTCCGACACCATGTTCAGAGAGTCGGTGACAACTTTGTGGTCATTATCCAGAGAGAAAGCCAGTTTGCTATCTTCACAGCTGAGAGCAGTGGAACCATTGAAAGGAATGCTCCCTCCACTGGCAAGAGTACACCAGAATCCTTCATTCTCAACTCTCTGACACTCAGCTGTCAAATAAGTGTCTTTTCTTTCCAGTATGTCACCTGACATTTCCATGAGTGGACATGGTAGTTCATCTAAAACCTGAGACATCACCTTAGGAATACTGGATACTGCTTCTTGGGAGAGAACTGAGAGAATGAGAAGGAACCAGGGAAGCACCAGGCCTTCTTTTGATAAGGAAAGGCTTGCTTAACAGCTCCTCCTTCTCAATCCTTCCACTTCCTCTGTCATCCTACTGCTGGGTAGAAGAGTCCTGGCTTCATCTCTACCAATACATTTTCCACTACTGTGACATAAATAGCTTACCATTTATTCTCAATTGCCATGCTGCCCAATAACAATTATGTACATCATTAAGTATGTGTCACATTGACTTTGTTATATATTTTAGTTAAACACTGACTTTGTATGCTCATCATCTTCATATTTATAGATGATGAAGCAGGGACATTTGATAGCAGCCAAAAATATGTTAGAAATAGCATTTGTATGCAAAAGGGAAAGTGTCCTTGGGGGAAGTAGGTAGGAGTTTCTAAGTGCTTGCCCAAAACCAATCAAAGAAGCAAATAAAAACCAGAGCTGCAGAGTGTCTCCACAGAGGTCAAATCGAGACTGTCTAATAAATACATTAAAAATGTTCCAATTGCAGAATGCATTTATTAATTATGAACAGATGAAAAAATCTAGAAATTGTTCAGGTCAATCAATTTCTTTAACTAATCACAGTTAGAGGAGGATTATAACAGTCTATTTTGTTTCTTACATATGAAAGGTTAATGTCCTGAGTAACTTTGTAGCATTGTATAATGAATTGTGAATTACCAAGGACATTTCTGTACTTATTTTCTTTTCACTGGTGATGTGAAATATGAATCTCATCACCCCACAGGGGTACTTGGTGACTTCCAATACCACAGGTAAGATGTCAAGGATAGATTTTCTACTCTGAGTTGATGAATGGGACTGAAATGCTATGATGGAGTGGTATTTTCCTAAAGAAGGATGATCTCTGTGGATGGAATGGTGCATTCCTAATACTGGGAAATGCGTCTAGAGGAACCCCCTAATACAAAATAACATCTCTGGGTAGGCTGTGGGCTTCTAACACAGGATGATATCTATCTCTATAGACTATGGGCTCATAACATAGGATCATATCTCCTAGAATACACAGATTTTAATGAAAATCTGTTGGGAGATTTTCTATCTCCCTATTTTTTTTTCATAAATAACAAAGAAAATCTGAGTCTGGCACCCATATGCTTGTAAACCCAGTTACTGAAAAGGTTGAGGCAAGAAGATTGCAATTTCAAGGCTTGCTTGAGCAATTTAGCAGGACCCCAATTCTAGGTGAAAAGTAGACAAAGAGTTGGGGCAATAGCTCAGTAGTAGAGTCCTCACCTCATATGCACAAATCTTTTTTTTTAATTTTTTTTCTTATCAGTTACATTTTATTAACTCTGTATCCCAGTCGTGTCCCGATCCCTCATTCCCTCCCAGTCCCTCCCTCCCTCCCTCATCTCCACCATGCCCCTTTCCAAGTCCACTGATGGGGGGGACCTCCTCCCCATTCATCTGATCCTGATTTATCAGGTATCTTCAGGACTGGCTGCAAAGCCCTCCTCTATGGCCTAACAGGACTGCTCCTCCCTTGGGGGGTGGGGAGGCCAAAGAGCCAGTCATTGAGTTCCTGTTAGAAATAGTCCTTGTTCCCCTCACTTTGGGAAACCAATTGGTTACTGAGCTACCACAGGCTACATCTGAGTGGAGGTTCTAGGTTATATCCATACATGGTCCTTGGTTGAATGTCAGTCTCAGAATAGACCCTGTGCCCAGATTTATTTGGTCCTTGTGGAGCTCCTATCCTTTCCATATCAGACTAACTCCCCTTCTTTCTTATGATTCCCTGTACTCTGCCAAAGGTTTAGTCATGAGTCTTTGCTTTGAGAACACTGCTAGTTAGAGTCTTTCAGATGCGCTCAGTAGACTCCTGTCATACGTTCAATGCACATCCCATCTGTCTTTCTAAACGAGGATTGATCATCTTACCCCATGTCCTCTCTCTTGATTATCTTTTTTAGATGTATAGATTTCATTATGTTTATCATATCTTATAGGTCTATATAAGTGAGTATATACCGTGTTTGTCTTTCTCTTTCTGGGATATTTTACTCAGAATGATCTTTTCTAGATCCCACCATTTGCCTGCAAATTTCATGATTTCCTCCGTTTTGATTGCTGAGTAGTATTCCATTGTGTAAAAACACCACAATTTCTGTACCCATTCCTCCATTGATGGACATCTGGGTTGTTTCCAGGTTCTGGCTATTACAAATAAAGCTGCTATAAACATGGTTGAGCAAGTATCCCTTTTGTGTACTTGAGCAAAGCTTGGGTATATACCTAGCAGTGGTATAGCTGGGTCTTGAGGAAGCACTATTCCTAATTGTCTTAGAAAGCGCCAGATAGCTTTCCAGAGTGGTTGTACCAGTTTACATTCCCACCAGCAGTGGAGGAGGGTTCCCCTTTCTCCACAACCTCTCCAGCATGTGTTGTCGCTTGAGTTTTTCATCTTGGCCATTCTGATGGGTGTAAGGTGAAATCTCAGGGTCGTTTTGATTTGCATTTCCCTGATGGCTAATGAGAATGAGCATTTCTTTAAGTGTTTCTCTGCCATTCGATATTCCTCTGTCGAGAATTCTCTGTTTAGCTCTGTTCCCCATTTTTTAATTGGATTACTTGGTTTGCTGCTTTTCAGCTTCTTTAGTTCTTTGTATATACTGGATATTAGTCCTCTGTCAGATAAAGGGTTAGTGAAGATTCTTTCCCAATCTGTAGGCAGTCGTTTTGTTTTGATGATGGTGTCCTTTGCTTTACAGAAACTTTTCAGTTTCATGAGGTCCCATTTATTGATTGTTGCTCTTAGAGCCTGTGCTGTTGGTGTTCTGTTCAGGAAGTTGTCTCCTGTGCCAATGAGTTCTAGGCTGTTCCCCACTTTTTTTTCCAATTGATTTAGAGTATCTGGTTTTATGTTGAGGTCCTTGATCCACTTTGACTTTAGTTTTGTGCAGGGTGATAAATATGGATCTATTTTCCTTTTTCTGCATGTAGACATCCAGTTGGTCCAGCACCATTTGTTGAAGATGCTGTCTTTTTTCCATTGAATGGATTTGGCTTCTTTGTCAAATATCGAGTATTCATAGGTGTGTGGGTTTATTTCTGGGTCTTCTATGCGGTTCTATTGATCCTCCTTTCTGTTTCTATATATGCACAAATCTTAAATGCAATCCTCATACCAAAAAAAGAAGATCTGCCATAATCATTCTCTCAAATATCAGAAATCATAAAATCATCTAATCTGACTTCATTTATTCAAGCAAAACTTGTAGCCAGGTGCAGTGACAGACGTGTAGTGCCCACACTCTGCAAATGCCACAGGAGGAGTGCAAGTCAGAAAGTTGAAGACCAGCCTGGACTACATAGAGAGACTCTGTCTCAAAACAAAGAAAGCACTGCTTTAGCATGGGGAAGCTGCCCTTTTCAAGGAAAATAACACCATGCTTTGGGGGGTTGGAGAGAGAATCATTTGAAGATAAAAATGCAAAATTATGACCAAAAACAAAACAAAAAAAAACAACCCATACATTCTGTTCCTTTCTAGAAAGCATGGCACCACAGCAGATGGAGCACTTGGTGACGGTGAGGAGACTGTCACCATGAAGACAGTTCATATGATAAAAAGATTGCCAGGTGCCCACTGGAGCAGCCAAACGCCTGCAGAACTGTTTGTCCACTTTCTGTCTACTACAGAGGAATGGAAAGTTTTCCTTCTCTTCAGAAAGGGTGGCCACGGAACCCACTTCTGGCCAATGAAATATAAGAGGCATTAAAAGAAGCTAGCGTCTTATGAGAAACTTTCTTTTTTTTAACTTTTAATTTTTTTTTTTTACAATTTATTTACTTTGCATCCCAACTGTAGCTCCCTCCCTCTTCCCCTCCCAATTCCACCCTCCCTCCCTCTTCTCCTTCCTTGCTCCTCCCCCAGTCCACTGATAGGGTAGGTCCTCCTCCCCTTCCATCTGAACCTAGCAGGTTTCACCAGGACTGGCTGCATTGTCTTATGAGGAGCTTTTTTTATTTCTGGCCAAGAGACAAGAGAAAAAAGGAGAAATTGCTGCTTGCTTTTCATGCTCTGTGCCCTTGAACTTGGTGTGTGAGCAGAAACGTCTGGGAGGGAAGACGGGTATCACAGACACAGCCACACAAGCACCTGACCTGGTGAGGGGTTGAATACTCACCAGCAAGCAACAGCTTCCAGACTTCTTGTTATCTATGGTATGCTTACTTTTTAAGCAATAATCAGCCAGGCATTCGGGGCAGAATGTCTTCTAACTGGATATCCAATTATCTGAGATGCTTGACATCAAAGAACATAAAGACTAATTGGATGGCAACCAGCAGTAACAGCAGAGCCAAGACATACTCTGTGATTTGTTTACTTGGCTTTGTTTTGTTTCCCAGGAAAGAAAATGACAGCATGTGTGGGTCTGGATGGTGGAACCCTGTCTTTCTAAGTAGTTGACAAACTGTGTAAGGAATTTTACTGCATCTTGTCATACTAAAAGGACAGCTCCTGACTCAGGATAATTAGCACTAATTAAGCTGCCTCTCTTTTCCCTGGAGCTTTGCATTAAATAAAGATTGTGCAGCATCTCAAGGACTGATAGCTGTTGTGCGTCTAGAGGTTAAGGGACAAAATTACTGTCTGTAGCCATACAGAAGCAAAAAGAAAACAAGTCCTCCAAATCCCATGGAACAGTGTTATGGGGATTATGGAAGGTTAAAGTTCCCTTTCCTGCAGCTACAATATATTTAAGCAGTTGTGAGAGAACCCTGTGTAAAAGAAATATTTATGATCAAATACATTAGCTTTTTTAAAAATAGAGTGTTCGTGCAATTGAATGACTCTCTTCTTTAAAAAAACAAATAACTGTTGAGTCCTTCTGAATGTTAAATCCTATTGGCAATGGAAGGGAACCACAAAACACTTGCAGTGGTAAAGCATTGGGTCAACAGAGGGTTGGTTATAAAATATTAGGACAACATCATAAATTCCATAAGAAGAAGTGGGGAAATATCTAGATGTGTTCACTCTGAATGTATTGATCTGCTGTCTACCAGTCAACACACCAAGGCTGCATCATCAGCATATAGTACTTGCCCTGACAGCCATAGCCAAATGTTGAAAAGCTAACTTTTAGCAGGTAAGCAATCATAAAGTAAACTGGTGCTATTGTATTTCATTTATCCTGTATAATATACTTAATATAAGTGGCTCTTTGAAAGAAATAAATTACAGCAAAAAATTTAAAAGATCCTAATTTAGGTTTAGAGGATAGGTAGAATTTCTTGTAGGAAGTGGCATTGAGCTTGGACATGAAGAATTATTAGGTACTGGCAAGCTGAAAAGCTAGCAGCTCTGATAGGAGGAACATAGAGTCTAGTTATATTCAGCTTTGTAGGGATATTTCTCCTGATGTACAAACACGTAAGTGCACATTTAAAATATTAACCTAGATAGCAGTTACAGGCTACTCAGCTTTCCATCATTATGACAATACTCTTGGGATAAATGAGTTTATAAGAAAGAAAGGTTTATTCTGGTTCATGTTTTCAGGGATATGTTGACAAATTACAATATGAAGGGAGAGCATGGTAAAAGAAAACTTCTCACATCATGGCAGTCAAGAAACAGAGAGAGAGACAGAGACACAGAGACAGAGAAACAGGGAAAGCAGAAGGGAGTGGGTGTTCCAAAATCCCCTTTAAAGACACTCCATGGTTGGTATAACTTCTATCAACTAGATCCTACCTCCTATGAGCTCCACCATCTTCCAGTGGCCCCACCGCCTGGGAAACAAGCCTTTGGAAGATGAGCAAGATCCAAACTTAGCAAGCTGGAAGCGTAAACCAGCACCCACATGAATCAGAGCTGTCCACATCTCTGTCAGTTCCTCTAACTCCTGTAAACCCTTGTCCCTCCCCTACCAACTGGAAAGACTGGGTCTTCATTGATCAAAACATGGTGTGTGGATAGCAAGTGGGCTCTCAGGGCATGTTTAGCACTGAGGCAGGACACCCACTTTTTAACCCTGAAGTCCTCTCAGAACTGTGCTTTCTGATAAGTCTCTCACAAAGAAAAAAGAAAGAAAATGCAAGAAAAAAACTGCCTTCTGTGGATCTGAAGCACATGTTACTCTCATACTGCTTATGTACAAAATTGCCACTTCTAACCTTAGTGCCGCTTTGATCCTCAAACTGAACAGAAAGCTTCCGTTATTCATGCTTAGAGAAGACGGTGTATGCGTGCATCCAGGTGTGAGCTTATGCACCCACAGAGAAAGACACATTCAGACACACTCACACACACGTACACACATACACACACATACACACAAAGGTCACAGCACACACTGAGAAAAGCATTAAAAATCCTATTTGAGACACCACTAAAAAGAGATTGCTTTACAGCCTTTCTAAATTTTTGTATTCAATGTTATACATATTCCACAATATGCATAGTGTATCAAATTCAATACACCTCACAGGCTTGTTTACTAGTGAAATTGACCATATTTATCAGTTGATTTGACATTTGAGGACAAACTATTGCCATTTTAATTTGAAAATATAAAGCTACCATGTCCTTCAAACTTTAATTACCATGTTTGTTACTGTATGTGTTATTATATGAAGCCATAAAAGTATGAGGTTTCTAATGGTCAATAGGGCATGAAAATAAACAAAAACAAAAAAGCCCTTTGTGCTGAAGAAGTTATCAGCAAGCACCTCCTGATCTCCCCAAGGTAACCATTTAATGAGCTGCATGGGTAAGATGATGAAGCACCAGAGCTCTTAATTTATTCAGTTCCATTAATATTCTTCTATAGAAGAAAAACAAGAAGTGAGTATGAGAAATAATATAGCCAGGAAAGAGAATGCCACCGCATGCATCAGGGCTGTGGAAACTCCCAGTAGAAAAATTGTCTTCCTAGGAGAGTTTGACATTGCAGAATAATAAAGTACCCTGTACTGTAGTTTCTGCTCTGATATTAATGTGCCTTCCAAATGGAGAGGATGGGTGAGGAAGATAGAGAGGGATCAAGAAAAAGGTGAAACGAAAGAGAGAGAAGACAGAGAGACAGGGTTGGGCAGGCTTGTGGAGCCAGAAGGTCCTACCAGCCATTCTCATCTTGGTCAGCTTAGTTAAATCCTAGATTTGGGCCCATCACTTTCCTTTTCCACCCACAGTATCTGTCCTGCAGGATGGCTATAGGAAAGATTGGAGATAGTGGCTGTAATACACTCAGTGTCCATTGCTCTTTTATTTCTTTCACAATTGTTTTTATAATAAACATACATGTAGAGAACAAGAGCTTCTAAGGAAGGAGTGGGGGAAGCATAATTGAACACAGAGTGTTAAAGTAGAAAGGGGACTACTGGAGCAGAAGGACATAGATGAAGGCAGGGTGCTGGAGCAGAGAAAGAGGAGCAACTAAAACAAACAATAGGTTAAAAAGGCCCCAAGGAGGAGATAGAAAGACCTGGAGAGGACAGGAGTTTCACAAGGAGAGCAACAGAACCAAAAAATCTGGGCACAGTGGTCTTTTCTGAGACTGATACTCCAATCAAGGACCATTCATGGAGATAACCTAGAACCTTTGCTCAGATGTAGCCCAGTGTCTAAGAGGGTTCCCTAGTAATGGGAACTGTAAAGGGGCTGTCTCTGACATGAACTCAGTGGCTGGCTCTTTGATCACCTCCCCCTGATGGGGGAGCAGCCTTGCCAGGCCACAGAGGAAGATAATGCAACCAGTCCTGATGAGACCTGATAGTCTAGGGTCAGATGGAAGGGGAGGAGGACCTCCACTATTACTGGACTGGGGGAGAGGCATAGGAGAAGAAGAAGGAGGGAGGGTAGGATTGGGAGGGGATGAGGGAGGGGGCTACAGCTGGGATACAAAGTGAATAAACTGTAATACATACATACATACATACATACATACATAAATTTAAAATAAAAAGGCCCCAAGGAAACATGTTATTGTGTGTGTGCTAATTTAAAAGAAAAGGAGAAAGAAAAGATTGATGCTATCAATAATAATGTCATGCCCATAAAAAATACATAGCTCAAAGATTAGGTTGTCACAAAACAGTATTGCTCACTACAGAACACTTATTACTGTGATTCATACGTTTATTGACCTTTTTGACTATTTTATGAATTATATTTTTTAATTCTTTATTAATTACACTTTATTCAGTTTGTATCCCCCCTGTGGCTCCCTCCCTCCTCCCTTCCCAGTCCCTCCCTTCATCCCCCTCTCTGCACGTATGCCCCTCCCCAAGTCCACTGATAGGGGAGGTCTTCTTTTCCTTCCTTCTGATCCTAGTCAATTAGGTCTCATTAGGAGTGGCTGCATTATCTTCTTCTGTGGCCTGGTAATACTGCCCCCCCAGGGGGAGGTAATTAAAGAGAAGGCCAATCAGTTCATGTCAGAGACAGTCCCTGTTCCTATTACTATGGAACCCACTTGGACACTGAATTGCCATGGGCTAGGTCTGTGCAGGGGTCTTAGGTTATCTCCACGCATGGTCCTTGGTTGGAGTATCAGTCTCAGGAAAGACCTCTGTGCTCAGATTTTTTTGGTTCTGTTGCTCTCCTTGTGGAGTTCCTGTCCTCTACAGATCTTACTATTTCCCACTTCTTTCCTAAGATTCCCTGCACTCTGCCCAAAGGTTGGCCATAAGTCTCAGCATCTGCTTTGATAGTCTGCAGGGCAGAGCCTTTCAGAGGTCCTCTGTGTCAGGCTCCTGACTTGTTTCCTCTTTTCTCTTTCTTTATGAATTATATTTTAAAAAACATTAAAACATATACCTGCAATTATCTAAAAGGTACAAACTCTACAGTAACCATGCAAGTCATCATTCCTAAGGTATCAGATGATAAACTTATTAAAGCCACATTCTCAACTGCTCATGAAGTACAGCTGAATGTACCTAGATCAATTTCATTGATCCCACAAGTCTCCATTTTACCCTTTCAACTCTATTATCACTACAAAAAGCAGATGACCTATCTCATTTGTTGTCCCAAGAGAAATCCAAGAAATCCACAGAGTCTCTCTGCTGACATGCTCTGAAGCCAAAAAGCATCTGCTGACCAGAAAGCCCGTGAGGATACAATACATTTCTATTGTATGCCACTAAGAGACTACAGTTCTTTCTAGAGAGTGCAATTGTAACAATAGCTAATTAAAACACTAATCTTGCATATAGGTATTAATGTACAGCGGAAGCACATTATATTGTATGTATTAAAGGACATATAAGAAAAGTAAAGTACCTTATTCTTATCAGGGCTAGATGTTCAAATGAGAAGAGGCAACTGAGACATGATCTCACAATATCCTCTGGTGATGAGCTTCCAAGGAGTCATTGCAATATGTCTAACACCCACAGAAATTTGTTGGCTCCAAAATATGAGGATTGTAGGAACTGAACACAATTGAATTAAGTATCTGTGAAACTGTATGACAGCTAATCAATTGACTTTGATCTGAGCTGTGGGTGGGCTGTACAGCATATTACTGAAAGTGTAGTGAAGACTCAGGAGCCAGCATCTATCCTTGAATTTCTAAAGCAGCCCTGAGAGAAAAACTAAGACTAATTGAAAAAGTGTACCCAAATCCTCTGTTTGGTGGTCACTCACCAGCAAGTGATGACCATGGTCATTTTCAATCTCTCTCTCTCCACACATGTTGGCACGCTTTTTAAAATTCTTTAGTTTACATTTCTTTCACCTCTTTCGCGCTACTTTATCAAAATTCCTTCCAACACCAGGTAGAAAAGAGAAAGGGTCAGTGGGAGAGGGGGTGCAGTCCTCTTAGCTGCTTCCTGATGGATAGGGTCATTGGGTTCCTTGGAGCCAGTCCAATCCTTATTTCAGGACCCACTGCCACAACAGCAATAGGAGCCAAAAGGGGAAAGCAGTGGCAGCCTTGCTCTTTCTCAGAGCTCCTTCACACTCTTTGAGCTCTGGCGTTTATTCTCTCTCCAGAGTCCTCAGATTTAAACTGTCTGCAGCTGGCAAAGAGCCCCTCTCAGAGCAAATAGTTTGCTGTGGTGGAGCATCTGAATCAGCCCCACATTCCACACGTGGGATTAAAACAAAAACATGGTTGTAACCACAACACACACACACACACACACACACACACACACACTCATTTACACACACACCATGCTTTATTGAATTCATAAGTAAAGAAAGTCCATTGTAAGTCTCAAACCACTTGCGAGTCACTGTGAGGAAGGAGAATCTCTCCCAAGTGTACCACGGGAAAGTAGAAAGAGCTGGAGAAAGCACAAGAAGAAGTGGCATCACCTTTTTAAGCCACCATCCCACAAGCCAGTCCATTCAGCCTTCTGTTGGAAACTCTCTTCCATTATCCTAAACAGAGTGTGTCTACAGTTGTCACAAGAACTATTAAAATTATCCATTTGCATTTGTCTTCTCTTCAAGATTCTGGCTTCTCTGAACGGTCATGGCACAATGCTTGGTACATCTTTTCTTTGTGTGTTTTGGAATTTTGATTTCTGTTTCTGTGAGACAGGGTTTCTCGGTGTAGCCTTGGCTGTCCTGGCACTCACTTTGCAGGTCAGGCTATCCAGGAACTCAGAGATAGCCATGTCTCTGCCTTCTGAGTGCTGAGATTAAAAGCTTGTGCCACCACTGTCCAGCCTTCTTGGTATATCTTATGTATGGTTAAATACTATGGATACAATTCCTCATGTCTCAAATAGAAATATATCCAATTGAATGGAGATAGTTAGAAGAAAGGTGTTGCTGTTCTGTGGACAGCCTGCTTGTAACTTTCAAGTCCAGTAAGGACTGAAGGTCTGATTCATCCTTGCCAGGTGACATAAGTATTTGCTCCCAGAGGCCTTTCCAAATATAAAATTGTTTGTCAACCATTTTTGGTATCCTAAATAGAAGCTGACTAAATACTTCCACTGTGATGGATGTACAATTTTGGAAATGAAAATGAAGTCTATGGCCCTTTGTATGAAAAATAACCTCAGTCATTTTGACAACTCTAACAATATACTTCCAGCTGTTCAGTGAGGGGAAAAAAATCTAATTTCTTTTTCCTAAGCAGAGAGGTGCTAAGAAATGGCAAGCGTAAAGTAAAGGGGATGTATTTTATCATTTATTCAGTTGTGTGAAGATTGATTTTGAAGGGCTTGAGAGATAATCCAGCAGTTAAAGGCTCTTACTGTTCTTGAAGGGGACCTGGGTTTGGTTCTTAGTACCAACATGGCAGCTCACAACTGCCTACAACTATAGCTCCAGCAAAACCCAGTGCCCTCTTCTGGCTTCCATGGGATGCTGTATGCATGTGGTGCATGTAAACTTATGTAGGAATATGCACACACACACAAATAAATAAATGCATAAATACATACATAAATAAATCTTTAATAAATTTGTATTTTTTATTTTTGAGAGTATAATATAATTTCATCATTTCTCCCTTCCCTTTTCTCATTCCAAACCTTGCCATACACTCCTCCTGGCTCTCTTTATAATGGATTTTGACAGTTCTGAAAATCTAGAGTCAAGTTTCAAGTAATACATGCGACTCTTGCCTCACAAAAAATATCTCCTACAGAGGCCCAAGGCATGAAGCAAATGCCATGTGATATTCCTCCAAATAACTGAGAAATTATAGATGACTTGCTCCAAAGGATACTTATCAATATGTTGTATATCACCTAATTATAACTGTTATAGATATGTATAATAATGGAATCTATTGTTTAACACAGTGGACTCTGAAAAGGCTCGTTGCCTCTAAATTTGATTCAGCATCTCTATTTCTTTTCATTTGTAGACTCATGGTTCCACAGCTGTGTAACATCAGCTTATTACAGGAGCAATGAACCATCTCTAAGTCTAAATGTATGTTAACATTGTGCAAGACAAATACTAGTGCTGGGTTTCTTGATTCTGAAATGCTGCTTTCCTGAACAAATTCTTCCACACCCTTTACCTTTCTTCTTAGTGTTATGGGACAAGTTAGAATCTCAGAGCTGTATCATTAAGGAGGAGAAGATTTTTAAAGAAAACGTCTTATGTGACTTATGGCCCTTATAAGCTGAATGTGCCAAACACTCCAACAAAACAAAAGGTAGGCCTAAAAAGTAAAAGTGAGTAGGAGAAAAAGTACAGTGGAAAGTAATAGCTAAGACTCAGGCCTGCTAGATGACTGCTAGGAAACTGAATCCCATATCACATATGTTCCTTTAGCATCAATGTTCATGTGTCATTCCTGAGGCTTTTTTTTGTTGTTGTTAAATATGCAGATATTTATTCCTTCTTCCTCAGTGAAGCATTCTGATTCATTACCAATTGTAGCTGCTAAGTAGCATCTCAGATAATAGCTATTTAGTGACAGATCCATTAATTCTCAGTGTTCAGTTTTCCATGAGTGGGCATACCTTTGCACCACCTGTAAAGCTTTACAGCTATTTTTTGTAAAGACATCACCTGCAAATGAACACAAGTAGATGACTGCTGACACTCTGAATGGCTCAGCAGCACATCAGCTGGTATTCATCTTTTACTGCAGAAGGGTTCTAATTCTGCCAGTGTTTCACTTCTACCCAAAGGAAACCTCCTATCCATTCATTTCTTTTTTTTCTTTTATTCATTATGTCTTGGGCCACAGTTTCCACTCCCTATACATCTTCCAGCCCCCCTCTCCCACATCCATTCCTCATTCTATCCCCCCTCCCAAATAAAAAGAGCAAGCCTCCTAGGAATACCCACCAACATGGCCTGATAAGATACAATAGGACTGTGCACAGACCCTCATATCAAGGCTTGATAAGGCAATCCAGAAATAGGAAAAGGGCCCCTAGTACAGACAAAATACTCAAAGACACCCCACTCTAACTGTTAAAGGTCCCCCAAGAACACCAAGCTACACAGCCATAAGGCATATGCAGAGGTCCTAGCTCAGACCCAAGCAGTGTCCGTGATGTCCCTTCAGTGTCTGTGAGACCCTATGAGGCCTGCTTAGTTGCTTTTGTAAACCATGTTCTTATGGTGTCCTCAACTCCTCTGGTGCCTACAATCCTTCCTCCTGCTCTTCTGCAGGGTTCCCCTTACTTCCATTAGCATTTGGCTGTGGATCTCCTCATCTTCTTGCATTAGTTTCTGGAGGACACCCCTCTGATGACAACCGCACCAAGCACCTACCTATCTACGAGTATAGCAGAATATCATTATAAATGATGTCACTGACTTTTTTTTTTCTAGTCATATTTGGTTCTATCCTGGGTCTCTGGGCTGCCCTGCCTCTTGTTCCCTGCCATCCAGGCAATGTCAGGCTTGGGCTTCCTCTTGTGGAGTGGACTTCAAGTTGGACCAGTCATGGGTTGGCCGCGCCCACTAGTTCTGCGCCCCATCTTGCAGGCAGGACAGATTGTAGGTTGAAGGTTGTGGCTGGGTTGATGTCCCAGTCCCATTGCTGGGAGCCTTCCCTGGTTATAGATGATGGCCAGTTCGGGCTCTGTAAACCCGGTTGCTAGGGTGACATTTGCTAGGGTCACCCTCATAGATTCCAGAGAGTTTCCACTGCACTAAGTTTCTACATCACGACCCTCTGAAGTGCCCCCTAATTTCACAATACCCTGTATGTTTTTTATTTCCTTGTCTCTGATTTCAGCATGTCCAATTAACAACCTATGACCAAAGAACAATATTTTTCAGATTTCAGCACACATCAGAACATAAACCTTGTGGAAATAGACTACAGAGCCAGCCCAATGCTGGGATGAGACCTCGGAATGTTCATGTTTAACAAGGCACCAAGTCACTCTAATGCTGCTGCTCTTAGACAGGGTTTCTCCGTCACAGCACAGGACATTTGTAAACAGGGGTGCTAAATCATTGAGGATTGTTATAAAACTGTCATGGTGTCTCAGTGGTTGCAGATTGTGACAGATGAATAAAGCACTTGCAAGATTTTTTTTCTTTAAAGTGAAACACAAGGTTGTGAAGGTGGTAAAAAGCTTGATATGCAAGCTTGAGGACAAGAAGTTCAGATAGGTAGCACCCAGATAAATGCTGGAAGGGTATGGCTGCCCACTTACAGTCATAGCTCTTGGAAGATAGACGGGATCCATGGAGCAAACAGACTAGCTGGACTAGCTGAATGGGGGTGGGGAAGGATCCAGTAAGAGATTTCGCCTCAGGAAATAGTGTGGAGAGTGATGGAAAAATACACCTGATGAAGATCTACCTCTGGCTTTCACACGCATACGCACACACCTGCACATGTACCTGCAAACATGTGCCACATGCAGGTCTACACACACACACACACACACAAAAAAAAAAAAAAAAAAAAAAAAAAAAACACAACCCACAGTGGCTTCTTGGCTATGACTGAAATGTCAAGTGAGCAAATCAGAACTAAGAAAGGTAAGTTGAAGGTCAAAATCTGAAGGCTCTATAAACTTTTATTGACTCTGTAAACCGACATTAAAGCTCCGGCCACTCCCACTGTGTGTACCAAGTTTTCACGCCAGCACACAGGTCCTTTACTTTCTTTTATTCACCCTGAAAAGCTATTTTGATTTGTGCTGACCTGACATTTCTAGTGTGTCATTCTGGAATGTCACATCCTTTTAGCAGGATTGTTTGTTTTTCTTTTTATTCCCAATGGTTCTTCAAATGCAAACAAACAAAATCCCCTGTTCTTCAGATGTTGCTTTTCCTGTGGGGTACAGCCTTGCCAGGATCATTCTGTCCTCACCTGAAGTCTCTTTCCCTGCTTGAAGACCCTGAAATAGATTTTTTTTTTAAATATCAGGGTCAAGTATAAGCAGTTTTATCTTTTCTGCTCTTTCTTTGCCAACACCCAAAACACTACTAATTACCATCTTAGCAAACAAAGAGGAGAATGTTATTCCTCCAGAAACAGGAGAAGACCATATTTCTCTTGAAGGAATAGACTTGATGGAGAACTATGTGATTTTCAACATTATAATTGAAAGTACATGTACTACCCATCCGTGGCTTCCACAATAAGACACTGCTGTCTCACTATGTGGCACCCATGGTCAGGCCAAAATGAATACAGGCAAAGAAAACACCAGCTTTGGCCCAGGAGCTACACACACTACATGGAGTCCAGCTGGCAGTGGTTGCCACATGATTCAGCTAAACTAGAAAAGGGTAGAAACTGAGGCAGAAGATAGAGATCATGAGTGAACATTGTGTCTCCTGCAGTAAACAAATTACCACAGAATCAATATTTGTTACATTTGAGGAAAAAAAAACAACAGTAAAATTAATAAAGCATAAGCACACACACACACAGTTTATGCATTATTATTGTTTTATTTCTGCTACCATGATAATCTTAATAAAGCAGCTTAGGGGAGAAAATGGTTCATTTAATTTTGCAATTCCACATCACAGTTCATCACTGAGTTAAATCAAGATAGGACCTTCAAGGCAGGGGCACTTGCTATTCCACAAAGCATTACCTTTGATCAAGGAACTCACCCACTGCCAAAGACATCAGCAGGATGTCCCCATGAGGGCCCTTGGATGTTATCCATGAAGGATGCCCCAGAATGATGCTCATCTAGCTTTCTGACACAATTCAGGACCATTTGCCAAGGGAAAGGTGTTGTCCACTGTGGGTAGGGTTCCTATTTCAACTGACAATTAAAACAATCCCCTATAGGCAATTCCTCAACTAAGGCTTCCCTGCCACATGGCTCTAGACTGTGCCAAGTTGACAATTGGAGCTAACTAGACTAAACATGAATGGTACCTAGATCTATATACAATTTGACAATTTGACTTAACAAATAAAGTCTTTGTAATTGGCTTCTTCCCAGACATCAAAATATAGGTGAAGGAAGAAAGGAATACCAGAAACTCCTGGCCTAATAATTTTTAATTAAATTTTTATTTTTACATTAATTACAGTTTATTCACTTTGTATCCCAGCTATAACCCCCTCCCTCATTTCCTCACATGCTCCTCTCCAAGTCCACTGATAGGAGAGGTCCTCCAATCCTTTCATCTGACCCTAGCTTATTGGGTCTCATCAGGACTGGCTGCATTGTACTCCTCTGTGGCCTGGCAAGGCTGCTCCCCCCTCAGGGGGGATGGTCAAAGAGCTAGCCACTGAGTTCATGTCAGAGACAGACCCTGTTTCCCTTACTAGGGAACCCACTTGGATACTGACCTGCCATGGGCTACATTTGAGCAGTGGTTCTTGGTTATATCCATGAATGGTCCTTGGTTGGAGTATCAGTCTCAGAAAAGATCACTGTGCCCAGATATTTTGGTTCTGTTGCTCTCCTTGTGGAGCTCCAGACCTTTTCAGGTCTTTCTATCTCCCTTTCTTTCATAAGATTCCCTGTACTCTGCCCAAAGTTTGGTTATGATTCTCACCAACTGCTTTGATAGAGGTAGGGTCTTTCAGAGGTCCTCTGTGGTAGGTTCCTGTCCTGTTTCCTGTTTCCTCCTTTTTCAATGTCCATACCGCTTGTCTTTCTGAGTGAGGATTGATCATCTTACCCAGGTCCTCCTTCTTGCTTAGCTTCTTTAGGTGTATAGATTTTAGTATGTTTATCCTATATTATAGTTCTAGGATCCACTTATAAGAGTATATACCATGTGTGTCTTTCTGCTTCTGGGATACCTCACTCAGGATGATCTTTTTTAGCTCCCACCATTTGCCTGCAAATTTCATTATCTCCTTGTTTTTAATTGCTGAATAATATTCTGTTGTGTAGATGTACCACAATTTCTGTATCCATTCCTCCGCTAAGGGACATCTGGGTTGTTTTGGGTTCTGGCTATTTTGAATAAAGCTGCTACAAACATGGTTGAACAAATGTCCTTGTTGTGTACTTGAGCATATTTTGGAAATATGCCTAGGAATGGTATAGCTGGATCTTGAGGAAGCACTATTCCTAATTGTCCGAGAAGGTGCCAGATTGATTTCCAAAGTAGTTGTACAAGTTTACATTCCCACCAGCAACACAGGAGGTTTTCCCTTTCTCCACATCCCTTCCAGCATGTGCTGTCAGTTGAGCTTTTGATCTTAGCCATTCTGATGGGTATAAGGTGACATCTCAGGGTTGTTTTGATTTGCAGCTCCCTGATGGCTAAGTACGTTGAGCATTTCTTTAAGTGTTTCTCTGCCATTTGATATTCCTCTACAGAGAATTCTGTTTAGCTCTCTACTCCATTTTTTTAATTGGATTACTTGATTTGTTGCTGTTTAACTTCTTGAGTTCTTTATATATTCTGGATATTAGCCTTCTGTCAGATATAGGGTTGGGGAAGAACCTTTCCAAGTTTGTAGGCTATTGTTTTGTTCTGACAACAGTGTCCTTTGTTTTACAGAAGCTTTTCAGTTTCATGAGGTACGATTTATTGATTGTTGCTCTTAGAGCCTGTGCTGTTGGTGTTCTGTTCAGGAAGCTGTCTCCTGTGCCAATGAGTTCTAGGCTCTTCCCCACTTTTTCTTCTAACCAATTTAGAATGTCTGGTTTTATGTTGAGATCTTTGATCCACTTGAACTTTAATTTTACATTAAAGTTAATTTTACATTAAAGTGCAGGGTGATAAATATGGATCTATTTGCATTTTTCTGTATGTAGACATCCAGTTAGACCAGCACCATTTGTTGAAGATGCTGTCTTTTTTCCATTGAATGGTTTTGGCTTCTTTGTCAAAAATCAAGTATCTGTAGGTGTGTGGATTTATTTCTGTGTCTTCTATTCAATTCCATTGATCTACCATTCTATTTCTATGACAATACTGTGCAGTTTTTATTACTATTGCTCTGTAGTACAGCTTGAAATCAGGGATGGAGATACCTCCAGACAATCTGTTGTTGTACAGGATCCTTTTGGCAATTCTGGGATTTTGTTTTGTTTTGTTTTGTTTTTCCATGGAGTTGAGAATTGTTCTTTCAAGGTCTGTAAAGAATTGTGTTGGCATTTTGATGGGAATTGCATTGAATCTGCAGATTGTTTTTGGCAGGATGGCCATTTTCACTATGTTAATCCTACTGATCCATGAGCATGGGAGATCTTTCCATCTTTTGATATCTTCTTTAATTTCTTTCTTCAGGACTGAAAGGTTTTTTCAAACATGTCTTTCACTTGCTTGGTTAGAGTCATACCAAGGTACTTTATGTTATTTCTGGCTATTGTGAAGGGTGTTGTTTTCCTAATTTCCCTAATTTCTTTCTGAGCCCTTTTGTCTTTGGTATACAGGAGGGCTTCTGTGTTGTTTTTTTGTTTTGTTTTGTTTTGTTTTTGAGTCAATTTTGTATCCAGCTACTTTGCTGAAGGTGTTTATCAGCTGAAGGAGTTCTCTGATTGAATTTTTGGGGTCACTTATGTATACTATCATATCATCTGCAAATAGTGATACTTTGACTTCTTCCTTTCCAATTTGTAGTCTCTTGATGTCCTTTAGTTGTCTTATTGCTCTAGCTAGGACTTCAAGTACTATGTTGAAGAGATACGGAGAGAGTGGGCAGCCTTGCCTTGTCCCTGATTTCAGTGGGATTGTTTTAAGTTTCTCTCCATTTAGTTTGATGTTGGCTATACGCATGCTGTATATTGTCTTTACTATGTTTAGGTATGTGCCTCATCTCTCTTAGACTTTAAACATGAATGGGTGCTGGATCTTGTCAAATGCTTTTTTGTCATCTAAGGAGATGAACATGTGATTTTTCTCCTTCAGTTTGTTTATATGGTGGATTACATTGATGGATCTCCATATATTGAACCACCCCTGCATGCCTGGGATGATAATTTGTGGTTTTCAATTCATTTTATTTTGTTTCAATATCCTGTAACATATATCTATATATACATATATGTGTTTGTAGTTTGTACATGGTAAGTTGAGATTAAGTTTAAATAAAACAGCTCATGGATCTGTTTAAAGAAAGCAAGGGCAAGCTATGCTTTCATATGTAAAGCTTGCACAGGAATGAGATTATGCAGAATCTCAGGATCACAGAGTTGAAATGGCACCATGTACTTTCAGTCACTGTCGGAAAGTGCCCCAGCCTAAGGCCGTGTTCAGATGCAGAGGTGAGAGGCTGACCTACCCACAAGTGGCACATGGGAAAGCTGTAGTCTGTATGGAAAGACAGCCAGAAGAGCATTTTAAATAAAGACTTAAATAACTTTCACCTTATACCTTTGCTTCAGAATTGACACCAAATTAATCAGCAGGCAGAGGTGTAGAGTTCCAAAGAGGAAGTGTCTGGAGCCCGTACCCTTTGGACTCCACATCCAAAAAGACCTTGATTGCTCATGTTTCTCTGTGCCTCTGTGAATTTCTGAAGTCAACAAGAAGGCTTATACATTGCAGCACAGTTTGAAAAATCTTAGTGTTCACTGCTTTCCACATTGCATCCTTAGAGTCCAGACAACCCAACAGAAATTACAGAAAAATGAAAGTGGGTAACAACAGAGCCAAGAGGTCCACAGCTGTAGCATGTTCTGGAACCAGTTGGTGGCAACTATGAGAGATACAAAACTCATGAGGTGACCAACTTTTAGGCCTTTTAATGATTATGAGTAATATCAAGAGCAGAGTATTATTTCCTAAGGGATGCTTATTTGAAATCCTCATTTTGCTGTCCGTACACAAAGGTATGTTGGGCAGCCCCCTCGTAGCTGAACAGTTCAAAGCTGCTGCAAAGACTCACTAGGGGATTTGAATAGTCCTGACAAGGAGCCCAAATGACTCAAACAGTTTAAAATATCTCCTTATCTAGCCCCTACTGTGACCTCTGGCCTCTGGCCAAAGGACTCAGAATCAGTCTTTTGGGGCAGTTTACAGAATGTTCCATCATTGACTTTGCTGAGAAATTTCTTCTTTGTGGAACATCTCTTGTTACATCCGTTATAAGGAATATGAAGTTGGAGAAGGACCACTGACTCTAAAGGTGGAAATGTTAACAGAAGGGAAGCGAGAGCTAATGGTAAGGTTTGTGTTTGCCTGTGTTTGATGGTCCAGATAAAAAGGAGGAGTTCTAAACATCCTTCATAGTTCCTTTCTAAGGAAAAGAATGATGAGGCAGCAATTCTGAGAAAATAGCATTACCCGTTACTAAACTAAAACCCCACCATCTCTTTTGGGGGAGGGAGGGATGGCAATAATAAATAAACAAAATGTCACATAAAAGACAGCTAAGAATTATTTGTGTTAATGTTACATATACTAAAGATGAGCAGTGTAATGTTATAATTGCTAAAACCTTTTGGAATTAATAAATATGACCTGACACTATTGACATCATTTCACTTGGAAATTTTTTGTTTTTTTTAATTAATTTATTTTTTATTAATTACAATTTATTCACTTTGTATCCCAGCTGTAGCCCCCTCCCTTATCCCCTCCCAATCTCACCCTCCCTCCCTCTTCTCCTTCCTTGCCTCTTCCCCAGTCCACTAATAGTGGAGGATCTCCTCCCCTTCCATCTGACCCTAGCCTATCAGGTCTCATCAGGATTGGCTGCATTATCTTCCTCTGTAGCCTGGTAAAGCTGCACCCCCCCTCGGAGGGGGGAGGTGATCAAAGAGCCAGCCACTGAGTTCATGTCAGAGACAGCCCTTGTACCCCTTACTAGGATGCCCATTTTAGAGAACGAGCTGTTATGGGCTACATCTGTGCAGGGGTTCTAGGTTATCTCCATGCATGGTCCTTGGTTGGAGAATCAGTCTCAGAAAAGCCCCCTGGGCCCAGATTTTTTTTTTTTTTTTGTTCTGTTGCTCTCCTTGTGGAGCTCCTGTCCCCTCCAGGTCTTTCATCTTCCCCTTCTTTCATAAGATTCCCTGCACTCTGCCCAAAGTTTGGCTGTGAGCCTCAAAGTCTGCTTTGATACCCGCTGGGTAGAGTATTTCAGAGGCGCTCTGTTGAATTTTAAAGCAGATCAGGCTAGGCTTGCTGAAAAACAAGTTCCCCTACTGTGAGCCAATATTGCCCTCCAGTGGCCGAGGAGGGAAAATACAGTCATAATATGTAACCCCTTTCTAGATTTTAAATGCTTTTTACTGTTTATTTAACAGGAATGGACAGTGGCAACTTGTTGTTGGCACCGCTCTGCGCTTAGGTGGATCTTGAAATGCGCATGCTGTTATGAATCAGAACCCCACACCAGATACTTTTTCACTGACCTGGGCATCTCACAGAGACCATTGAGTGACCATGGATGGGCTAGAAGCGGTAATGTGGTGTTACACACAGCTTTCCCCTCCACGTTGTAAACCACACTCTGTCCCTAGCTAAGGATTATAGAATCAGTATCGAAATGAGCAATAGAAAAGCTGGGCACAAGAATGTGAGGGGAATGGCGCTTTCTGAAATCTAAAACATTAAGTGAAGCCCAAGGGCACGGGAAGCAAAAACAGTCTTCCTGGTTCTGGTGAAGCCACACCGTGAGCTACCACTGCTTGCTGGTTCCTTGTTGCTGTGGCTCAACAGTCGTCATGTCACCTATGAGTATCCTTCTTAAGCAACTGAATTTGGCTGGAGTTAGAAGCCCAAATCCAGTCTGGGGAAACCTAAACTTTTCTTGAGAGCAGTAGTTTAAATTGCCATCCTGGGAATTATTTTTATTGCTACTTAAAAGGGTTCTATTCCCTGTTTTCTCCCTTTTCTGATGTCTATCTTGTTTGTCTTTTGAATGAAGACTAAGCATCTTACCCAAGGTCCTCCTTCTTGTTTAGCTTCTCTAGGTGTACAGATTTTAGTATGTTTATCCCATATTACATGTCTAATATCCACTTACAAGTGAGCATATACCATGTGTGTCTTTCTGCTTCTGGGTTACCTCACTGAGGATCTCCCCTATCAGTGGACTGGAGGAGAGGCAGTAAGGGGTGGGATGGGCTAGTGGTCAGCGGCAGTCTCTGTGCTGTAAGTTTACTCTTCCTGGTTTGACCTTCTGTAGGTCTTGCACTGGTAGCAACAGCTGCTGGGAGTTCATGACTGTGATAGCCATGTCCTGTCCAGAAGGCAGCAGTGCACAGCACTCCTCCCATCCTCTGGCTCTTAAGTTCTTTTTACTTCCTCTTCTGCAATGTTCTGGTGAAGGGTGATATAACTCAGCAATGATTTAGTGACAGGCTGACACCATCAGTCAAGCACAAAGGTAGTCACTCCACCTGCCATTAGGCTTACTGACTGAACTAAATGAGATGCTTCTCTTGAAGCCTAAGGTGTTGATGAATACTGGTTGCCCTATATTCTTCATCTCTGCTCCTGTCCATGTTCTGCCCTTTATGCCTTACGGAAAACTCACCTTGTCATGACCTGATTTCTCTGTGTTAAATCCAGCTTTTGATTTATGTCCCCTTTGTGCTCAAGTCTGTGGACTGAATTTTAAGCAGAGTTGCTTAATTTTTAGACATGGTATATGAGGGCCTTGTACTGGCTGGTTTTATATGCCAACTTGACACAAGCTAGAGTCATCAAGGAGGAAGGAGCATCAGTTGAAGAGATGCCTCCATGTGATACAGTTCTATGGCATTTTATCAATTAATGATCAATGGGCAAGGGCCCAGCCCATTTTGGGTTGGTGGTCCTGGGCTCTATAAGAAAGCAGGATGAGCAAGGCATGAAAGCAGGCCAGTAAGCAGCACCCCTCCGTGGTCTCTGCATCAGCTCCTGTCTCTGTGTTCCAACCCTGATTGAGTTCCTGTACTGACTTTCTCAAATGATGGAGTATAATCTGGAAGTGTAAGCTGAATAAACTTTTTCCTCCACAACTTGATTTTTGGTCATGGTGTTTTTCACCACAGCAATAGAAACCATAACTAATACAGGCCTGTTCTGTCTCTAAATATATACCAGGACAACTGAGGTTTTTGTGCTACATGCCTTTGTGAGTACTGAGTTCCCTGAGTCTCCTCAGGAACATTAGCCTGAATAAAGTCATTAGTGAGTAAACAATGAGAATTGCTTAACATCTGCACTAATACATAATGTGATACACACAGGCAAAGTACAGAACAGAACGACCTCTCTCTTTATTTCAGGCACCTTGGGAGTTCCTCTTCAGCTTTATAAGAGTACTTGATCACTTGTGTGGAAATAATGCAAGTTGAAATTTGGCCAAAGAACTGATAGCATTATCAGCCGGGACACAGAGCCTTTCTGCTTTATTTCAACCATTAAGCAAGAGATGTCCCTGTCACATATTCCTTCCAGGCTGTTGGAAAGACTCATTCAGCACACAGACTCATGGTGTGGGGGCGGGGAGAACTTTTTACCCGTGTGGATTCATTTCAGACTCTTAGCAAACAACATGGCAGAAATAATGATGATCTGTCATACAGGAGAAAGGGAGGCACAAAGAGACCAAAAGAAACTTGCCCTGAAGCTGAGATGAGCAGCATGTCTGAGGTTTTTCTGTGGCCACCTGACAGCAGACCCTGCTCTTTCTCCCACACACTGCATAGGCCACGTGGTCCTGGAGCACACCTTCCTTGTTAATTACCACTGCATTAATTAAGCATGCCTGATATTCTACCGTGTGCAAGATAGGAATTAAAGGCAAATTATACATTATCTCCATGATATCTCGAAAATAGACAAATAGATGATGAAGAGCCTGTGTTCCCCTGGACCATTCTAAAGTAGGTACTCGGCGCTCTCACTGACCTCTTTCTAGCAAGATAGGTGGCTGTTTATGTTAAGGTTTTTTTTATTGCTTCACTTTTAACCTGCAAGGGCTATGTAAAGTACAACAGGTTGGTCCACTTTAAACATCAGAACTTTATGTTTTTACAAGTCCACAATTAAGTTGTTGGCTGGCTTCTCTTCTTCTGAGGCGGCTCCTCTGAGCTTATGGATCACAGCCAGTCAGTGCCTTCACAAGACTGTATCCAAGTTTCCTTTTTCAGTGGAGATGTTGGTCATTCTTAAGGGCATACCTGATGACCTCATTTTAGTTTAGGTTACTTCTTTCATGATGCTTTCTTCAAATTTAGTCACATTCCAAGGTACCAGGAGTGGGACTTCAATATATATGAAGTTGGTGGGTGACAAGGTGACAACTCAGCCCATAATACTGTATGAATATCTCTCCACCCATGCCTCCGTAAAGCGCTCAGACGTCTGCAATGAGTACATGTGCATCTGTCCATGACCCCAACACACACAGACACACTAGGGAGACTTAAAAACTTTTCGCAGCCTGAGACAGGGAAAGAATATAATTTTGTGCACTGTAAGCGAGGTGTTCCCAACTGAGGTGTCGGGAACGTTTCCTGGAGATGGACAGCCTTTTAGCTACTGAGAATCACTGTCTATAACTGTTTGCATAGGCTAATTTAATATTTGTCTTATTAAAAATGTTACATAGATTTGAAACATAAAGGGAAATTTATCTACCAAAAAATAGGATGGACTACCCAGATTTACACCACCAAGAAGTGGTAAGGATATATTAAATAGCTCCTGGAACAATATAAGAATAAGTCCCACAAATGGATGAGAATAATGGACAGAACTTTGGAGAAGGCCCTACATAATTCACAGTGAGTTCATTATCCAGTGCTGTGAGAGTGAGCACAGTGATCCTGTAAATTGATTTTACCTATTTTTCATGCAAATAAATAATAAAATTAAACAACAAAATCTGTAACAAAGTGAATGGTACTTTGTTGATTATTATGTGTCAAAATAATCAAGTATTTTGTTTGCCTTTTCAAGATAGTAGAATCTTTTCTCTCAACACTTTATAACTATCCAACTAAATATTTAATGCTTTTGAAAAGCAAGGCTCATGTTTCTTTTTTGTAAATAACTGGACAAAGTTTTCCACCCTGTGTCAGAGCAACAAATGCAAGTCTTTAGTTGAGCATCAGTGTGGTACTGTCCCACCCACTGAAGAATGCCATGCTGTGATGTAATTCCACAATAACATTAACCAGCTTAAACTTGCATGCGGTTCTAATGATTCACAGCAGTCATGCCAAATCACCTGAGTGGACTTAACAGACCACAAAAAGGCCATTGTTAAACTGGGTAAGCTGAATAAATGCCAATGTTTACCAAGGATGTTCAAGTCCACAGTTTTTCTATCACCAAAAGACAATGGCAAGATGATGATGTCAAAGGATGTGGGCAGACCGGCAGACATCCCAAAATACCTATCTTATCAGTTAGAGATTTTCCATCAGAATGAAATTAAAGTTAGCATGTTAAAAACTTTTTCTCTGTGGAATCTTATTTTTATCATGGAAACACATTTGTGTCCCTTGAAGAACTTCAGGTTTTAGTCAATAAAAAAATGTTGAAAATATTAGGAGTATTATTTTTCAGTTATAAAATTAAATAGAAAAAATGCCTAATCAACAAGGAGCCACCAAATAAAAATAATAATTCTCATAATGTCAGAAACTACTCTAGCCCCCAAGGTAAAGTGTTAAAATACAACTCACTATGTAGACCGTGCTAGCCCCAAACTACAGAGATCTGCCAGCCTGTGCTTCCTAAATGCTGGCATTAAAGGTATACACTACCCCCACACATTTACTTTTATTTTTAAAATAAATACAATTATCTGATTCCTCCAGATTACTAATAGCATCTAAAATACTATATCTCAAAAAATAACCTTGATAATTATACAGACCAATCTTTTTAAAATACCTATGTCTCTGCAAGAGGGAAGCTCAGTCCGAGAAACCTTAGGAGGGGTCATCAAAAACCCACCAAAGTGCTACGGGAGTGAACACCATGTCACAGCATCAGGTACCCAGATGGAGGCCTAGCAGTTTGTGTCCTCAGTAGCCACATTGGAATGCAGCAATTGTCCAGAGGAACTTATTCTGAAGAAGGGGTAGACACTAAAACCAACAGCAAGAAGAGAGTGGGCAGATTGGGGAGAAGAGAACCATGCCCTCCTTTTTTTCTGTCATTGTTTGATCCCAAAATTTTGTGACTGAGGTAGAGGGAGAAAACACTGTGGCTAGACATTTTCATTCCCTGGAGAGGAGACATGGAACACACTGCTACCTGTGAGCTGAAACTACTTGTCCAGGAGCAGTTACTGAGAACAGTAAAAGCGCATCTCAAAGTCTCCCCAATGTGTCCAGCACATCCCATAAACTCTTGTACCAGGAAAGCATTTCGTACTCTAAGCCATGGATGACAGAGCATCCATCATCTGCAACTACTTTGCTCATTCAGCTTGTGAGGAAACTGTCATTATTTATCTTGTTTTGTTTCACAAATAATTTCAAAACTATATGTGTAAATATATATATGTACTACATATGTAAATATAGCATCCATGTTAATGTATCACACATATGTAACTATATGTGACAAAGTTGTTGAAATTGTATTTAATACAATGCAAGTATTAGCACAAGTAAAGCCATATTTTCCAAAGATAATGAGAAATGTTAAGATACTAACTCTCTCCAGCTGAATGATGGCTATTTCTCAGTTTTCTCTAATCTTTGCCTTATGTGCTTATAGTACTGACTGAATCTTTAATGCCACAGCTAATGGCAAGGTTATTTGGTATTTAGGTGTTTTGGGTGGGATTTAGGGTCTATCAGGTAAGCTACTGGTAAAAGTTGGTGGGTTTCATAAACTAGAGTGATCTGAAGCTGGGCTAGTGATTAATGTGTCATAGATAAGAGACAGCCTGGCCTGGACTTTGAGAATAGTTCAATGACTTCAGGAACATGCACATGTCATTCATTCACACAAAGCATTAGATCACATTTTCTATTAGTGACTATAAAGATTTCACTAGTAAAGTTCTGTCCCCCTGCCTGCATCAGTGTTCTACTACTGAATGACACCATTGTTGGGGTGGCCTTTTTGTGCACTGTGTGAAGGTTGTCTCTGTATATTCAAGTGTTGATTGCTGTTCTGGCAGAGAGCTGAGTACTGGCCAGATTTTGGTATTATTCTTATGGATCATCACCTGCCTCATATTTTGTAAACATTCACCTTCCTCATTTGCTGATTGGCGTAATAAAGATCTAACAACCAATAGCTAGGCAGAAAAGGAAAGGCAGGACTTCTGGGCTGAGAGAGGGTCTCTGGGAGAAAAATCAGATGCAAGAGAATTTGCCAGCTGGACTTGGAGGTGGACAGATGTGAACACCAGCAAAGAGGTAGAGCTGGCCACTTGGTGGGGCATAGAGCCAGGGGGAGTCAGGTTAGAGTAGCCTAGAGTGTGCCTAGCTAAAGGCCTAATAATATTAATAATATTGATTATAAATATTCTAGCACGTGCAGAAAGTCCTGCTATACACCATGACCATGGCAACTCTTACAAAATAAAGCATTTAATTAGGGCCTATTTACAGTTTAAGAGCTTCAATCCATTATCCTCATGGGGTGGGGCATGGATGCATTTACACAGACATGGTAGCTGAGACTTCTACATCAATATCCACAATGTCAGAGGAGAAAGAGAGAGCCACTGAGTCTGGCTTAGGCTTTTGAAAACTCAAGGCCCTGAGTGAGGGGGCTTCAACTGGAATATATCATGAATAAATTGTGATAAAAATTAAAATTAAAATAAAGAAAGAAAACTCAAAGCCCATTCCCCAGTGACACACTTTCTCCAACAAAGCCACACCTCCTAATCCTTTCAAATAATGTCACTCCCTATGATCCTATGGGGATCATTTTTATTCAAACCACTGCAACTCCCTTGCGATGAAATGGTAAAAGCTGCCAATAGGAAGCCAGTAGTGTCCCAGAGAGCAGCAGGTAGAAGCACGTGGTCACTGAATACATGGGAACCCCAGGTACAAATGGAGGCAATTGCATTTGAGACTATATTTCCATGACATGTGGATACTCTGAGATGTAAGTTGACTCCTGGAAATCTCCCCCAAAATATAAAACTTGAGAACATGAACCCCTGTAGAATGCGAGCACTGGGTGTCCCATGCAATAACTATCCAACATGGCCTGACCTAGAAGAGATTCAAGCCTTCTATGATAAGTTTATTCAACTGATACCACGTCTGCCTTGGGATTTTTGTCTATACATCCAAAACTGAAGTTTAAAAGAAAAGAAAATGTATGCAATACCTGAATTTATGGTTACTCATTTTAGCATAATTATTGCAAATAATGCTTCTAATTATACCCTAAACACTTATCTTTATACCCACAGATAACTGTGGCTCTCACTCCTAATCAATCAAGCTTCTTTTTGTAGAATATGGGACTATTACAGAGACACACAACACATCAAAATCCAGAGAATGCTTATTGGTACATACATAGCACAACTCCCACATCAAAGAATCAAAGAACATTGCAAAACAGGAGATAAAATGATTGTAGGACCAGAGAACCAGAACATTTGCTATGGATAGTGTCTTTTAGATATGAAGGATGCACCCATAAAGTCTCAGTAAATTTGGTTGCCCAAACAATATCTTCACAATGACAACACTGTTTCATATGCCAACCTATATGTGGACAATTTTACAAGGCTTCACTTCTAGATGAAGAGCAATCAATTGCCATCATTGACTGCTGAGAGAGGGAGAATCAGTTTTCTACAGGGATGAGACTCTGATGGGTTATCCAGTATGAAACCAAGTGGTCAATCACAAAGACATATATACGTAAAGCAACATTCATCCTGAGCCATTTTTAGGATTGTCACTTTGAGGCATGATGGCACACACATTTAATCCCAACACTTGGGAGGCAGAGCCAGGTGGAGCTCTGTGAGATCAAGGCCAACCTTGTCTACATAGAAAGTTCCAGGTCAGCCAGGGCTACATCATGAGACCTTGTCTATCACCTCAGGTCCCCAGGTTAGCTGAATCCAAGTCTCTGCAGGTATTATACAAGAACACAAGACCTCCCAGAGGAATCTAACAAGTAGCTAGGGCTGGGAATGCTTCTTCATTCTAATCTAAAGCTTCAGATCGTTACCTAACGAATGCCTCAACTTCCTACAGCCTTCAGCCCAGTGAATCTGAGGCTCTGAGAACTGACTAGCAAAGAGAAATGACTAGAGATCCACCAGCTGTCCAGATGTGCACTCTGAGTCAGTCACAGACTGACTCAGTGTACACAAGTGTAGTTGGCTAAAAAAAAAAATAAGTGTATTAGGCTTTATGTTTTAAATTTTCTCACAATCACTTTTATATCAGAGAGAAAGACACACACAAACTGACACACATGCATATACACACATAGTTACATGTTCCTATTACCTAATTATGAAGCCTTAGAGTGTGGGTCCTTGCCAACTGTTTGCTTTGACAGCATAGCCGTATTTGCATCTGACATCGCTCCATCCTTTGGGGTCTTCATTCAATGGTGGAATTAAACATGACACTGACAGTAGACATGGCATTAAGCTATAGCAGGGACAGCTGGTGTTTGCTGAGTCCTTGCTGTGAAGAGGTTGCTGTTTTACACACTATTAGACAAGTGAGTTTTAGCCTATTTGGGGGGTGTTTTAACTTCATGTTAGGTGCTCCACAGAAATGCTGTTATTGCCTTTTCTTTTATTATTTTCACAAAAAATGGAATCTAGGGCCTCATACATGCTAAGCAAACACTCTGTCCCTGAGAAGTCCCTGCGTATGTATGTATTTATTTATTTAAAACATATTTGTTCCTTTGTCACCTTGAGATAGGGTCTCACAAAGTTGCCCAGGCAGTGTTTAAACTCACTCTGCAGTCCAGGCATGCCCCCCTGAATCAGCTGCCAGAGTTACAGGGATCACTGGCCTGTGCCATCAGGCCCAGTTTCTGAGGGATTGTTTCCAAATATTCTCCCTTGAACCTTATGGTAGTTGCCAATTTTCTTTCTAGTGTTGGAACAAACACTAGAATCAGAAGCAACTCAGGGAGGAAAGGGTTTATTTCATCTTACAGATTTCAGCCCATCATGAAAAGTCAGACATGACGTCAAGACATGAACAGCAAGGTAGTAAGTCAAGCAAAGGCCATGGAGCTTACTAACTTGCACCCTATTACCTTCTGTGTGTCAAAATACCCATGTACATATGATTGTGCTTTTTGTAAAAGCATAATTAGAGAAATTTTATTTTAAGATAACAATAAAGATTAATATTGTAAAGATATTTATGACTTTGTATTTTTAATCCATTATAAGAAATTTTTCGATTCCATTATATTCCAATCCATTATAAGAAAAACCACATACATAGTAAAACTGCATTTTTTTTCATGAAACAAATAAACAAAACACCCCTGTTTAATCCAATATTTTATTTTAATCCCAGTTAGGCAATTCTGAACAAATTAGATCCCTAAGAAGAATAAATAGTATATAAATATGTGGTGACCACACTTTCTTTCTATTCCTTTTAACTAATTTCATTTTCTTTTTTTTATCATTTTATTTTCCTACATTCTATTGTAACAGGGCCCCAGACCTTAGTAGGCCCTGAGACCTTAGCACAACTGACTCCATGTTGGAAGTGCCATTCATGTTGCAAAACTCAGCATGTAGACAGCACCACCTGCCAAAACTAAAACAAAAGTTCAATCCATCAAAGTTCATATAGTTCTGGGAAAGTCTCTAAATGTACTGACCTTGCTTTTTGGCTTCTATAGTTCTGCTTCTGGTTAATTGTTCTTGATAACTGAAGTATGTCAACCCAGGATATTTTTGTGTGTGTGTGATTAAAAACTCACCTTGAGAAAGACTCAGGGCTACAGTGAGATCCCAAATACCCAGAGTAGTTGCTGGCCAGGGTTAGACTTCCTATTGCCTTAAACCTATTGTTCAAGCAGTCTTCTCTGGTGAATACCCCACAACAGTATCTTGCTCCCTTTTGGATGGCCATACTAATTGTGTTTCTGGCATAGGTCAGACACAATAAGAAGGCACTCTCTTAATTAACAGAAGCTGTATTTCTGTCTAGACCTAGAAACAGACTTTGTGACTGGTCATCTTGGTTTGTTATTGATATACATTACTGCCGTTAGGAGACACAAGCTCTCAGCAGACAGAAAACGTAAGCCGTACATGGGCTCATGAAGTGTGGCTAAGGACTTTGATGTTAAGGAATTTGTTTTAATTGCTGTGTGAATACTCATGAAAGAAAAAGGCCACAGTCAGTTCAGAAGACTCCTGAGGAAACATGAGATTTATTATGGAGGATGAATAACCAATTGCTCAGTTAGCTATTTGGAAGTGGGGCGGAGGCCCTTGAGTATAAAAGAGGAAAATGAAAGGACCCCAAGCTTGAGAACATGAATGGCAATGGTGTCACTTACTACATGATGAAAAAGAGTATGAGGATAATTACATATTCTTTATAAGGGAAGATGTCACAAGAGGTATAAAATGGACAAAAACATGTGGGAAAGTGAACCTACCAGAGAAACATCATAGGACTTCCATAGTTGACAACATGAATTCTATTTCCCTTGTGTCTGAAGCAAAATTGATGTGCTCAGTTGTGCTATGTTTGATAATACAAGTAATAATAATAATAATGGGAAACTGCCCAACTGTTTCACCACCCAATGTTTTCCCCAGGGAAACTGACTGGATGACACCTTGCTGGGTGTCATAATTAGGGCTTATCACTGTGAAGAGGCACCATGACCACAGCAACTCTAATGAAGAAAACATTTAATTGGTGCTGGCTAGGATATTCATAGCAG